>NC_051185.1:110839089-111139089 GCF_013339695.2 Rhipicephalus sanguineus | reverse complement strand
TATTGTGCGGTTCGCACGTAGTAAAACGTTGCAAGCAGACGTTTACCAGGCTGTTCGTGCATGGCAGGCCCGAGCACTGCGCGCTGAAATTATTCGTGGAGCGTTTTTGTGCAACAGTACAGAAAGTACCGGTACGTGCCGTAATCAAAAACATTCAGCCCCCCCCATCACAGTATGCGAACTCACCTAACAGTGACTTACGCGTTCTGCTGGGCGTTAGATGTTTCTTTTCCTTTCTCGTAGCCCGATTTCCCGATCTATTGCCCGATTAGCGGTTCTTTGCTCGTGTATATGGAATGAGCGCAGTAGCCATTCGGCGCAACGCCAACCTATAGTTGACGTAACTTCACGTCGAAAAGAGGACACCGCTGTATTGTATAGGCGATCGTGCACGTAAAGTTTGTAATTCCAGTGCGCACACAACAGAAGCACGCAGCGAGCGCACACCGAACAATACATACATCAGTACAATACAACGACACATAGTCACTGAATTACAGTGGACCATGGTGGCGCAAGCGATGCGTCATTTTTCTTCAACTCTTTACGATTTCATGGCTGTGTCACAATATACGCCGACATTATTAAATTGTAGCTATGGCTTAGCCAAGCGCACCAGTTTTTATAAAGCCGCATAATAATGAACAATATAATTACAGAGTTGATTAAGTTAGTGCGAAAACTACCACATTGAGAACCGTTCATACCATTCCGACGACATTTTGAAGTAGCGCCATCTTCCGACAGCGGGCACAGATGAAATGTCTCTCTCTGATTTTTTTATTTTCAATAGTTACTGTGGGAGGGCGCAACATCGGCAACATGCAGTTCAGATTCTGTCGCCTTCTACCCTAGTTACACGGGCACGCTAAAGTTACGACGAACCTCAGTTCCCTTAAACCGCAGTTACATCCAGTTAGACGGAAAGCCTAACCGTAGTTACCCCACCAACCGTGGTTGCTCCGAACTGAGGTTGACCACCTCAGTTAAGGAAGCTAACTAACAAAATGGCGGCACCCAAGTCGGTGTTTGAAGGCAGCGTGGCTCTTATGGAGGCCGAAACGTCTTCCCAAAAGCAGGTAAACCGACCTTTCTTGCAGAGGCACTGACACACGAAACAGTCCGTCAAAACAAACCACGCACCAAACACGACGATACCAAACGTATCAAGCAACGGATTGTCTTGGCTTTCGCACCGACCGTAAGTTGACTTCGCCCATAGTTGCGAGACTAGCCCTTACTTAAGCCAAACGTTGTAAAAACACTTGATGGAATACGCTTGGCGACTGCAGATGCAAGGAGAAAGGTTTTATATTAAATGAAATACATTGTATTTGTCAGTATTTTTATAAAAACCAGCTGAACGTTTATATTTTCAATCGCGAAACTTATTGTCACGTGACCTGCTTCACGGACCCAAACTAAGGACAACTTTTCGCGTGTAACACGTACCAACTGCAGTTGGCGCTAACCGTAGTTTACTCCGGTTCACTGAGGTTCGTCGTAACTGAGGTTAGCGTGCCCGTGTAACTAGGGTATTCGTCGCGTCGACTTCGTTGAGTGGTTTGGCGTTGACATCTGTTCACATTCTATTTATGCGTTGACCACAAGTATGACGATGGGCCATGGATTCGCTCAACTGCTAGCCCTTCCATGACAATGCTTCTCATGCGGTACGGCCGTCTCATTTGTGTATACGTACGTTACAACGCGGGTCGTGCGAAGAAACAAGACAAGATGGCCTCGAATCGGACGGTGGTCTTTCGAGAGCGATGTCAGTGTCTCTTGGCGTCGCGGCAGCTCGATTACTTGAGTAGAGAAACTGGCGCTACACCGCGCGAATTATGGAAAAGAACGCCACGCACACTACGTGTTCCGTAATATTTCAGTACGCTGTACCTACATGCTGCTCTGCTACTGTTACGTCACGGTATTCGCCTGGCGTGTGAAATTGCGGTCATTGTGCGACAACTGTGTAATTGTCGTTGTGGCGGTGGTTAGTCTTGCGTTGGATTTAGAGTACTCCTTTCACAAAAGTGAGTGAGAGTGTTAGTGACTACCTACTGTGCACAGCTGTCATTAGAAGTGCATTTTGTGTTGAATTTCGCACGCCAAAGCAAGATCCTGAGAACGAGAGATACATACTGCACGCGTGCATAAGTCCGTCCTAATTCTCAGTGATGCCATGCGTATTCCAAAACGCATGCGATTGAGAATTTTGGCTTAATTGACAGAAGGCATTTACTTATTTCTCAGATATGTGCAATTATGATGCAGGTTAACGTTAAAATACGGCCACGGCGGCCACATTTCAATGGGGGCAAAAGGCAAAGAACAACCATGTGCTTATGTTCGGGTGCACGTTAAAGAACTCCAGTTGATCGAAATTAATCCGTCGTCCCACACTACGGCGTGCCTCATAATCATACGGTGGTTTCGACACGTCAAACTCCAGCAATTATATGTTAACGTACTTTCACGCATGCACTGTCCAGTGGTATCACGTTTGCTAAAATGTTGTAAAAATTAACTTTCATGCTTCTTTAGATTGCTTGTGGTATTGATAAGTCCTATAAGTGTTGTGTAAAACTAAAAACGCGTGCTCTTGCCAAGTATGTTAACGCCGAAAAAAAAAATTGAATTATTGGTTTTCAGTCTAAGGTGTTCATTAAAACAAGACTGTTTTGTGAAGCGGCACTTACTGCATTTATGACAAGCAGATCGTGCGCGAACGTATACAAACAACACGAGACACACGGAAGTATGCGGCGCATCGCGCACACGCCGAGCCTATAAAAAAAAGAAAAGAAAAAGACGCCACACACGTTACTCAACACAGAACAAAAACAATGAACGCCACTCGTGTGTTGGTCGCATCAATCCTAGGTACAAGTAATTGCACGCGACTGGCCGAGATCGGCAGCCTGGATAGTCTGGTGTGAGGCTGCCGAGTGAGCGCGAAAGGGTGACCGCTCTCCGCAGCACGGAATCGCGATGTAACTCGGCGTGCGCATGCGCGCAAGTCACGTGGTTGAGGAGCAAAATTTCTCCCTTGGCGCTTGCCGCAAGAGGACGCGACGAGTAAATCGCCCGCGAAGGAGAAAGTCGCTGTTCCGAAGGAGGAACGGAGCCCGTTGCTCCATTCTCGCTCACTTTTTTTTAGAGTGCTGTGCTTTTTCAAGCAATCCTTTGTGATTTTCTTTGCGCATTGCTAAGGCACGTTCTAGCAATGCTTTTTTTTTACTAGCTTACTGTGCGCTGAGTGAAACGATAGAAGCGGCTTATTTGCCCTAGGTTCAGATCGGTGAGTATAAGGATAAGTCGAGGAATCTCATTCTACATCCACGCGGCACTTCAAGAGTAATTTCTAGTACTTTTAGACAGTCACGAATATTAGTAAAAACTAATGCGCAATGCTTGTCAAAACTTTCGGAAGTACAGTCAAGAAAGGCTTCGAGAGACCTTCCGGGATCGGAGGTCACGTGTAATCGTTCGTGGCGCTGAAGGTAGGTAGCTTGCCGCACACCAAGGTGACCATGCACGGGCCGCAAACTCGAATCCCCGCAGCATCGCCGCGACCCGGACTTTACTCGCGTATCATGTCGAACGACTTGCCGCGCTGGACATGCGAGCGAATCATCGACGGCGTGGACACCTAATTATCGAACCAGAGTCGCTCGCAAACCTCGCCCGTAATGCAATGCAGATATATACAGTTCGTCTGGGTAGCGTGACGTTGAAGTTCCCATTAATCTTACCGGTACAACTGCGAGTGTAAACAGTATTGTTTTACGATACGTATGTCGTGCGACAATGTTCTATTGTGTGTGCAGATGCGGAGATACTTACATTGTGTAAGTTGGCTTTCCTGCATTGAGTTTTCGGCGCTCACGAGCCGATCAGTGAGACAAAGAACGGGTCACTTTAACCCTTTCCCTTCCGAGTTTTTCGGCTAAAACGATTAAAAAATACTGATTTTTTATTCGCCTCCTTCATTGTACGTGTTTTGAAACAATTAAAAATTATTCAAAGGCACTTATACGCAAGATACACCCAATATTTTTTGAAAATGTGCGGATGATTGGCTTCACTGCACAGCACTACGGAAAATGGCCTTACCTTTCCAGGCTTCGGTGAAGAAAAATGACTCTTTTATATTTTAAAAATAAAGCCCAGAGAAGCGAGTCTGTGAAAAGAAACTTTGAACACGCCGGGGTGGTTTGTATGGGCGTCCACTGCCGATACGTCGAGACGCGGCCGTCGCCTGAGTTCGATCATTTAGAGAAAATATGCTGCAAGCTTAGTCGCTGCCACACTCGCCGGAGAACTGAAATTCTTCATTTAACAAAGCTTGTGCAATTAAGGACTTTTTTTTCCTGAAAGGAGCTGTTCCGGCACTCGCGTGCCGTTTGCCCAGAGGGGAGGAAGCCATTTTCTAATTTCGGCTACATAATTCAAGTCCTTTCTTGATGAAAATGAAGGCTTTGAGAGCGTTTTTTAATCTTCTGCTGTGCTGTGTGTTGAAACGAAAGAGAACACAGCCTAATAAATCAGGGTAGCTTAACTGCTTGTTTGATGTTTGTTTGTTTGTTTGTTTGTTTCATGCTTAAAACTTTATTTCATGGTGGACGAGCCGAGCTCTTTTCGGTAAGGGATGGGTTAAATCAGAAAATACGCCGTGGCGATACCGCCCGACAACGCATTCCATGGAAGGTCGCAACGCATAACATGCGCGGGAATTACTAGAGCGCGATACAGGACGTCGTCAAGAACAAATAACGCACCACCTGTCTGTCCTTTTATATTTTTTTAACATACCGCTGCCGCGACAGCAACGCCTTTAACGCCTATTTTGGCAATATTCCTCGCAATTATATACCAAACGAGGAACAATGATCAGGTCATTAGTAACAAACGCTTCCGTATAACATAGACGAATTCCAGAGGCAGGTTTCGCGTGTAATTTTCTTACACCTCCTTCGTACAGCTTTCAAAAACGGCAAGACCTCCGATTTGCTGCGCAGAACTGAATTCGGGAACGTTTCGCGCTGATACTATAATTAATTTACAAATCGAGCCGATCACACAACATTTAGTGCGACTGATTCTTATTTGCATTTTATTGCGATAGCAATCATATGGACACCCTCAGCTGGTTTTCGTCGTCGCCGTTGCCGTCGCCGTGATGTCCCGCATATGTATTTATATCTTTATATAAATAAAAGCCACAAAGAAAAAAAAACCAGAAGAGAAAATTACACCATCTCCTGCTAAAGGGAACCCTGTGTAGATGCGAAGCAGCGCGGAGATAGTTCGTTTGAGCGGGAGATGGTGTAATTTCTGTTAGGAGCTGGCTCGCCAGGTTCTTTAGCTGGGGCGAAGTCCCGCGCCGTAAGCTGCATCCATCCATTCAAAGCGTCGTGGAACGCCACGCGCGTGGTGTGTTCCCTCTAGCCGGGTCATTAATTCTCACAGGGCGAGTGGAGAACGCGCTCGACAGGAGCGTGAGAGGGGGCAGCGTAGGAGAGGAGAGAGAGGGAGGGGACGCGCATGCGTTGGCGCTCATCGCGGCGTTGCGCAGGAGAGAATGAGGCGCGCGAGGGGGGAGCGTAGGAGAGCAGAGGAGAGAGAGTAGGCGCATGCGCAGTGGAGCGCGGACGCCACGGCCGAACGCAGCCCCGAGAAAAAGCCGCTCCGTATGGGAGAGGTTCTTTGCAGTACGTTCCACATGGGTCTCCTTGGCGCATGCGTGGCCACGCCTGGCAACCATGGGCAGCGCGCGCTGGCACCTAAAGTCCCTAGATTTTTCCGCGTTCTTTTGACTTTACTGGCACCCGCCTCACGCAAACGCCTGGCCTTGGAAAATATGGTCCGCGACCCATGCATCTAGCTTCATGAAAATATTAAGGGCCTGTGCTTGTGCTACTCCATTCCATCTGATACAGATGTTACTTCAGTACACTTTGAAGGTGAAAACTTCAGCGCTAATAGGACGGAACACGCGCACTGCGCCAGGGCTCGTCTCATCTCTTTGTAATTCGTCCTCGTTTGTGCTGAAGTTCTTACCTGCGAAGTTATGCAGCAACTAGGCCTATTAACGTGAACGTTCGAACGGGTTGGTAATTCATCTAGAACATCATCTTGATGGCTTTCACCTTCCAGTCTTCTCAGGAAAATGCATAAGGGACCCTGAGTTTTTATTGTACTTCAGTACAGGCCATTTCATTGGGGCATCTTAGCTTCTCCGTACGGTAAACGCCATAAGTACGGCAATATCTACCGCACGCAAATGTCAGTCGCTACTAACAAGTCCCGCAGGTGCCTTACATCTTCTTCAGGTGCTGTCGCCACTGCAGCCTCCACAGTGACCCGCGCCGCAGGAAAAGTGGCACGGAATCTGCTCTCAACAAGTGCTGAGCGTAGTCGCAGCAGCGGCAAAGCGGCACTACTCCTACGCTCAGTATATTCTAGGGACCGTACTACCGCACTACCACACGCCCGACATGCCTGCATGCCTGTGCTCGGCCGCGCGAGAGAACATCTGGCCGCGCTCGCAAGGCGCGTGTCTCCGTTGCTAGGCGACGGCGACGCATGTGCAAAGGAAACCCATGTGGAACGTACTGCAAAGAACCTCTACCGCTCCGTATCTAAAAGAATTCCGAAGCACGCCACCACAATTCCGAAGCGCGCCACCGGGCCACGCGCCACTGGCCGTTTAGCATAACAACGGTGAGCTATTTGTGTACACCGTTCAACGCTAACGGCACGCGGAGCTCGGAGGTGCTTCAGTGTGTGTAGTATCACCAGCGAAATTGCCCGAAGGGCGCGCTTTAACGCAACGCTCCGACATTTTCCTTCAGTTTGAAAGCTGCCCTTGAGACGCGCACAAAATATTTGCAGTGGCTTAGCTCAGCTATGCCGGGATATACGTAGCGTTAGCAAAGGTTCAGCTGAATATTCTTAGCTTTCCAGATTGTCTAGGATTGTTCGCCTTCTTCTGTTAATTCTTCGTACGCTGAAACGCTAATTGCCAGGCAACTACTTCTGGATCCGATGAGATAAGCTTCTCAGCTCTTCTGCGCCGTTGAGCAGCATTTGCGCTCTCCTTCTCCATGGCGTTACCCACGTACAAACGCCAATCCGAGGCGCTATCAAGCGGCTCCATCGCAGTGTCAGACGGCGACTGCACAGCGAAGGCGAATAGCTGCGCGTGCGCCGGCGCCAGTGTGGCTGCCTTGACTATGACGTTACTCCTCTCGAATGCGCAGACCATCAGCGGCGAGTCGCGCTCGGCGGTGGCGGAGAGCGCCTGAGATGCCGGCTTCGGTGAGCCAGCTGTGTGACATCACTGATCCTCGCGCATGCGCACACGGCTCATGAGGATCCACGCGAAATCGGCTCCGGCTCGGCAAGTGTAGCTAACGCTACAAAAAGTGGCCCAATTTTGTACCTACTCATGATGTAGAACGCCGAGTAAACAATGCCTCAAACGCCAGCCCGCGGCAGGAGACGCGGATGGGTCGCTACACGCGCCGCAAATTTAAAGAAAAAGAAGTCTAAGAGCGTTGGGTTGTAGCGCGCTGCTCAAACACGAAGAAGTAACAACGGCAACAGTTAGTTCGCGCTCGTCCTGAGTGTACCTGTGCTTTCTTTTCGAGTGTCCTTCCTTGTGTTTGAGCAGCGCGCTTCAAGTGTCTAGCTATGACCGTTGTTAGTTCGCGGTCGTCCTGTGTGTGCTCTTTTCGTCAGTCCTTTTTACAGCAGCTTTCATTCCGTGTTCATTCTCACAGTATCTTTGTTGATGCTTGAATAGGCGCGCGCTCTGCTGCAGCATCAGTCGCGAACAACGTCCCTTTGCAAATGTCTTCCACGCTCAGCTATGGCAGCGTGCCGGTGAGCTGCCGGAACTAATCGCGGAGGCCACGCATATTGTCTCATTTGCAGGGCAGTTCATGGGTCGTTTACGACAGAAAATTTATGTGTCAAATTTCTGAGCATTATCATTAGGATAAAACATATTTATTATGTTGTCTTCAAATTCTTTTTATAGAGTTTAGTGCTTGCATTACATAGGTCTGCAAAGCCTCTCCTAAAAGATCGCATCTATGAAGCTGGTCCAGGTAGTTTAAAAACAAGTAGTAGAGAAACCTGTGTCACTCATGTTGGTGAAACGAGAGAGCACTCTGTGGGAATTATTGCACAATTGGCTGAAATTGCAATAGGGGAGAAGCTGTCGACAGTCAGTCACATTCCTATTCTGGACGGCTTAGCGATTTACGATGATGTAGCTTATCGTGCTGTAGTCAATTCGAACTGACGCCCTGGTCCCGGCAGTGCGCTGTGCATTTATATGGGGGAAACTCCCGATTATTCGACCGCGTCGGTATCCACAAGGGTTAGTTAGAACTGGGAGCTCCTGGTTTTCAGTGCTCCTCGCAAAAGTCGGCCCCGTGTGATCACAATGTGTTCGAAAATGAAACCAAACCAAATTTGCCAGAGAAGCAAAACAACGAAAAAGCAGCATTGCGCGATACGATACAAGATACTTAGGCAAGAAGCATTTGTGATACAGATACAAGATACTGTCGCAATGACTGTATCCGATACGACACTTGGCAATTGTATCTTAAGGTACCTCGATACATTCAAATATTTGTTCGTATCGTTCCATATAATGTAGCAGCAAACGCCTATGCATGAAAATGTCTGCTTGAAAATTTCCTGTGATCAATTTTGTTTCACTTGAGTGAAATGTCTGTTAGTATATCAAGTTTTGCCCATCATTCTCAAAGTACATTGTTTCCTTCCGAAACGAATTATTGGGCTTTGTTTTACCGCTATAACAGGACAGCTCTCTACACACTTCGCTGTCTGCGCTTCTCCTTTATCATTTTTGCAATTGATAGGAGTCGCTGCCTAGCTTGCCGACCAGCTAGCGGTTTGCCATCTAATCACAAGGACGTTAATAAGATGACTTCGCACAACAGCGCAAATACCGGTGTGGACTTTTACCATGTCTAGAAAAGACCATTAGCGCAATACCGGATCACCGGACAGGTGTACGTCAGCAACAACACTGGTAGTGACACTTGTTTTGTTTTTTTCGTTATTTTTTGGGACGCATTGTGCATACCAGGGGTTTAAAACACGCGGCCCGCGAACCTTTCGCTAGCGGCCCGTCCCGCACATATGACCGTCTTCGTCCCGTTTGTTTTTATTTTCTTAAAACGTATTTGCATGAGCTACACAGACATGACTTGTCTGAAGCATTATTTTCGTGAGGACATGTGGTCACCATCTGTTGAAGTATAACCGTGGAACAAGAACTCTATATTTCAGAATTCGCGGCCACATATCAGTCATTCTGTAGATCGGTATCGGTGTTTCTCGAATCCTGACTCCAAATCCCATTCAGAAATGACTTGTATATGAGATATGGGAAAGGCTTATTTTCATACGGCAACGCTAGCTACTGCCATATTGTTCAAGCGACTTCTTCCCCCCCTTCAACCTTCACTTCTCTGCCCTAGTCCTTGCGGGACCGCATTTAGGGACTGCGGCCCGCTGGTTATAAGGTGAGCTTTCATATTCTATTATCTGCTGGCGTAAAGGATTTTGTGTTGATATACTCACTAAGGTGCAATCTTTTAGCGATTTTTCTTCAACGAGAGAACATGTGCAACCCACAAACGTCTCAGACGTATTGTATGGTTGCACAAAGCGTCCCAGGACACTGCCACTATTCGCGCTCTTGCCACGTATAGCTCCGAATACGTGGCGATTAGTAATAGCAAAAAAAAAAAAAAATAGGAAGACTTAAAACAGGAAAACAGATATAAATAAAATAGAGAGGTGGTTCTGTATCAAACATTCCCATTGAATGAGTATAGAAACACGATACAGACGGCGCCCTTAATAGCTAACCAATTAAGCATGAAGTATCCTCAACTCACTTGCTAAGGTGATACAATAGGAAATTCATTGCATGTAGAAAATTGCCTGAAACGGCTCATTGGGACGCTCATGAGAAAAACGGAGCATTCGGTTTAACAATGTTTATCGAGTCCCCTTCCTAAAATCTTTATGATGGCTCCTTATAATTTCTAATATTATAACGCAAACTTAATCTTGATATTTCACTGAGCGGTAAGCAGAATTTTTTGTACTGTATACTCATGGCACGCCCACATAATTATATATTTGCAAAATCGCCTTGGCAACGTGTAAATGTGTAAACAGTAGTAGAAATAATGCAGACAGTTAAAAGAAAAGAGCAGAGGTCTTATTTTGGTAGCCCGTTAAAAAAGACGTACAGGAGTGACGAGACCAGAAAAAGACGGTACAGAGACCTATGTTATATGCGCGATGCAAAAGGACAGCAAAGAAAACACTTATGCTAACAATCAAATTAGGATTTCATAAATTCGTTGAATAAAGATAGCAGGAAGAAAAAAACTACGGTATGCCAAAGTATATTCTGTTAGGTAAATGCTTGCTCTATTAGATTTAGCATCAGTACCAGTGGCGATAAAGTTGTTAGAACGTTATTTGCAGATAAGCTAATTCATTTAAGTCAAAGTTACATCAACGAGATACTTCAAATCGCTGATATGTAAAAGCCACGAGACACAAAGCAGCCTCATTCTTGTGAGCATCAGATTTTGTTACGAAGCAAATGCAAAAGTCTTTAACAACTGCAGGATAGCAACATCAGAACTTCCTCGATAGACGCCGCATGCATTGGAGTACGCGGCGAAGGACAGTGGCTAAGAGCAAGTGTCCTGGCATTGGCACAGCTAAAAAGAAAAAAGAAATCGAGAAAACAAAAGTTACGTGGGCTGGGCGTAGACGTCCGCGCGCTTGTTTGTTTCGAGGCTGCGCGAGCGCTGGCACGTGATTCTGCTCATCTTCTGCGCTCACTGTAGGACTCTGGCGGAAAGATTAAAATTATGTCACAGCCTTTAGTTTTATTCAGATGGCTTAGTGGCGCCAGCTTAAGAAGCGGAGTTTGGCCTGCAATTATTGTTGCGCATGGTTGTGTTGCGGTATCAGTATCTTGTACCTTGTAATACACGATACATTATCGGATGTATTAGAAATACAGATACAGATACTCATTGTTGGGGTCGAACTTCGTACGTTCGCCGAATACCTCCATATTGTTACCCGCCCCGCGGCCGGCGTGCCTGCGCCAACACGGAGGCGGTGGTACCGGATGGTGGAACGACGACTGTCTGCTGGTCACAAAGGACGCGAAGACCCACGTCTCCCGAAGGGGTCAATTATGGTGCCTTACGGGAGACCGTGGCCTAGCCGGGCTACAGGGATGGAAGGTACACTTGCGCCTTCGCTGTGACAGCCAAAGGCGGCGGCAATGATGCACGGCCAATTGTATTGATGGCCCGTCAGCCCAGCATGGCAAGTACGTGCCCGGAGGTGCTTTCCTACGACCCGTCAACGCATGAGGCCGAACATTCCGGAAACCGGGTTGAAAGGGAGCTGAGCAGCGGCGGCGAATCGACGAGTGGGCGAGAGGCGGTGGTTCCTGCGAGGAGGTGGCGAGGAGGAATCCGGGCCTGGTGTTTTCAGCGGCAGCCGACCGGGAGACAAGGAGAGAGTTACTCCTGCTTTCCGATTGGACTGTAAGAGTGTTTGAATGGGGAGACAGGGAATAAAAGCAGGGGTGCAGTGACAGGAGGGGGAGAAGAGAAACGAATAAACGTCTCTATCCAGATGATGTCGGAGCGGTCGTTTCCTCAAGGTGCCAGCAGATGAAAAGTTCTCGTCTTCAGCTTCCTTGGCGGCAGCAGCAAATGTCGCGCAACCAGCGAGGCGAGTAGAACAAACAAGAAGAACCTAACTCTCATCTTGCGAGACATATCGCGATACAGACACAAGATACAAGATACCCAGAGAGTATATAAGGTAGTATCTAAGATACATGTATCTTTGATACGACCCAGCACGGGCTGAGAACGATGCTCATGGGGTAGAGACAGAAGAAACGCAAGCAAATGCAAATTACTGACTACTTTCAATTTTTATTGCGTTATATCTGCCATGTAAACAAACGTATTTTCGAGCGTCATATATTTCGACATTAACTATTCTCAATGTCGACTCGTCTCTGCTTAGGTGGGCTATATATATCGACCCCCATTGATTTTAGATGCGAAGCAGCTTTTGCGCTGGGCTGTGTCCATAGCTCCATTGGCGACCTTCCCGCCTAGCATAGCCACCTGAGCGCGCTCTCGCGCCAAGGAGAAGTTTTCTTCCTCGTAACGCAGACAAAACCATGTGTGCTGGCAGGCGCTAGGGCGTTCGGGCCAGTGTAAGGGGCTGGGTAAGACTCTCTGTCCTCTCCCCCTTAAACTCTCTCAGAAATCATGTGATGGCGTCGGGGAAAAAAATTCTGCAGACGCGCGATCAACGAACGCGTTGTGTCCTGATCCGAACGCGCTGGCACGCGCTAGCGCATTCGGGCCTGTGTGAGGCGTTCGGTAAGACGCTATGGCCTATTCCCCTTACACTCTCTCAGCAATCACGCCATGGCGTCGGGGAACGAGATTCTGCAGATGTGCGATGAACCCGCGTGGCGTGCTCCTACAAGAGTTCGGGACGAGCAACAGCAACAACTACAGTGAATTCATGGTGTGCTCCACTTGCAAGGACGCGTTAACATCGGGCAAGGTGCCCGTGAAGAACGGAACCTGAAGTCGACCCATGCGCTGCTTCGCATCCCCTCATGGTTCCCTTTAGTGGGGGATGGTGTAATTTTGGTCCTTCCTGTTTTTTTAAAATGCGGAGCATTTCTTAGTCGCACCTGCGGCGTCGGCCGCCGTCCACGCCCCCACTGCGCATGCTCGCCTCGTCTCGTGCCGGCAGCAGGCCTCTCGTCTCCCTCCCTCCCTCCCTCCCCCCCTCCCTCCTCTCGATCGAACGCGGGCGGTGTGTATATAAGCGGCGGAGCGCGCGTTCGGAATTCAGTCAAGGGCGTCTTTACTTGGCTTTCGCTTGACTTGACGCTTTGCTTGACTCGAGTAGATGCGATAGAAGCAACAGTACCTTCAATCAGCGTCCCACCACTCGTTGAAGGCAACGTTACCCCACCCTCAGCGTCGTCTGCGTCAACAACAGCAAGCAACGCAGAAGACAAGGCTGCGAAGAGACGAGCATACGACGCTGAACGCAAGCATTTGAAGCGAGCTGCGGACCCGGAACTTCGTGCACGAGAAGCTACTGCGAGACGGCAACGACGGGCGGCGGATCCTTCACTCGGGGAACGAGAAGCAGCTGCGAAACGGCAACGACGGGCTGTGGATCCTGAACGCCGTGCTCGAGAAGCAGCAACCGTTCGTGAACGTCGAGCAGCGGATCCATCACTCGGGCAGCGCGACGCTTCTGCGAAACCCAATTACGCAACATTCACGCGATACCCCCACCACTCAGCGACGCATTTACTCGAGTACCCCCGTGGGAAGATAGATGCGGGCGACATTTAGCATGGATGGATGCTATGAGCAAGGCTTGGACTAAGGCCGCTGCCTGACAGAGTATTAGTGAGTGAGTCAGTGAAACAACTTTTTTGGGCGACACCGTTATTGTCTTGTGTCGTACTGTCCCTTTGCTCACGTAGGAGATACTCAACGCTGTATCCTTCTTGGTACATGTTGCCACTTTCGGGTACTTCGGGTACATCAGTCTTATGTTTCCTCTCAGATTTATCTGAAATTTGCTTACTTCCTGAAGTCAGATTATGTCAGGAGGGATCGCAGATGCTCCAATAATTTGGTCGCCCCGCCATGATGGTCTACTGGTTATGCCGCTCGACTGCTGACCCGAAGGTGGCGGGATCGAATCCCGGCCGCGGCATCTGCATTTTCCATAGATGCGAAAATGTTTGAGCCCCGTGTACTTAAATTTAGGTGCACGTTAACGAACCCCAGGCGGTCGAAATTTCCGGAGCCCTCCTCTACAGTGTCCCTCATAATCATATCGTGGTTTTGCGCGTGAAACTCCAGATATTATTAATAACTTAATTGAAATTTACACGTTTTGTTCTCAATGAGCAGCAATTCGAATGCCATTTTCTAAATGCTTGGTATATTTATGATTGCTGTGTCTAGACATTATTCGTATTTGCGGAATCTGTTATTCCACTCTCATCGGGTTGTTTGGTGGGGGCGCCAGGTTTTTGACTAGATCTCTTGCGAGGATTCGGCACCATTCTCACGTTGCTTCTGGTGAGTTCCATCTGGCCTAGCTTGGTAAAAGCAAGTTCCTTTTGCTGATCTAGGCATGCTATAGTCGCTATTTGCGGTTATTACGCTGTCATGGCCTGCTCAACGGGTTGCGAGAAAACGGGCATGTTTACAGGGCTTTGTGTACTCTTTCAGTAGTGACCTGAGGCGCACATTTTTTCATTGTAGACTTAGCCTCCTGTATATCTGTTTTGAGTTTTGCAATTCCGTTTGTCAATCTTGGTGTTCTACGATTGATGCTGTGACGGGTTAGCGGCCATCCCGCTAACATCCATTCTTTGACATGTTGAAGAGTGGTGCCTTCATCAGTCAATTGTTTCACCTCTAGGGCGCATATCGCCGCTTCCTCCATGTTTGGTAAGTAGAGATACGCTTGCGTCCGACTTACCTCGTCTGCCTCTGGCCTACTATGTACCAGGAAAGCCCGCAATGACTTGCTTCTCCGAAGGGCTTGCAGATTTGTATTCTAATGGGAGATTGGTTGCGGCCTCGACGTCCACCTTCGACGCCGCTGTCCTGCTTGCCCGGTCTCCACAGCGCGGATTTGTGATGGCGTGTGGGTTCTGGAATGGCTCCTTAATTCCTCTCCCTCCGACTACAGCCAGCGAGGGCTGGCCTTTGTGGTTTCTCGGGTGGTTTTTCTGTTTGGTTACGTATGGGCTTGAGGCGTTTCACACAACTGCGGTCTCCAGTGAGATGATTTCCCGAGAAAATTGTTCATGTCGGAGTACAGTGTGGTCTACTCCTGGGTTGGGCATTCCGCAAGTATGGAACTTGGTTGAGCCCTGCTGCGGGCACACATCCTTTTCGGTTCCTTCAGCTGCCATGACGTACACATTGACTGGGTGCGGTCTACCGTTGATATTCGTAGATGTGACGCCTTCCACCGCCATCGCGACGGTGGTGTCTGGACTCGACGCTAGTGCTATGTTCGAATCCTGTTGGATGCGGAGAATGAATTGGTCCCACCTGATTTTTTCTTGGCTAGCCTCCACTATTGCGTCGGAGATCGCTTCGGTGGTCACATTCTTCAGAGGTAGTCCTTGGCGACGTCGGAATGGGACGTCGCTGTCGAGAGTAGAGCTGTGCACGGGCCGTATTTCCAAGCCCGAGCCCGGCCCGGGCCCGCTGACTTTGTCGAAGGCCCGCCCGAGCCCGACGGCAAAGGGCTGCGAGCCCGCCCGGCCCGGCCCGACGTACGAAAACACAATGCCGGGCCCGACCCGGCCCGGCCCGGCTTTTTGAAGGTTCGCTGTGAAAACAAAACTTCGTTTTCCGGTAATTTGGCATTTTATTGAGCATATCAGATATGATCAAACGACACACGATGAACAGTCTCTAATAGAGACTGTTCGCGGCACTTTTGCTATACAAGTAGACGGCCTCATGCCAGTAACAATGGAGTTCACTCGCCAAAGCCGTCACGTGTAAGGGGTATGCCCATGTAAGCATCAGCTTGCACGAAGGCGATCTACGTCGGGTCGCTCGTCGCTGCCGCGTGCATTTTCACTCATATGGGATTTGGCCTTAAATGTAACGCGAGCAGTCGCTGCGTGAGATATGGACGCCATCTGGCAATACGTCAGGAAACATGAGTGCTGTGTTGCGGGCTGGTAGTCCCGGCGCAGCGGCAGGCGAAGACCGGCGGTGACCAACGCGACCGGTGGGGACGCCGGCCAGCCCGAACACGCTGTTTGGCGCGATGCGCCGAAGGAGAAGAAATGTCCGCACTCAACGAGTACTCTCCACAAACTCACTTACACGTCGCCTGGGTAAAACAGGAATGCCAGAGCGGCGCCCCCTGTCATTCGTACAATGCAATACTGAACCGAAACCGAAACACAACATGAGCTTGTGCAGAGGGCACGGAGGAAGACAAGTTTCAGCGCAGTCGCATTTTCAGCGCACCTTAAGAAACTAGGGTTGTAACATTGTAGGGCGAGTAGGGCCAGAAGGACCGTCACGACGAAAACCTGCCTCCTCAGTCGTATTCGCCTGGAACGTTGGTGTGGCTTCGCGTTCCCTCCTCCGCTCCTGGCCTTTCCACAAAGCTACTGCCTAAGTACGAAGGCCCCTACCGCGTCCTACGTCAAGCATCCCCAGTTAACTATATGATTGAGCCTGTTCAATCATCTACGGACCGCCGTCGTCGCGGCCGCGAGACTGTTCACGTCGATCGAATGAAGCCGCATTATGACCCACCAGTTGTGCCTGTTCCTTAGGTCGCCAGGATGGCTCCTTTTCCGCGGGGGAGTGATTTGTAACATGGTAGGGCGCAGACAAGAACGCCTGCGAAAGAAGAAGACGAAGACGGTTGTTGTTGGCGCTCGCGCTTGCTCGGCTTGGACCGCAGATCGCTTCAGCTGTGGCAATCTTTTAATAAACGCGTTACTGTCTCAACGTTAAACGCATACCATCAAGGTCTTTAAAACTGCGTATCTATGTATTTTCTATTAAAGGAACACACCACCTAACACTTACCTAATGATGTTACGCCTCAGATATGCGTAATATTTACTTTTTGATCGACAACGTTCACAAGTATGAACAGCCGTACCAGTTCAAGATGGGTGGGCGGTAAGCAAGTGGTTCAACTTTGGCCGGTTGGCTGAATCGGGTGACGTGCCGACAAAGAGAAAGACAGAAAGACAGACCAAAATTTCTGCGTTTAAGTTCCCCAAGAAAGACTATCGTCTTTAAAATTCCACAGCATATCCACGGGGTGAATTGGGGCGAAGATCTCGTACGGCAGGATCTTGGCGGTGGCGTCGCGCAGCTTAACGCCCAGTACATCATCAACGACGTGAGATCGGGCCGGTTTATACTAAAGGGTCGATGAGAGTCATGGCGACTTGCAGCTCACTTTAATTTTACATGTACGCTGTGAATTTTTATTGTTTAATCACGCACAGGAGAAATCTCACCAGGCACTACCTTGGAGGTAAACAATGGCTGCTAATGAGGAATGAGAGACAGAAGAAGTCGGCTTTTAGCTAACACTTACACTTCTACTTCTACTAACGTTTCCTCCTGGAACATGCCAATGGCTGCTAATGGGGAATGAGAGACAGAAGAAGTCGGCTTTTAGTTAACGCGCACGCTGCGAATTTTTTATTGTTCAACAACGCACAGGAGAAATCTCCCACCTGCGCACCACCTTGGAGGTCAAGATCTGGTACTAGCGTTAAGACTGGTTACGCACTACATACAGGGGACGAACGGGTGCCGCTATAAGGAGCTTCGCCCCTAAAATAATTCAGGTGCTAACATTCCGCGCCACGGCGCGTCCAGATAATGTTCGGCGCTTTTGGGTCCCTTCGTCGCAGCGCCCCCCACGAAACTGCGGCCGGCGCATGTACTATGACGACAAGCTGCGTATGTAGAGAACGCAGCGTTAGAACCACGGTGTAAGAAGCTGACACCATGCCGTGGAGGCAGCTGCGGCGTTCCCCGCGCGGGACGTTTTTCGGTCGCGAAAAAGGCGGCGTGCGTTTCTAGCTCTAGTTGCTAGCGTGCATGGCGCTTTAAGAAAAAAACACGGAGAAAAACAAAAAGAATACATGCGTCCGCCTCGTCGCGCTCGGATGGATGGATGGATATTATGAGCGTCCCCTTTAAAACGGGGCGGTGACATGTCTGCCACCAGGCTCGAATAAAAAAAAGAAAAAAAGCTTCCTTGTTTCATGTTGGCCTAATACCTTATCTACATTGATTAAATTATGTTATTATACCAAAAAAATATAAATTCACGGTCCATCTCTCTGCCTCTTAAGGCAGAATGACCTTATTTTTCCCCCATTATTTATTTTTGTTCTTTATCTCTACTTTTCTGCCAAAAATATTCTAACCGTCTCTTACTTATTTCTATCGCGGACGTGTTCAGCTTTCCATTGTTGTCCCTAAAACCCAAGGCTTCATGTAGACTCGTGCCCACACGTATACCTGGGTGAATATCGCCACATTCAGTCAGTACATGTTAAATCGTTTCCTTAGTTCCCCCGCAGCATGTACATTGTTCTTCTTCGTTACTGAACCTCGCTTTACAACTACGCGTTCTAAGGCAGCCCGACCTTGCTTCAAACAGTAAAGCGCTTCCCCTTGAATTATCATAAAACCTTTCCCTCCTTACTGCGTTTTTTCCCTTTCGGTAGTTACTCAGATGCGGCTTCTTTTCCATCGCTGCCATCCAATAAGTCCTCTCCGCCTCTCTGACCTTCCGCTTAATGCTCCTTGTTGCCATATCGCCCGCACTGCTAGCCATATATTTACTGGTGAGCCTCCTAGTTCTTTTTCTCCACTGCGTGTCAACGCTTTTTCTATACAAATACCTGAAAACCTTCTCTGCCTATCTACCCTTCTTCATTTTCCTCAGCCTCTCTTCGAATCTCATTTTGCTCTGAGCTTCCCTCACATCAAAGCCTGTCCATCCCATATCACCCTTTACAGCCTCATTTGTCGTCTTCCCGTGAGCGCCCAACGCGAGGCGGCCCACCGTCCTTTGATTTACATCCATTCCTGATTGTACCTCTGACTTCATGCACACCACTGAGTTCTCAAATGTAAGCCCCGGGACCATCACACCCTTCCACAGCCCTCGAAGCACCTCGTACCTATTGTATCCCCATAAAGCTCTGTGCTTCATAATTGCAGCATTCCTCTTTCCCTTTGCTATCGATGCTTTCTCTTGTACCTCCATATATCTGTCCCCCTCATTTACCCATACTCCAAGGTACTTGTGCTCGCTTACCCTCGGTATTTTTTGGCCCTGTATAAAAACCGCATGGTCTTCGTGATCATTGAATACCATCAATCCACATTTTGTTGCACTAAATCCTAGTCCTAGAGCCTGACATTCCCTTCCGCATATATCTGCCAGTCGCTGTATATCATCTTGACTGTCCGCAAATAAGACAATATCATCAGCATAAAATAGACCTGGAAGCTTCTGCTCAACCATCGTGCCGACCTGTTTGTGTGACAAATGAAATCCAATGTTGCTACCTTCTAGCGCCTTTTCCATCCTCACCATGTACAGCATGAATAACAGCGGGGACAAAGGACATCCCTGTCTCAGCCCCTTGCTAACTTCAACGCTGTCCTTGCTACTTATTCCTTCCCATTCTATACAAACTGTATTTTCTCGGTATATTTCCCTCAAAAGCTGTATACAGTCGTAAGGGCGTCCGCAGAACTTTTTTCAGGGGGGGAGCAACCGCTGGGCGGGGGGGAGGGGGCGGGGCGGGGCGGTATGGTAGGTTAGCACTAAAAAGGCACTATTTATGGTCTGAGTTACGCACGTGCGAAAAAAATCGAAACAATGAATCATTGGATTGGAAAATACATTGGAATTTGTTTATGAACAAATAACTAAACGTAATAAGCAAAATGCGAAAATATAGCACCGCTCTCTTGGCGCAAAGCTAGAAACATGAAAAAAGACAGAGGAAAGAGTCAGAGGGGCACAAAACTACGAACTGTTTATTGCCGGCAAAGATTGGAAATCAAGAAAACGTATACGCATGCGCAGGGGCGTGAAACTGTGACGTCAGCACGTCAGTACGTAAGCTGTCCATTAAAAAAGGATCTCTCAGATTGATACGATACAAATGATGTGCCACTGACACAAGCGGACCCATTCCTTGAAATATGAAACGCTTCTAAAAGTTATCTCGCCGTTTGGTCTCTGCTCTTGCCAACGATATTAGCTTGCTCGAAACGTGGCATATATGCGCATGCCTTAACATGCGCCGGAAGATGCGCACCATCACTTTTACCAATACTATTGGCGTGCTCCCTCAGGTGGTCATTACGTCCCGTTTGTCCTATGTATAGGCCTTGCCATTGCCACAGCTCACAGGAATTTGGTAGACAACGCCTTCGGCACGCCGCCTGAAGGGTTTCACGTGCCTCTTTTGGCACCCTTGCTGCTTAGCACTAGCGGTTCGCTGGCACAGCTGTGCTAGTTAATTTGGAGCGGAAAACACAACAGGAATTCCACGGCTAGTGGGCACCTTCTTCAGGTTATGGCTCACTTTGTGCACGCACGGTAGCACTTGTGGTTTTGCACGCTCCCGTTCTCTCAAGTGCTCTTCCAGAGTACTGGTTTTTCACTTTCCGCAGCAAAGACTCGGCGACGTCAACCAAGACCACCCCAGGGAAGCCAGCCTTTTTGGAGTTTGCCAATCTGAGTGCAAAGGCTAGTACATCATGTGCGAACACAACCCGCGCAACGCAGATTGAAGGCAATACAGAGCGATGCACATTGAACAATCATAAGATAATAGTGCTTTTGTGCTGCGAGGAAAATAAGCTCAAGAAACATGATCGTTTTTCAAAGCCGGGCAAATATCTAAAAACTGCAAAAAATTGTCGGTCTGAAGCTCATGAGTGAAAGTTAGTTCCTTAGAATTCATCTTCAAGGCACCTAAAATGAAATATACCATTTCATGGTAAGGCACATGACATATCTTATATTAAACAATAAAAAAATCCTCAACATACCTAAAAATAGAAAATGGATGAAATGAAGTAGAAACACATTGTACTGCCTGGTCAATACGAGATAAAAAGATGTACTGTGCTACACTGGACTCGATACAAATGCCTTTCTTTTGTAGGTAAATGCGATGCCTTTTGTATGTAAATGCCTTTCTTTTGTAGGTAATTGCGACAGCGGGGAGAATAAGTTAATTCTGAGGTGTCCCTAGTTTTGTTGTGCCACATTTCGTACCAAGATATGCTCTCTTACTTGAAGATCTCGATGCTATAAAATTCTTGGAGTTCATCAGCGAGGACAGCAAACTCAACAAGGCTCAAAGACGTCATTTTTGTTGGATGAAGCTGCAGAAGCTTGAAGCTCTTCTCATTAGTGTCAGAAAAGCGGCGAGCCAATTAAGAAGCAGTGAGAGAGTCCAAGTAAGGCACATATATTGCCACGCGGTAATATTTCTCCGGCGACTGTATCCCGTAGTTGTCTCGGTGGGTCTGACGGGAGGCTTGCCTGGGCACAGATATCACTATGTTAAAGCGATTGGCTGCCTCACTTGCTGTTTTCATGGTGTCAGAAAACTGCTCTTCAGCGTTAGTCGGGTGGTCGCGAAATATGTTCTGCAGCTCAGTGATGTAGTCGTGTGCAGAATGAAAGTTCATGGTTACACTCTGCAGAACGTTCGTAACAGGTTCCAGTCGTGCGCTGTACTTCGCTATGATATGCAAGCAGACAATGAAAGGTGAGCTTGTCGTTGCACAGTAGAGGATGTGAGCTCGTTGCTAGTTGCAGCATTCGAGGTTGATTCCATTGATGCGAGCTCCTCGAGGGCTTCAACTATGGCCACGTAATGTTGAGAGAAGATCCTAATTGACTTTTATTTTGCAAACCACCTTTTTTCACACAGCATCGGAATGTTGGGCACCAATTTCCTTCGAAGTACGCTCTCACGGAAGAAGTTTGTGGTTTAGTTGATGATCCCTATTGTGTTGTGAATTTCAGAGACTTCGTTCAAGTCGTTGATCACGAGATTCAGCTTGTGGCTTGAGCAGTGGAAAAATAGTGCCTTTGGAAGCTTTTTCTGTATTATTCTGTTAACTCCAGCTTCTCTTCCAGCCATTGTGGAGCATTCATCATAACCCTGTCCAACGAGGTTCGAAAGAATCAGCACAGCATCCTTTAAAAACTTCAAGATTGCGGCGGCGATGGAAGCTGAGTTCAGCTGATTCAACTCTGCAAATCCCATAAAATGCTCTCAAACGCAGGCATCCGTTCCTCTCTTGTCAACGCAATATCTGGAGTTTCGTCCGCAAGGACGGAAAAAGCAAATGCTGTGTTAACTTCAGCCACTATTTCCTCCCTCAGGATGTCGCCACAGATTGTGATGATCTCGTTCTGGACTCGGGCGGAAGTGTACTTTGCATTACCAGGAGAAGATGCAAAGTGTTCTTGAAGCCGGGTATCACCTGCTCCTACCCGAAAGTCAAGGGGATCATTGAAAACTCCACTGTCAGACTGCTTCCCGCGTACTGGCAAAGCATGCGTTGAACAAAATATAATGGTGGAAATGATCGGAAATAGTTTCTGGCGGTTCCTTTCAACTTGCTCGTGCAGGGCTTTGTTTAGCTGCTGTACAACGGGTAATTTCTTGCCTGACATCACACCCATAAAGGTCTGTGAGGCGGCCATTGCTTCCTGGTGCCATTGGGATTTCCCATGATCCCTGCACGCCTCGTGCATTTTCTTTGTAGTCACTGAAAGTGCGCACGATAAAGTTACCTTGAGTACCCCGATGAACATTTGGAGGAAAGGTGACGCAGAAACGACAAAGGGGCGCCTTTCAGTGTCGCTGAGTACGCAAACCAAGGGGCGTAATTTGCCAGCCATTGGTAGCGAAAAGTCCTCTTGCCAGGTGTTACATCTATCTTAAAGTCATATGTAGCATTTGGCGACCATGAATTAGTCAGAAGGCGTAACTTCAAATTGTCTTGGATGCCCGCGAGTTTAGCTTTGTCTCGAAACTCTCCCAAATCATATTTTAGAGAAATGTTAGTTGCTTGCTTGCTGTTGTCACTGTTATTTAATCCCAAGCAAGGAGAAGTATCATCGTGGCTTACTGTGTCGTGGTAGCTCACTGATGGTGGAACCTCTTCCATGGTGGCGACGACCTCACGCACTGTCCGTTGGTGAAAGTCTGCATCACATTCACTAGGCTGGTTAACTTCTGCAAAATCGTCACACGCCACACTAGAACCGTCCGCCGGACAGCTCAGTGACAATCCGTCAGACACCCGTGGACGCTTGAAGAAGCGTCGGATATCTATAATTGGGGACCGGACGAGGCAAAGCTGTCAGAGTTCCTGGTGGTTGACCACTAGAAAATATACGCACACTGACTGGAAGGATAATTATTCAAATGCTCACGTTAAAAACACGAAAGCATTATATTTACAAGGAAATCTGATTTACCGGCTAATATACGCGCTCACAAATTCATTCGTCTAGCTCAATCTCGCTCACGCACCCGCACAGTCGACCGGGCCATGCACTGCTTGCCGCTCGTTGCTCTCTCGTCCAGTGTCCTGGTTGTTTCATCTCCGCATAGCCATGCACTTAAACACACTGAACCACACAAAGAGAGGCACACGGGTGCAGGGCCGTACTGTCGAAAAAACGGAACCACGTGGCCGTGTCGGCTCCCCTTGTAGACAGGACATTGCGCGCACCACAAAGTGGGACGATGGCTGTAATCGTTTACGCGCTGTCGCCGCTCTGGCGAGGTTCCCCGTGATGCATAGCGCAAACAAGACGCCGGGCTGGCCATCATAAATATATTCCGACTCGCCGAATTTGCTACCTTCTTGAAGTCCCCCACACTGGAGGTGCACTCAACAAGATGCGTGCTCACAAGGGTTGCCGGCTCGGGCGTACCAGCGTATTCCGAACACAGTGAGCAACGAAGGCGAAAACACAATGCCCTGTACGGTGTCTCTTATCGTGCCGCTATCTCTCTACAGAGCTGAACAACAGAAACCTCCCCTGAAGAAGGGTCGGAACACATGCGTGCCGGCACTGCTACCATCGGACTTGGAGGCGCCGAGCGCCTGAACGTGTCGAAATGATTAGAACAGATCGCCCTTCAGCCCTTTTTAACGATGACACCTTTCGAAGACGGCAAAACGATACATGCCCGTAAAACCTATAGACACGCGACAGTCCAGAGGTGCCACCCAAAGCGTGAAAGCGAGGGCTGCTTTCACCCGTTTCGCAGGGTGCGTCGCCGGCCCATTCGTGGCGGCTCTTTTCCTTTCGTCGTTGACAACCATCAGCCACGGTTTAAGTGTTTAAGCATAGGCGCGTTACCATTAGGCTGTAATCATCGCGCGGATGGGCACGGCTGCACGGATGTGTGTCGGGGGCCAAAAAAGACTCCCATAAGAAGAAGGCTTGATTGTGCTTTCAAGGGGGACGAATAAAGCTACTGATTTTGCTTTGCTCTGTGTTATTGGTCGGGCTTTAAACTGGGCCTAAACTGGTGGTGGTCACCTTTAATGATATTTGATTGGCTGATCTTCTGATGGCATTTTTGAATAACCGTCGCAACTGGCTTGTTGACCAAGTGAGTGAGTGAAACAACTTTATTGATGCTTGTTAACCAAGTTTTCTTTTTTATTTTAGCGCGAGCAGAATCTCGATAGCCAGTACAGTCTGAGCTGAAGCTCCAGACAAACCCTGTACCACGGCTATACTTAGGCTCTAACCAAATGAACAATGAGTACAGTAGGTACTGCAAAATTTGTCCTTTTTTGTAAATTAATTTCTGCTTCTGATTATATAAATACATCCTCCGTCGTGACTCGTCAGTGTCGTCACTTCCTACGAGTACTCATCTTGTCGCCTTCGTACACGCTGTACTTCACGATTCTTTTGTCAGGGTTTGGACACATTCCTAAAAAACTAACATGCACATGCAGTAGTATTTTATATTGAGATGCGTATGACATTGCCGCAACATTAACTAAACATGTAAGCAACATAAGTACATGACTCCCGAAAATGGTAAGGCGATTTAATTTGCATGAGCATGAAGGCCCGCTGTTGTGAAGGTATATTCGACGCCTTATAAGGACCAACAACAAGGGCAACTTGAGCTCCACAACAAAGCACAGCATGCAACTTGTACAAGCCCACAAGCTTTCTGAGTGACAGATATAAAATCATTGTTCGGGAGCTTGGGTGGTGAGAGGCGCGACGCCATGGGATATTGTTACAGTCTTTTAACGAAGTGTAGCGGTAATGATTTCTTGCTAAATGTAGCCGTCAATTTTGTGAGAACTGAAGTTCTTGTGTCAGACTGCGTAACTCTCTTAGTTCAGGAAAAGAAAACATGAAACTTGTATCTCAGAATTATTCGCTATTTTCAATAGCCATCGCAGGCAGTCTCACTGCCATGACTTGACGTCTAGATTTGTCATAGTCTGTAATGTGCAAAATTGGTTCGCAATCCTGAAAGTTGTTCCATACGGATATGCGACACCGAAGTGTGTTAAGCTTTGCAGCTTTTCGCTAGTGCAAAAAATTATCCATTATATATATATATATATATATATATATAGGCATAAAGAGAACTTCTTCTGGTTACCGTCATAAAAGTTGTGAAAAACTCCTTCGTGCTACAATATAAGAAACAAAACAAATATTTATTTTATCGTAACAGTTTCGGCTGGCGCGCGGTGCAGCCTTCTTCGGAGGATGTAATTGAAATGACATGACCCAACCTGCTGCACCAGGGCCGCCCGCCCAGTTTCGGTGCCAAACGAGAATTTCAAAAAAAGATAAAAAAGAAAGAAAGGAGAAAAGAAAAGAAGAAAGAGAGACATAACGAAGGCAGCAACAGCGACAATTGCTTTGTTGGGGCATTCGTGAACAGCTGCAGAACGAGGGAGGGAAAGAACAGCGGTAGGAAAGACAGAGAGCCGCCGGAGGCGGGCGAGGCGGCCGTTTATCCCTGTCTTACCTTCGTAGGGTAGATAAAAAGGCGGCCTGAGCAAGCCTGTGGAGGCTAACCTCCTTGGTTAGGCCTACGTTAAATGCATCGCGGAGACGCGTGGACAGACGCAAATTGCATGCGCAGTCCTACCTGGAAGCTTTTATAAACCAACTTTGCAGCTGTCCGCAACAAAGACATTACTTCTTGTGGTGCTTGAAACGCCACTGGTGTAAGACGCGCACAACTGTTTCACGACATGCTGGCACGTAATGAAGTTGACATCGTCACTCCCAATTATACCACGCTGACAAACGCACGACCAATCATTCGAAGCGGCGCGGCGAAGTCGCGGGACTTGAGACAAATAACCCAGACAATCGAAGTGAAGCCGCTGCCAGGCGTCGCTGCTGGTCGGCGCCACGATGACAACAGCGAGATCGTTGACGTTATCATTACTAGCGAATCGTCACTCTGTGCCTGGGGCGTCGCCGGTGTGCCAGGTGAGCACGTCATAATACTGTCGATGTCGCAGTGTGCTGAACGCACCATTGAGCTTTCGTACCCTGTTCGCCATCGAAATAAAATAACTTCTACGCAACGGACGCATTACACACTGCGCTCAAAAATCTTTTGCATACCAATTTATCGAGTGAAGGCCACATCTCGATCCTGAAATTTTATGTTGCTGCTCTTTTAAGTCATGATATTGCCCTACACATCGGCAAAGGGTGCCTTTGTCAGGGCAATATGAAGGCGTGCAAACTGACGATACCACTGTTAATGGAGCCAATTGAAACAAGGCACACATAACTTAAATCATCCTGCAAAAGCTTCCGCGAAAGGTATAGTTGAATCTCAGAGTTTGGATGCCTATGCAAAATAGCTTTACTTATAACATGCACAATCAAATCTACTATAAAAATAAATTGAGTTTCAATTTTATTCTTTAGCCAAACGACTACTAGGTAAGGATAATGGTCAGAGTGGTGCCGAATAAATGTGTATTACGAATTCGGGCCCAAACCAGCAGACGGATCTACCTAAGAAGCACTTATAGCCATAGCAATGAATGCATGAACCTAGTTTTAAATGCGAAGCATTTCTTAGCGAACCTCAGGCACTTTGGCCGTTTCTATCTATCTATCTATCTATCTATCTATCTATCTATCTATCTATCTATCTATCTATCTATCTATCTATCTATCTATCTATCTATCTATCTATCTATCTATCTATCTATCTATCTATCTATCTATCTATCTATCTATCTATCTATCTATCTATCTATCTATCTAGCCGCCTACGTCTGGGCGCTCTCCTGGTCGTCTCCATAACTTGTAATCGACCAAATTTGGCATAGCTGGGGATCACTCTATGACGAACACTATTCACTGGTCATGACATGAATAACGCAAAATACCTGTCGCGTACGTCATGAGTGAGTGAGTCAGAACTTTATTTTGGTCCAAAAGTGGCAGAAGCTGAACGCGACTGGAGGTCCCGCTAGCTCAGCCAGGTGGCTAAACCCTTTCTCTCGGTCACGTGTGGCACATACCCGCATACCAAAGTTCATGTTATGCGGGTAAGTGCCACAGGCGATACAGAGTCTCAACCAACACAGTAACTGCGAACACACATATTGACACGCAAGGAAAGTGATAATATTAATAATTGTTTGGGTTTTATTTCCCAAAACCACGATATCATTATGAAAGACGGCACAGCGAAGGGCTCCGGAAATTTTGACCTACTTGTATTTTTTAACGTGCATCGAGATTGCACAGTACATGGGCGTGTAGCATTTTGAGTACCTCGAAATGCAACCGCCGCTGCCGGGATCGAACCCGCGACGTTCGGATCAGCAGCCGCTACACCACCGCGGCCCACGCAAGGAAAGTGACGGAGTTGAACACAGAACAGCCCTGGAAGACGCTCAACTGCCATACACTCGACTACGTGGTCAGCAACGTGCACTAGGTGGAATACAAGAAAACCGGGTTGAATGCTTCCCTACAATAAATCTGCCGAGATGACCAGGCCTCTCATCATCACCGGTGACTTCAACATTGATTTATCAAGACCCAGCAACGCCTGGTCCTTATACTGCGTGAAAGATGGCTAGGATGTGGCGAGGGCATCAAAAGACCTCGCTGCCACGTCCTGGACAGGAGCCATCGTAGATCATTTCATCGTAAGAGGCATCCAGGATTTCCACCAGCTGCACTATACCTCGCACTTCACTACACTTAGACTCCTCATAGCCGCGATCACGAACGGATCCGATAACAAGTCCGGTGCAGCTGTTGGTGCTCACTGATCACGGTGATGATGACCATGTTCAAGAACTGTCAGGAACCCCTCCAAAACATACACGCAAGTTCGTAACTGTAACACAACTGTAACAACTGCAACTGTGACTATAACGTACGTGCAGTGCGCCTGCTCATGCCACTCGGCTGCCTACCATATATATAGGGAAACTTTCCTAAATAAGCTTAGTCGGGAGTAACGCCTGTACTGTGCTGTGTTCCTTCTTTGTCCTGTTCGGATTCGCGCTAGCCAATATTGATGAATGTAAGCACTACATATCAGCTTACCGCGCCTGGTGTTGGTAACACCCATGTTGCTGTTGGCATCGTTACGCTGCGGTAAACAACTGGTTACATAATACATATTGGACTCTTAAACATATGAGTGTGCGTATACCACTTTCACGTTTATCTGGCGCCATTTCGTAAGGTTTCGCTCAATGTGAAAAATTACGCCAGTCACCATCCCGCGCATGCTTGGCATAACATCGATTCCCACGGTACGTGGGACCTGGATACTCCATATGGGATGCACATGTAGATTTAGAGGGACGTATTAAGCTTGCTCGTCAGAAGCGGCAATTGGCAGCATTACTCACGCTGGATTTGGCTAAGGCGTACGACAGTGTCGAACATGTCATCTTGCTCAATGCCTTAAAGAACTTGAATTTTCCGGGAGATATTATCAATTGGTTGTATGAGTTCCTGAAGGATAGGAAATTTTACTGTGCCCAACGTGGCTTATCATCCTCGAAATGTGATCAATCTAGAGGGGTCCCTCAAGATTCAGTTCTTTCCCCTGTTTTATTCGATATTCTATTAAGCTCAATTCCGTTGAACAATAACGTTACAGTTTATGTATATGCAGACGACACTGCATTCTTCGCTTCGGCAGGTAATATTCATTCACTGTATGCAGTATTACAATCATACTTGGGAAGTTTAGAATTCTGGTTTGAACATATTCGAATGACTTTAAACGTTAGCAAAAGTTCCTTGATTGTTTTTTCATTGACTGCTCCAGTTAGCATTTCGCTTCAGTATCGTCAAGACGTAATTCACCAAAATGACTGTGTCAAATATTTAGGAGTTTTTATGATGAGAAACTCAGTTGGCTTAAACACATTGAGCACGTCAAATGTAAGGCAACACGCGCTGTTGGGATGCTACGTAAGCTTGGTCACCACCGTTCTGGGCTACGCAGAGACAAGCTACTTATGATTTATCGTATGTATGTTGGACCAATTTTAGAGTTTGGTTGCATATTATACTCAGGGGGGCCTGCATACAAGATTCATCCCCCGGTTCATATAGAGCGAGAGGCCCTTCGAAGTTGTCTAGGGGTACCAAAATTTACAGCAAACAGTATTCTATACCTAGAAGCCCGAATCCCTACTCTAGTTTGCAGATTCCGCGTTCTCACCGTCAAAACGTATTTAAAAAGTTTTGCGTCCTCACAAAGTCGAGTGCAGTTCGTATTCGTAGCTGAATCGTCAACATTTTTTATGAGCCTTGGTCTCCTATATATAAACCACAAGTTTTGTTCGTACAGGACCAAAAATAATCGGCCATGGCAAAAATTGAATTTGATGATATTTTCTCATCTTATGCCAAACATTTACCGTCTAGATATTTAATAGGATTGTTAGACGATCATTTACTTCGATTGGGCATAGATAACGTAATTGCCACTGATGCATCTATGTGCGAAGAGAAAGCGGGAGTGGGCATATTTTCAGAGGCTTTATCATGGTCGTACTCCTTGCGCCTCCCAGATTATACGCCCATATTCGAAGCTGAGCTCCTCGCAATTATATTAGCCCTTCGAAAACTACCAGAAAATGAGTCATCAGTTGTTATAGTTACTGATTCGCTGACAGTATGTACATCTTTATCTTCTACTGCTTCTGTGTCTCCCGTTCTGAATGCATTCACTTCCTTAATCCCAAATAATTTGAGTACCGTGCGGTTGATATGGGTTCCATGTCGCTGTGGCATACTAATAAACGAGATGGCAGATACGCTCGCGCGGTGGTGTCTGGGCGGTCCTATTTTGTCCATTGTACCTGACACAGCTTTTATTACTGATTCGAGATTTCTGAAGTATTCTTTAATTCAAGATGCCAAGAGTATGAAATTACCAGTTCCCGAATATGGTCATCTTTCGTTCGGCTGTAATAATAAATGGTGTCCCACTCGAAGACTGGAAGTGGCTATTACGAAATTGCGATGCCGGATACCCCCACTTAATCTTTATTCATACAGGTCTGGTCTGGTGCCAACTCCTATGTGCTATTTTTGTCAGGAATCTGAAAACATTGATCATTTCTTGCTTACCTGCAGTCGATTCAATAGCTATAGAAAAAAGCATTTCGAAATGTTATTCCTAAACTTAAGAATTAATCTGAATTCTGAAAATATTCTTTCTCTTGGGGCGTCTTCTCTTGGCTTTAGCAACAGGAACGTCTGCTCAGCCCTATGCGAATTTCTCGGTGAGACACGAAGAATTCCTTGTTAACTTATCCCTGAACAAAATTTGGTACTCCAGTCTCCCTTTCATTCATTTGTACATTGTTTCTCATACTGTTGTATTATTCTGCTCCTTATTCATTATCGACAAGTCATTCTTAAAATTTCGTTTATTCTTTCGGCAATTGATTGTTTCCTCCTTCTTTGTTTAAAAAAAATTTAACCGCCGGTTTCATGGCCGATCCTCCGTAGTGGGTAAGAGCCAACAGTAGGGAGCAAGCAAGGATCCGGCGATCTTGGTGATGCGGGTCACAAGCCTAGGCGTCAGCCAGGAGCTCTTGGGCCCCGGCGGAGTCGTCGGTGCGTCGGACTCCTGGAGCTGTTCCTCTGGATCTGTGCTCAACGGCATGGTCACCGAATGCTAATCATTAAGTATTGCGCGACCTTGTCAGGCCGCCTTTGGACAGGCCCACGTAATGTGAGGTAGATCCGCGCTTTGTTTACATAATTTGCACCTGTCGGCGTACTGACCCGAGTAATAGTGCCTATAGGCCAACGGATTCGGCTGCGTGTTTGTTCGAAGGAGGCGCCAGGCCACCGATTCCTGTTTGGTAAGTATGTGGTGCGCGAAAGGAGAGCAGCCGCTTTCCAATCGGTAAAGGCGAGTAATTTCTTTCTAGGCGATCTCCTCTTGACGCTAGCGGGTGTGTCTCAGCGGCTCGGCGTTTAAGTCCTCTAGGCGCGGTGTCAGCCGCCTCGTTGCCAGGAAGAGAGCAGTGCGCAGGCGCCCAAATAATTTGGATGTACTTTTGTTTCGAAACTTGACAAAGATTTTTTGTTGTTCCGGCGAGATTCGGCCTCTGGCTAAATTTCTCACTGTGCCCTTGGAGTGACTGATTACATTTGTTGCTTGCGTGGACGCTATTGTCAATGCGATAGCCGACTCTTCAGCAGCTTCCACGCTGCCTGTTCGAGTCGAGCCGTTAACCCTTAGGCCTCCGTCGCTACCTACGAGCGGAATGGCCACACCACACGAGTTCGCATACTTCGCTGAGTCTACGTAAACAGCGTCCGTTGATTGTACGAATATGTTTTTCATTGCTTCCGAGCGTTCTATTCTCCGTCTTTTGCTATAGTCTAGGTGGGTCTTCTCTACGGTAGTTGTGGTCCTAAAGATCTTGCCTTCTTTTATGTGGTATGTTTGTCTTAAAGCCATGTTCTATACTGCAGTTTATGCCGAGGTTACATACGATTTGCCGTCCCTTAGAGCGTTGCGCCAGTCTTTTGTTTTGCGCTATTATTTGGGCCTCTCTGAGCTCTTCAAGTGTATTATATTGACTACTAGTGCCAAGAACCGGTCATTAGCTGTTCTTTTGGGCAGTAATAAGGCTTTTTATATGCTAGTCTAATGACGAGAGCAACATTGGCGTTTTTCGCATTTCGAAGGTTTAGGTAGGGATCTACGTATGTTATTCGGCTAACAAAGAAACCTTGCATGAGACGAATTATGTTGGCTTCCTTCATGCCATAGTGGTGCTTCGCTATTCTCGCTGTGAGCCTCATTGTTCGCTAGACGCCGTTTTCAAGTATTGTCGGTGGAGTTGTGCAGCCTTTGCGTATTGTGGACACTTGATATTAAGTATCATGTGGAGGAGGCGAGTCAAGATTAAATGATTGAGGCAAATGTTGACTCAGCAGAAGATCGACTTTCCGTGTCGATCTTGTGCTGATCTTGCGTTAGTATGGATTCGCGTTGTCGCGCGTTTGTAGCAAAATGGCGACGCTTGCCCTAAGCCCCGAAAGGCTTGAAACAGCGAAACTGGACGATTCTAAAGCCTAATCTGGTTGCCTTTTCCGTTTTAAACCGTTTTAAGTAGGCGGATTTCTAGAGGCCCGGCTTGCCGTCAATTCACTGTCTCATGTCGCATGGTCACGCCGTCGTCAATAAAGGCCTAAAACAAGACTAACAATGCTCAAAACCAGTGTAAGATCTACTGAGAAGGTCTGAAATATATGAACTAGAGATATCACCAAGAATTTATTGCAATAATTTACCTAAAATCGCGAAAAACGCATCTGAAGCATGTGGCTGATTCCGGCGCCGTGTAGAGACGGTGCCACCGCCTCGGCAAGCGCTCGATTGCCGAGGGGATCGCTGGGTTGCCCATGTTACGCACTTCCTCAGATTTCATGTTAGTGTAGCTGCATTAGGCGCAGGATATATAACTGCACCAATACTACACAAGAACATTAACGCAGGATTTTTTCACTGGCCGATCATCAATAGGTTCGCGCGTTCGAATGGTCGTTGCAGAACAAGTTGCTCCTCGCCGTATCACTCTCATTTCCCCCGCGGCCAAGTCGCGGATTCGGCTTGAAATAGACCGAGCGGCACACGGTACTTTCGTCGGTTTGCAACAACTGTAGTCGCGCTTTGCGGCAAACAAGGTTGCAATGAAAACGTAGAGAGCGGAAGCAGGGATGGTTTCCGGAACCGGAGTGCGTGACGTGTGCATAAAAAATTCGCGGTGTGATCTCGCGTGGAGCGTTCCCCTGTTTTATTTGCAAATTCGGTTTGGTGCAATCCGAGTGGCCGATCCAGGATACTTACGGCAACTCTAGATGTCCTTGTTAAAAAAATTTGGGAAGCTTCGCACTATAATGGTACCAAGCCTGAAAGAACAACGGAGCTACGCGACCTTCGTTGTTGCTCTTTCTTTTTCCCTCTTCCTCTCTTTCTCAGTTTATCCCATCTTTATCGCCTCTGCTTCTTTCTGATTCTCTCTCTATCTGCTTATTTCTTGCTATCGTTTCTCGGTCGTTGTATCTTTGTTTATTCACTTTCTTCCATTTCCTTCTCTCTCTCTTTCTGTTTCTCGCTTCCTCTATCTTTTTGTGTCTCTGTGTCTATTTTTTTCTCTCTTTCTATTTTATGTCTTTCATGTTTCTTTCAATCTGTTTTTTGTGTTTGTTTCTATCTCTTCCTCTTTCTGTGCGTTTCTTTTTCTGTCTTTCTATGTGTTTTGCTTTCTACCGTTTCTTTCTATTTCTCTCTTTCTTTCTCTTTCTCTGAATTCGCTTGCTCACCCATCCGAGGTATTGCATCCCACACCAGACAAATCGGCGCGAGGGGAGAGCACGCGCCGGGTGCCCATATTCGGGGAGCACAGCAGAAGTTGAAGAAGAGGATGAGGAGAGCGCGTGCCAGCCGAGTTACTGCGTTGCACGCGTTAGAAAGGTAGAGGCCATTCATGATGATCATCGTTTTTTACTGACGCGTAACAGCATCACGAAAAGCATAACAGCTGCGCAGTAAAGCGGCATTACACTAGGGCTGTGCGATTATTCGAAAGTTTCGAATGACGAATAGAATAGCGTTCTATGCGATTCGGTATTCGAATCGAACAGCGCATATTACAAACACCGAATATTTTTCGAATCATGAGCATCGATGAAAAAATCACAGCACATCCACGGAGTGAATGATGATGAGTGGGCGAAGCTGCGGAGGTTCTCATCGGTAAACCGTGAATCTTCCGTGAATTCTGCCCAGTACATCATCACCAACGTGAGATCGGGCGCGTTTATACTAAAGGTTCGATGAGTTATGACGACTTGCAGCTCACTTTAATTTTACATGTACGCTGTGAATTTTCATTGTTTAGAAAACCATTGCTTTAGAAAACATCTGGCGTCTTTCGTTAAGCAGCTGGCGTCTTTTCGTTTTGCTTTAGAAACATCTGGCGTTCTTTCGTTTTGCTTTTACAAAACATCTGGCGTCTTTCGTTGGTTTATTTCATCAATCAACGGCGTTTTGAACAAAATTTTTATTGTTTAATCACGCACAGGAGAAATCTCACCAGGCACTACCTTGGAGGTAAACAATGGCTGCTAATGGGAATGAGAGACAGAATAAGTCGGTTTTTAGCTAACACTTACACTTCTACTTCTACTAACGTTTCCTACTGGAACATGCCAATGGCTGCTAATGGGGAATGAGAGACAGAAGAATTCGGCTTTTAGTTAACGCGCACGCTGCGAATTTTTTATTGTTCAACAACGCACAGGAAATATCTCCCACCGGCACCACCTTGGAGGTCAAAGCGTAAGACTGGTCACGCACTACGACTACTACGACCACGACTACGAGGGACGAACGGGTGCCGCCTTAAGGAGCTTCGCCCCTAAAAACCTCAAAGCAACGAAAAGCGTAAACAGATAGGGGTAACATGTGTTGTTTTAATAATCGAAGTACCAAGACGCGTGTAGCTCCAGATTTTACGGGAGTACCGATGCTTTATTGATTACACAGTCAAAGTGTTATTGCTTAAAACTACGGCATTCGTGATTATGTTGACTCATATGAATATTGTTTATTATTTATATATCAATTTCATTTAAAAGTTGTTGACAATGTGTCACCTTGAATATTCTAGTCGGTGCTGGATTTCTGGCTGCAATTACACAATTTTTCTGAAGCTCGAGTTGCTGCTGTGTACGAGCTTGTCTCAGTTTACATAATTGTGGTATTTTTTGTTGGTTAAATGCTGTCGTAATGTTCTTTTGGTAAAGCTAGTGAAGATTTGTTTAAAATAAAATGTTATGTTATTCTTGGGCAGTTCCGAAAATGGTTAATTTACTCTCCTAGGTCAGCATTAATAAAGCTTATCCTCCAGATACTCTTTGAATAGCTTTCGAATAATACTTGATTCTTACTCCTATTCGATTCGGTGTCATTGCTGCTCGCTATATATATATATATATATATATATATATATATATATATATATATATATATATATATATATATATATATATATATATATATATATATATATATATATATATATTGTACCGAAGCCTTGGAACTCTGCAGTAGGTCGTCCTCTTCGTCTCCTTCCGGAGAAAACGCAACTCGTGCTGAGAGTCGGCCGCCGCCTTCACTGTCGCTGTTCTGCATCATCGCCGAGTGCCCACCGATAAACGCCGTTGCAGTATATATGTATATAGGGCTACAAGATGGTAGTTACTCTACAAGACGGTAGAGTAACTTCGGCTGCCGCAAGGTTATAAGTGTAAACGTAGATGCGCCTTCATAAAAACAACTGTTCCTTTTGTCGATGTTTCGAGGGAACCCCGTCTTTTTCAAGACATAATACTTACAGCGCGGGCGTGTCCTCTTATACCATGTTAAGAGTAGAGTGGAAAGGAAGAGTAAGAGGAAAGTAACAAGGGGAAAAAAAGAAAAAAAGGACAGGATGTTGAGAGGGTAGGGAGTGATGCGATATTTTGACAGCAATACAACGTGCGCGTCCCCACCTTCCCTAAACGGACAATGTAATGACCCAGCGCGTATGGTATTGCACCTTCCGGTGGAAGGCCAAGGGTGGCGTCCTTCCTCGACGTTTACCGTGTTAAAGGAATTGGTGGGGTGGGGACGGAGGGCTTTCAGCGGATGCTTTTACGTGTCGTCGTGGGCGCAAGATTTGAAGAGGCAGGTAGTGTTGCCACGCCGTCAATATTCATTTAGTGCATTGGCCCTATTTGGGAGAGAAAAAAATTGTAGAAAAGAGAAGGCTCGTAAAGGAAACAAGAACAACTAAAAGCTTCTGGTGTAATGGCAGTTCAAGTACAGTGCTATACGACGTACACTACACTGTACGACGTCCAGGACCACTTATCTGTGCATGCAGACTGTGACCGAAGCGTCAAATGAATCGTTGACAGTGAGACGTATAAGCTTACAGCTACGCCAGGGACCGGTATCATTCAAAACATTATTATTCTTGCAACGAGCGGCAAGGGGCCGGTGACTGATTAGATAGTGTTGTTTGCGCATTTTAATGATCGTAATGCGGAGATGATTCCTGAGTGTTGATTTATTCCGTTTTTTATGATGTTGAATTTGTAGATAAAGTAAGATTAATGTTGTTCCCGTTCACTGGTTGTTCGAGAGCTGTTTTCCAAGAGTGTAACCCTGATACCGTCGAAGTTGCTATCTTTCAATGCAATGTGTTTAGAAAGCGGAAGGCCAGGCAGGGAACGTACATGCGACTGATGGTTGTTGAACCTAATTCTCAAAGGTGTGTCTGTTTGGCCTACATATTGTGGGTGCCCATATGTTTCGACGGGATTTGAATGTTACATATCCCACATTCCAAAAGGTATGTGACGTTGCTTGAGTCGCAGTCGAGTGCACCACTTGCCCATGTTTAAAATTTGAATGTGTCCTTACTGCCACTGTTTTATCCATGTGTTTGCATACTCTGCATCTTCCTTTTCCGCAAGGTGACACTCGATTTGAGGCTTCGTACCTATTTTTGAATTTAATAAATTATCACTGATACTTCTTGGCCGCCTGCATATCAAACCTGGAGGGGAAGTGAAAATTCTGGATAGTCATTTACTCTGTTCCAATATGTTAAACTCTTTCTTAAAGATCTTAATAATGTTCGGTGGGTTCTTTGTGAAAGTTAGTACAAGAACTTTCTTGTGCTGCTGATCGGTATCTTTTTGTTGGTGCAGTAGACTCTGGCGGTCCAGATTCTCCGCTTTTTTGATCGCATCATCAACGATAGCTGGTGGGTATTCTTGATGGAGGAGTACTTCACGCACACGTGCGGTGTTTTTGTGGAAATCCTCAGTTCGAGAGCACATTCTTCTGAATCTATGTGCCTTGGAATAGGGAATGCTGGTCTTGCAGTGGCGCGGGTGGCAGCTTTTGAAGCGCAGGTACTGTTGCTTGTCCGTAGGTTTTCTAAATACACTAGTGACTAACGCACCATCCTCAATTCTAATGGGTACATCAAGAAGCTTATTTCAGTGTTAGAGTAGGAGTGCGTAAAAGAAATGCTGGGGTGTGCTTGGTTAAATGCCTGTATGAATTTGACGAGTTAGATTTCTGAATAAGCCCAAATCATGAATATGTCGTCTAGGTACCTTTTATAGAATGAAGGTCTGATATCACAGGATGAAAGAAAACTGAATTTTATGCGGTGCATGAATATGTTAGCCTAGTTTGGAGCCATTCTTGTATCCATTGCCGTGCCGCTTATTTAAAGGCAGCACTGATTGTTAAATTCGAAGCTGGGGTGCCATGCAGGATGGCCCGAGTTTTGCGAAACTCGGGATCTTTCCGAGCTCTGGGGCCTTATGAAGTTCCGAGCTTATTTTGTATGGTCGCCCATTTGATGTCGTCACCGACCATCATGCACTGTGGTGCTTGTCATCAGTGAAGGATCCCTCAGGCCGTCACGCCCGGTGGGCACCTTGCCTGCAAGACTACGTCATCCGCGTGCTGTACCGCAACGGACGCCAGCATGCTGACGCCGACACCCTTTCGCGATCTCCCTTGCCTGACGACAATGCCCACAGCTCAGTGTCTCACTTTGCCGTTTCTTCCATCGACATTCACGCCATCTCTACCGAACAACGCAAGTATCAATGGATTGCCTCACTGATAGACTTGCTGACTGATACATCGGCCACACCATCCACTCGCGCGTTGCGTCGTCAAGCCCACCATTTCTCCGTTCGCGACGACCTCCTCCACCGACGCAATTACAGCGGCGAAGACCGCCAGTAGCTACTAGTAATACCCCGCAGTCTGCGTTCTCACATATGCGAGTCGTTACACTCTGATCCGCAGTGTGCACACTCTGGGGTATCGAAAACCTACCACCGCATTCGCCAACGGTACTTTTGGCGAGGGAGGTACCGCTACGTGCGGAAGTTCGTTCGCTCCTACGTCGATTGTCAGCGCCGCTAAACCCACCTGTCGCCGGCAGGTCTGCAACCTCTACCTTGCCCTTACCGACCGTTTGGGCGCGTTGGCATTGATTTGTATGGGCCACTTCCTCTGACGTCTGCTGGAAACCGCTGGGCCATCGTCACTGTAGACCACCTCACGCGATACGCTGAAGCTGCCGCCCTCCCAGCGGCTACTGCGCGCGATGTGGCCTCCTTCCTGCTCCACCGATTCATGCTGCTTCACGGTCCACCCTAGGAGCTGCTCAGTGATCGAGGCCGTGTCATGTCGGAAGTCGTCGAAGCCATTCTAAGAGTGCAACGTCGTTCACCGCAAAACTACTGCTTACCGCCCGCAGACGAATGGCCTCACCGAACGCTTTAACTGTACGCTCGGTGACATGCTCTCTAGGTACGTCGCCGCCAATCACACCAATTGGGATGCTATTCTGCCCTTCACCTACGCGTACGATACCGCCCCCCCAAAGCACTACTGGTTTTTCCCTCTTTTTCTTACTGTATGGCAGGCACCCATCGCATGCAATCGACATAATCCTTCCATACAAGGCGGATCGATCTGAGTGTGCACCTGTTTCTGCCCCAGCCAGATTTGCTGAAGAGTGTCGCGAACTTGCCAAGACCTTTACTACACATGGCCAAGAGCGGCCGAGGAGCATTCGCGGGGACAGAACCACTTCTGAACCCACGTTCCTCCCTGGAGCGCTCGTATGGCTCTTGATCCCTACCACTGCAACTGGCCTCTCTTCAAAACTACAGCACAAATACAAAGGTCCCTACCGTCTCGTCGAACCCATGTCCCCTGTAAACTACCTGATCAAACCCAATGACCCATCTTCGGACTTGCGCCGTCGAGGCCGCGATATTGTCAACGTAGAGCACCTCAAAACCTACCATAACTCGCTCATAGTGACAAGCTGTTAGGTCGCCAGGCGGCTCCTTTTCGTACCCGGGGTAATTGTAGCGAAGCCTTGCATACAGTGGTTGCTTGGGCGAGTTGGTACGACATACTTCACATGAAAATCAGCGCTAAGAAACGACGGACAAGAGAAAGGACACAGACGGCGGCACAGCCGTGCCGTGGTGCAGCGCCGCCTGTCTGTGTCCTTTTTCTTGTCCGCCGTTTTTTAGCGCTGTTTTTCATGGGAAGCCTTGGAACTGCGCAATGGGTCGTCCACTCCAGCCCCTTTTAGTGGATCGCCCTCTTTGGCTCCTTTCGGACAGAATGCAGTTCGTGCTGAAAGTCGGCCCCGCCAGGACTGTCGCTGTCGTGTATCGTCGCCGAGATCCCGCTAATTAACCTCTTTACATTACACACACACACACACACACACACACACACACACACACACACACACACACACACACACACACACACACACACACACACACACACACACACACACACACACACACACATATTGCAATGAAAAGAGACAGAGACAACGCCCGATCCTGGGCCAGCTGTTTTTGTTCTATTGTCTGCCCTCTTCTTCCTCTGCCTCTACCCGCTAGCTGTCCCCGCGCGCCAGAGCCCCGGTGTCGATCTTCGTCATCACACTCGGCCATGACTGCAAAGCGCGCGGAGACGTGGACAATATTTCAGGTGGACGGTGCTGGCTGAATCGCGCTGGTCGGACCCGACCACGCGGCAACTCGGTCCGCCAGAAATGTGTCCGGTGGGCGACACTGGCTGTTTCGTGGTGGTCGGCCCCGACCCCGCTTCAGCATGGTTTGGTGGTCTGCTAGAAGTTTCGCTGGCGGGCGACACTGGCTGTGTCGCGGTGGACGATGACCTCGGCCACGCTGCGACTTTGTAGGGAAATTTCTCCCATTGGCCTGTCGTGCACGGAATTGGCTGTGTCGAACTACTCGAAGTTTCCGGCCAAGAAAGTTCTCGCGAAGTGTCTGTAGTTGCTCGGGTGGGTGGCAGTTACTGTTTCGGCATGGTGGCAGGCTTACCTCGAAACGCTGACGTTGGTCCCGCCACAGCTCTGAACATAGTACAGCATGCGTAACTATCGCTTGTCGGAATATGTGAGGTCGGGCGCAGTTGTCACGCTGGGTCGAGCTGGCGCTTCCTGATGAAGGGTCACGTGAAGGAGATGTGTCCCTGGAGGCAGCAGTGTCGTCACCAGGGCAGCTGGTTTGCGGTGCCAAGTCTCTGACGATAATGATGCCTGGCTGGTCAGGCAGATCGTTTGCGACATCTGGATGGCCTACTTTGTGAAGTGGCATGGCGTAGGTCGCGTTACTGGCGATCGTGGTCTGGTAGTCTTCATGGTCGTGTCGTTGATCTGGTACGACAATAATAATATATATATATATATATATATATATATATATATATATATATATATATATATATATATATATATATATATATATATATATATATATATATATATATATATATATATATATATATATATATATATACATATATATATATATATATTGTGGCGAAGCAATTGGTACTGTTTAACGGTTGCGCTCTCCAGCGGCTCCTAGTGGGTCGTCCTCTTCTAAACGCCGCTCGCGCTCGGAGCCCGTGCTTTTGCCTTGACTGTCGCCATAGCGCATTGTCGCCGAGTGCTGTCCAATAAACAGCTTATTCGCCACTCTCTCTCTCTCTCTCTCTCTCTATATATATATATATATATATATATATATATATATATATATATATATATATATATATATATATATATATAGAGGAAAAAGGTATACGCTTCTAAAAAACTGTTTATTTGTCGACGTTTCGATCGGAGACCGATCTTCATCAGGATGAAATTTACCAGGCTTCGATGCGCTTTTATATCATCGTTCACCGAGCCGAGAGAGAGAGCAAAGAAAAAGTTTAATAAGAAAAAGTACATACAGAAAAAAAAGGAGAGAGAGAAGCAAGAAACCTGACGAAAAAGAGTCGCGAATACGCTTGTGCACATACTTTGACTGAAAAAAAGAAAAAGGAAAAAAAAATTGTGGTCGACACCCCACGTGCACATCCTTTGGCCGACGAAACACACGTGTTTCATGAAAAAAGAAAAAAAGAAAGAAAAGAAAAACTACGTTGATATACAAAGATCGTCCAGGTGAGGTACATTCCTGTAGTCACTAGTCGAGTTCCAATGCTTTGAAGCCCCAACACAACATGGGTGCATTCCTCCAGCCCATTGTCGCTCCTCACGTCTTCGGCTCCCCCCCTCCACATTTGCTCCAGAAGCCTGTGAGGGGATGAAGCTTTACAAGAAGGGATAAGCGCTTAAAGGCAGTCAACTCAAAAGGCTTAGTAAAAGTCCGGGAAGAGTGTGCAAAGGCGCATTACTAAAAAACAGGTGGTCACGATCTCCGGTTTGTGGCTCCAGTTAATGCTTATGAAGAAAATGGAGAATACCTTAAGATTGGAATGCGTGTGAGCATGCTGTATGTCCGACAGCGTGCTCCTGAAGCGATATCCGAAAAAATAATAAGATAAACTATAATAAAAAAAGAGAAAAAAATAAAAATAATAAAAATATATATAAAAAAGAGAGAGATCTTGAGTTAAGATTATTATTCACTTGAATCTTCCAGAGCACGAATTGAAGACAGTATGCCCGGATTGATGTTTAGGCCAGCCTTCAATGTATTAAATTTATAAATCATATATCATTCGCGCTGTTCACGCTCCCTTGTACTGGAGAAACCACTTTGCAGGAGTGTAACCTTGATGGAATGAAATGGGTGGTTTTCGGAATTTATATGCTGACACAGAGGAAGATGCGGAAGCGAATTAACATGGGAACGATGGTTATTAAAGCTGGTGCGGAAGGCCGTGTCTGTCTGACCTATGTATTGAATACTGCATACTCCGCAATCGAGAAGGTAGACTACATTAGAGCTGTCACAGTTAAGGTTTGAGTGAAGAGAGTATTTGAAATTGGAATGTGTGCTTTCAACAAATTTGGTTGTCTGTATATGTTTGCACACCTTGCAACGAGCCTTGCCGCATGGCTGGCATCCAGTTACAGGTGCCTTATCGGTTTTCGAACGCAGAAGATAATCCTTAATGTTTTTGGGGCGTCTATAAACGACTCGCGGAGGGCAAGGGAAAATTCTTGATAGTCGTTTACTCTGTTGTAAGATGTTATAGTGTCTCTTTATAATTTTGTTTACGTTAGGGGGGTTGCTACCAAATGTTAGAACCAAGTTTTTCCGTCCCTCTTGTTTTAATTCTTTTAAAACAAGAGGGACGGAAGAATTAAAACAAGAAGGACGGAAAAACTTGGTTCTGTCAAGACGTTTATTAGCGGGCACTCGGCGACGGCGACAGTCAAAAGCGGGGCCGACTCTCTGCACGAGGAGCGTGCTCTCAGAGAAGAGGCGACCCACTAGAAGGCGCTCGAGAGGACGACCCATTACCGACTACGAACGCTTCGCTATAATTACCCCGGGTACGAAAAGGGAGCCGCCTGGCGACCTAGCAGCTTGTCACTATGAGCGGGTCATGGTAGGGCTTCAGGCGTTCCACGTTGACAATGTCGCGCCCTCGACGGCGCATGTCCGCAGATGGTTCGATGGGTTCGATCAGGTAGTTGACCGGGGATGTGCGTTCCACGACACGGTAGGGGCCTTCGTATTTGGGCAGCAGTTTGGAAGAGAGGCCAGTTGCAGTGGTCGGGACCGAGAGCCACACGAGCGCTCCAGGGAGGAACGTGGACTCAGAAGTGGTGGTGTCACCGCGAATGCTCTTCTGCCGCTCTTGTTCGTGCGTTGTAAAGGTCTTCGCAAGCTCGCGACATTCTTCAGCAAGCCTGGCTGTGTCCGAAATAGGTGCACATTCAGATTGATCTGGCTTGTAGGGAAGGATGGTGTCGATTGTGTGCGACGGGTGCCTGCCGTACAATAAGAAAAATGGTGAGAAACCGGTAGTGCTCTGAGAGGCGGTATTGTAGGCGTACGTGACGAAGGGCAGAATGGCATCCCAATTTGTGTGGTCGGCGGCGACGTACATCGAGAGCATGTCGCCGAGCGTGCGGTTAAAGCGTTCAGTGAGGCCATTCGCCTGCGGGTGGTAAGCAGTAGTTTTGCGGTGAACAACGTTGCACTCTTTGAGATTGGCTTCCACGACTTCCGACAAGAAGACACGGCCTCGATCACTGAGCAGCTCCTGGGGCGGACCGTGACGCAGCATGAATCGGTGGAGGAGGAAGGAGGCCGCATCGCGCGCTGTAGCCGCAGGGGGGGGGGGGGCGGCAGTTTCAGCGTATCGCGTGAGGTGGTCTACAGCGACGATGACCCAGCGGTTACCAGCGGATGTCAGAGGAAGTGGCCCATACAGATCTATGCCAACGCGCCCAAACTGTCGGTCAGGGCAAGGTAGAGGGTGCAGACCTGCCGGCGAAGTGTGCGTTGAAGTTTTGCGGCGCTGACAGTCGATGCAGGAGCGAACGAACTTTTGCACGTAGCGGTACATCCCTCGCCAAAAGTACCGTCGGCGAATGCGGTGGTAGGTTTTCGATACGCCAGAGTATGCACACTGCGGATCAGAGTGGAACCACTCGCATATGTCAGAACGCAGACTGCGGGGTATTACTAGTAGCCACCGGCGGCCGTCGCCGTTGTAAATGCGTCGATGGAGCAGGTCGTCGCGAACGGCGAAATGGTGGGCTTGACGACGCAAAGCGCGAGTAGATGGTGTGGCCGACGGATCAGTCATTAAGTCTATCAGTGAGGCAATCCATTGGTCCTTGCGCTGTTCGGTAGCAATGGTGTGAATGTCGATGGAAGAAACGGCAAAGTGAGACACTGAGCTGTGGGCATTTTCGTCAGGCAAGGGAGAGCGCGACAGGGCGTCGGCGTCAGCATGCTGGCGTCCGTTGCGGTACAGCACGCGGATGTCGTAGTCTTGCAGGCGAAGTGCCCAACGGGCGAGACGGCCTGAGGGATCCTTCAACCACGACAACCAGCACAGTGCATGATGGTCGGTGACAACATCAAATGCGCGACCATACAAATAAGGCCGAAACTTCGCAAGGGCCCAGATGATTGCCAGGCATTCTTTCTCCGTGACGGTGTAGTTGGTCTCGGCTTTAGTAAGCGTACGGCTTGCATATGCCACGACATATTCTGGGAACCCAGGTTTGCGCTGCGCAAGGACAGCGCCGAGGCCAACACCGCTGGCGTCCGTGTGTACCTCTGTAGGGGCCGTTGGGTCGTAGTGGCGTAGTATGGGAGTGAGACGTCAACAAACGACGGAGCTTTGCGAAAGCGTCGTCGCACTGTGACGACCACGAATTGAGGGGCCCGTTGCTGCCAAGGAGCTTCGTCAGCGGCGATATGATAGTCGCGAAGTTTTGGATAAAGCGCCGAAAGTAGGAGCATAATCCTACGAAACTGCGCAGTTTCTTGACGGACGTAGGCTTGGGGAACTCTGTCACGGCCCGAAGCTTGGCTCGATCAGGGAGAATTCCGTCCTTGGACACGACGTATCCTAGTATCGTCAGCTGCCGTGCTGCAAATCGGCACTTCTTTAGATTCAGTTGTTAGCCGGCCTCGCTCAAACGCGTCAAAACATGCCGCAGGCGTTGAAGATGCGTGGAGAAGTCCGGGGCGAAAACGACGACGTCGTCGAGGTAGCACAGGCACGTGTGCCATTTCAAGTTGCGCAGAACGGTATCCATCATGCGCTCAAAGGTCGCGGGCGCATTGCACAGCCCAAACGGCATGACGTTAAACTCGTACAAGCCGTCTGGTGTGACAAACGCTGTCTTCGGTCGAGCGTCATCAGCCATGGGGACTTGCCAGTAGCCTGAGCGCAAATCGAGCGATGAAAAGAACTCTGCTCCTTGCAGGCTGTCAATGGCATCGTCTATTCGAGGTAGGGGATAGACGTCCTTACGGGTGATATTATTGAGTCGTCGGTAGTCCACACAGAACCGCACAGAGCCGTCCTTCTTCGCAACGAGAACGACAGGAGACGCCCACGGGCTGTTTGAGGGTCGAATAACATCGCGGCGAAGCATGTCTTCGACTTGCTCGGTAATTACACGACGCTCTGTTAGAGATACGCGATATGGACGTTGCCGCAGTGGTGGTTGGGCGCCAGTGTCGATGCGATGCGTGACAGCAGACGTGCGGCCGAGAGATGTTCGCGCTACATCGAACGAAGAACGAAATTCTTCCAACAGGCAGAGAAGCTGGGAACGCTGGACCGACGTAAGGTGTTCAGCAATCGAGGAACCAAATAAATCAGCGGGTGACGAATCAGATGTGGAAACAGCACTGAGCGAACGGGAGCTGGCGCAGTGCGTGTCACCCGGTGCGTCCATAACTTGTGCGTCTTCGAGGGCTTCCGCTCTGCCGAGACATTCCCCTCGCACCAACCTAACAATGTACGGGGATGGGTTCGTAACAAAAATATCGGTGTCGCCCTGAGTGACTTGCACGGTCGCAAATGGCACCAGCAAGCCTTTCCTGTTGAAAACGCGGTCAGATGCAGAAAGGAGTGCAACGGTGCAATAGCGAGACCGGTGCAATAGACTGACACAGCCGTTGACGAGTTTGCAGGAAGTGTGGTGTCGTCTTTGACGAGTACCTTGGTCGCAGCCGGTAGACTGTCCGCCGGCGTCAAATCTGGGAATGGTGAGAGCTCTATTTCGGCTGGTGCGCAACGAATTACGGCGGCGTGACGTGCGAGAAAATCCCATCCCAGGATGACGTCGTGGCAGCATGAACAAATTATGATGAATTCGACGGCGTACAGAGCGTCCTGAATCATGACACGGGCGGTGCACACCGCTGTCGGGTGAATACCTTGGGCGCTGGCTGTACGGAGGGAGAGCCCGGAAAGTGACGTCGTCACTTTTCGTAGTAGTCGGCTAAATTTAGCGTCCATAACGGATACAGCAGCTCCAGTGTCTACAAGGTCCGATGTGCGCACACCATCTACAAACACGTCTACTACGTTTGATGGGCTTTGCTAGCATTTGGTAGCAACCCCCCTAACGTAAACAAAATTCTAAAGAGACACTATAACATCTTACAACAGAGTAAACGACTATCGAGAATTTTCCCTTGCCCTCCGCGAGTCGTTTATAGACGCCCCAAAAACATTAAGGATTATCTTGTGCGTTCGAAAACCGATAAGGCACCTGGATGCCAAGGCACCTGGATGATAAGGCACCTGGATGCAACTGGATGCCAGCCATGCGGCAAGGCTCGTTGCAAGGTGTGCAAACACATACACACAAACAACTTTGTTGAAAGCACACATTCCAATTTCAAATACTCTCTTCACTCAAACCTTAACTGTGACAGCTCTAATGTAGTCTACCTTCTCGAGTGCGGAGTATGCAGTATTCAATACAGAGGTCAGACAGACACGGCCTTCCGCACCCGCTTTAATAACCATCGTTCCCATGTTAATTCGCTTCCGCATCTTCCTCTGTCTCAGCATATAAATTCCGAAAACCACCCATTTCATTCCATCAAGGTTACACTCCTGCAAAGTGGTTTCTCCAGTACAAGGGAGCGTGAACAGCGCGAATGATATATGATTTATAAATTTAATACATTGAAGGCTGGACTAAACATCAATCCGGGCATACTGTCTTCAATTCGTGCTCTGGAAGATTCAAGTGAATAATAATCTTAACTCAAGATCTCTCTCTCTCTTTTATATATATTTATTATTATTTTTATTTTTTTCTCTTTTTTTATTATAGTTTATTTTATTATTTTTTCGGATATCGCTTCCGGAGCACGCTGTCGGACATACAGCATGCTCACACGCATTCCAATCTTAAGGTATTCTCCATTTTCTTCATAAGCATTAACTGGAGCCACAAACCGGAGATCGTGACCATCTGTTTTTTAGTATGCCCCTTTGCACACTCTTCCCGGACTTTTACTAAGCTTTCTGAGTTGACTGCCTTTAAGCGCTTATCCCTTCTTGTGAAGCTTCATCCCCTCACAGGCTTCTGGAGCAAATGTGGAGGGGGGAGCCGAAGACGTGAGGAGCGACAATGGGCTGGAGGAATGCACCCATGTTGTGTTGGGGCTTCAAAGCACTGGAACTCGACTAGTGACTACAGGAATGTACCTCACCTGGACGATCTTTGTATATCAACGTAGTTTTTCTTTTCTTTCTTTTTTTCTTTTTTCAGGAAACACGTGTGTTTCGTCGGCCAAAGAATGTGCACGTGGGGTGTCGACCACAATTTTTTTCTTTTTTCTTTCTCCAAAAAGCACGTGTTATGCTTATGTCAGTCAAAGTATGTGCACAAGCGTATTCGCGACTCTTTTTTGTCAGGTTTCTTGCTTCTCTCTCTCCTTTTTTTTTCTGTATGTACTTTTTCTTAAACTTTTTTTTTCTCTCTCTCTCGGCTCGGAGAACGATGATAAAAAAGCGCATCGAAGCATCGAAGCCTGGTAATTCATCCTGATGAAGATCGGTCTCCGATCGAAACGTCGGCAAATAAACAGTTTTTTAGAAGCGTATACCTTTTTCCTAATTATTTTACGGCAACCGAAGACAGACTCTTCATAATCTATAAATAAATATATATATATATATATATATATATATATATATATATATATATATATATATATATATATATATATATATATATATATATATATATATATATATAAACAATAAAGTGCTAACAAAGGACCCGGAAGTAAAAGTTGAAAAAAATCAAGCACGTAGGAAAAATTGTTCAGTAAAGGACTGACGTTTCGGCCGCGGGACCGGCCTTCGTCGGAGTGATGCGAACATGCGACGGTACCGCAATGTAAAATGCGCAGTAGCGTATCATAGCGCTGTTATTGGCTGACAAGCGGTTGTTAAGGGGAGATGCTACTCGAAGACACTTTTTCTTTAATATTCACCCTAGAGCAATGAAACTTGAGCTGCTTATAGAACTTTTTATGCTGATTTCAAATATATAATTAGTTTTCTTGCAAGTTGCATACTTTTAGTTCTGCAACATGACAAAGTGAAAAACTGAAGCATTTTGCCCCCCCCCCCCTCTTTTCAGACCTAAACTTCAATAATTTTTTACAATTGATAGTTCATAATGTTTCAAATAAAGTGCGGAATGCAAATAACTAATTAGGAAGTCCATACAAAATATGTACTAGACGTGAAAAATTTTAACGTTGGAAGTTCTTATTTCTCCTACCCTAGTAAAAGTTTACATAACTTTTTTTTTATTTTATAATAAGAATATCGAAACTTAAACAAGATAATTGCATTTCTCGTACTTTGGAAAAACTCTGGGAAAAATTTCATGCAGATCTGAGCACCAGAAGTACCCGAAAAAGGAGGGGCACATTGACAAAAATGGCAAAATTTGTGTTTTGAGAAAAACGAGTTTTAAAGTCAAAATTGCATGTTTATTGATCAAAGATGTCATTGAATGCAACGAAATTTGTACACAAGAAAGAACAATCCTCCTTGTAGTGGCCACTGCCATTAAAATGCGCCAGCACCATAGGTTTGGCCCTCACGGCTCTTTCGAGCTGACTCCTCGACAAGAGATTTTTTCTTCAGCGCACGCCGACGGGCCCTTGCTTCTTCTGTTAGTTTTTGAGACATTTTTTTCTGGCGTGTGCTGTCCCGTGATGTGCCAAGAGCAACCAGATCATGAGACGGGAGCACGCCAAGCTCTTCCAGAACACGTTCAAAACTGGAGTGCCCTCGATTAAACCAACATGTTCAGTGCTGTCATATCAGCAATCAACGAAGACTCGTCGTCCTGCGATTTTTCTTCGTCTTCGAAGAGTCCGATCTTTTTCTGGGAGGCACTCACATATTCGAATGCCGCGGCAAACTCGTCGGACGCATCGGCGTCACTGCCACTACGCCTTGCGGCAGCAGACGATCTTTTCGTGGTTTGAGTGTTCGGCTTTGATTTGCGCCGGCGTCCTCGAAATTTGTGCGTCGCGTGAAACTTCACAGGCCGGTGACCGCGCTTCCTACGGCTTTCTTCATCAATAACGGATAAGCACTCGAGAAAAGCGTTGTTCAGCTGCGCTGCTCGACGAGACACGGATCCTGCAAGTAGGCTTCACAGCACACACAGGCGCGCAGCGGCCAATGGCGGCTCCCGATCCGTACCACGTGATTTAAAGCCAGTCGCGGCGCTCGAAGAAGGCGGCAAAAGCGTGCTTCTCTTTATTATTCCTTGCGCTGCTGCAGCGCGGGAAACCGTTGTTATTTGAAGAGTGAGGCTCGGCTCTTCGCCTCATGCGGTCGACAATGGTGAGCGGCGGCGCATTATCAGCGGCAAGGTGCTCGAAGATGACACACTTTCGGCCTTTTGACAGCCACCTTGTGCTCTTTAGACGCAATTTTAAAGCATTTCCAGTTGAGTCTCGACATTGATTTTTTTTTTCAGAACAGTAGAGGTACTAATCTTAACAAAACAGGCGAAAACAAAAAATCGATAATTTTTTAGAAAACTCGTGTTTTTCGACCCGCATCTCCCCTTAAAAGCACGTGGGGAAACGGTGCGCGTGATAGGACAAGAAAAAACGAGAATACAGGCGTGCGCACTTGCGCAAGACAAAGCGAATAAAAGGGTAAAAAATGATTAACAATGAGTAAAAAATGATGAAGCCACATAACGCGTGAGTCACCGGCACAAACATCAATAGCACGTCATAGGTACAACTGCGAGCAAGTTATCGATAAACATAAACGCTGGTGTAACATCTTGTCATGATCCGACAAAGCTCAAACAGGGAACTAATCTATCTGCGTGAAAGCATAGCGGCAATAATAGCGGGGGTAGCCAAGAGTGTTTAGGAAACTAAATGGGTAAAAATGAAAGTTTGCCAGCGCTTTCATTCATACCACAAGTGACGGCTTTAAACTTATAGATTAAATACGATTCTCGAAGCTCTCTTTCGTGGTGGGAACGGAAACCAGACTGAAGGATTGTAGCTGTAATATTATCAAATGAGTGGCCCGGAATGTGCACGTGTTTTGATAGCGGAAGGTTAGGAATGGTGGCAGCATGACACTTGTGGTTCTTGAACCGATATCTGAAGGGCGTTTCGGTTTGTCCAATGTACTGTAATTTGCAGACGGAACATTCGAGCAAATAGATGCAATTGTAAGTGTCACACGTAAAATTTCCTTTAATTTTATAGAAGAAATCAGAAGCAGTGCTTTTAGCAATGTGTGACGTCGTCATATGCGCGCAAACCTTGCATCGTGGTTTTTTGCAAGGTCGGCAACCGACATTATCGGGAACCCTTGTTTTAGATGAAGTTAGGATATCATGCAGATTGCGAGACCGTCTGAAGACTACCCGAGGTGGCAATGGAAAGATTACTTTAAGATGAGCACTCTGCGAGGTAGTATGTTGAAATGTTTTTTGAGAATTGAGGAAACGTTTGGCACCGATGCTGAGTGTGTTAGAACTAGATTACTTTGTGCCTGAACGGATGGTTGCTTTTTAGCGCTGAACAAATCCTTGCGATTCAGCGCATCGGCTCTTCTGACGGCATCCTCAACAATGCGGGGTGGGTATTGCTGCTGAATCAAAGATTCGCGGAGTTGTACGCAGTTTGCATAAAAGTCTGACTGCTCAGAGCAAATTCTCTTAAAGCGGAGCGCCTGACTGTACGGTATACTGGTTTTCCAATGTTTTACATGTGAACTTTTAAAGTGAAGATAACGGTGCCTGTCTGTAGGTTTCCTGTAAAGCCTAGTGGTTAGTTTGTTGTCAGAGATGCAAACTGTGACGTCCAGAAAGTTAACGGTAGAACGAGAGTAATCATGCGAAAACGAAATAGATTGGTGAACAGTGTTGAAATCAGCTATAAAAGATAAAAGTTCATTTTCACCATGGGGCCAGATCAAAAAGATATCATCTATAAATCGCTTATAATAAAGAGGCTTTAACGCGCGATTTCTTAAAAATTCATTTTCCAGAACAGACATGAAAAGGCTAGCGTAATTAAGTCCAATGCGAGTGCCCATTGATGTTCCACTTACTTGAAGGTAGTGGGAGCCATCAAATTCAAAATTATTAAGCTGTAAGATTAATTTCAATAAGGTAGCTAATGTATCACTTTCAATGGGCTTTTCATCAGAGAGTTCTTCGTACGCTTGAATTACTGCCTTGATGCCATCGCTATGGGGTATATTGGTATACAGTGAAACCACATCTAATGTCACGAGCACGGAATTATCTGGTATCACGAGTTCATCAATGTCCAACAAGAAATGATTTGTGTCTTTAAGATAGGAGGAGAATTTACATGGAAGGCTACTGATTATTACATCAACGTAGCGGGAAAGTTGCTCCGTGACAGTGCCAATGCCCGAAACAATGGGGCGTCCAGGACAGTTTTCTTTATGTATTTTGGGCAGCAAGTAGAACCTGCCAGGGACGGGACTGAGCGGGACGAGGGAGCGTACTGCCTTGTCGCCTAATTGATTATCTTTTACGAGATTGTTGACGGTATCTTGAACAACTGCTTTAAACTCTTCAGTGGGATCATAGTCTAAGTGCTTATAAAAAATCGGATTGTTAAGCTGTCTATGGGCTTCGCTTATATAATCCGTTTTATTCATAATAACAACGGCACCACCTTTGTCGGCTGGCTTTATCACGATATCACTGCGTTTAGCCAGTGATGAAATAGCTTTCCTTTCCTCAAATGAAATGTTTGATTTAAACGGTTTTTGCTTTTCGTAGGCTTTAAGCACGTCGCGTTGGACTGCTTCAATATACATGTCTAGATATTTATCACGTTGGGCCGGAGGGGTCCAACGGTTATTGGTAAACACAACTGGCTGCATGTCGCTAGTGGACGGACGGTCATGGAAATATTCTCGTAGGCGCATGTTACGTGAAAAATTCTCTAAATCCTTAGCCAATTGAAAATCGTCATATCCACCAGTTGCAGGACAAAAAGTGAGGCCCCGTGACAAGACGCGGAGTTCGTCCCTGTTTAGACTTACATGCGAAAGGTTCACTACGTTGGTGGACGGCGGCGTGCTATTATCTAGCTCAGGAAGCGAGTTTGTCGGGACCACCGTTATTACCTGTTTTGGAAACAACGAGCGGTCCACGCCGTCACGGAGCAACTTTTTACATTTCTTGTCGTAAATTTCACTTAGCTTTTTCACTTTATACCTTTCTAATTCGGCAATTTCATGCACACTGAGGTCAGCACTCGCGTACAGTTGTCGTTCCGTGTTTAGAGAGTCTTTTACAGCATGCTGGTAATGGTTCCGAACAGTGCGGGTAAGATCCAAAGAGGCTTTTTTAAGGATTTCATGCCATTGAGCGATATTTTTAGCGGACATATGGCTTATGGCCCGCGGCCGAAACGTCAGTCCTTTACTAAACAATTTTTCCTACGTGCTTGATTTTTTTCAACTTTTACTTCCGGGTCCTTTGTTAGCACTTCATTGTTTTCATTTACTATGGATCCCGGCAACAGCACGAGGAAAAATATTGTTACGGGTAGCTCAGTAACTATTTATTAAATCGTTAAAACAGCGCAGGGTGGACAAGATGGCGTCAGTCCAGCAACAACCAGAGAAGCGACGTCGTCTTCCTCGTCTTTCATGCAGCCACGCTGCGGCGGATGTATGGTATCATAACCCCCCGGCGGTAGAAGCACCGTCTCGGTGCTTAATCTACACAGATGTGGTCGAGGGAGGGTGATAAGGCTTGAGCCTAGACACGTGAACGACGTCGCTCGTAGCTGCTGATGGCGTTGTTGGATCGGCTGGGACGATCTCATACGTAACGTCAGTGATTTGGCGAACGACACGGTATAGTCCAGTGTACCGTGACAGGAGTTTCTCAGAAAGCCCCACACGCCGAGTGGGAGACCAGAGGAGCACAAGAGAACCCGGAGAAAAGTGCACATCTCTATGACGACAATCATAGAGCTGTCTTTGGTGCTCCTGCGAGGCCTCGAGGCGATTACGGGCGAGTTGGCGCGCGTGGTCGGCGCGGGCGATGGCTTCTGCGGCATATTCGGTGGCGGAGGGCAGCAAGGTGTCCAAGGGTAGTGCGGGTTCTCGTCCGTATAGGAGATAGAATGGTGAATAGCCGGCAGTGTCGTGACGCGAGGAATTGTAGGCGAACGTCACATATGGCAAATGAATGTCCCAGTCCTGGTGATCAGCCGCAACGTATTTTGCGAGCATGTCGGTTATGGTCCTGTTCAGGCGCTCCGTGAGGCCGTTCGTCTGTGGATGGTACGAAGTCGTAAACTTGTGTTTGGTATTGCAAGACCGCAGGATTTCGTCAACGACAGCTGAGAGAAAGGTGCGGCCACGATCAGTGAGAAGTTGGCGAGGGGCTCCGTGCACTAAAATTATGTCGTACAACAGAAAGTCCGCAACGTCGGTAGCGCAACTCGTCGGAAGCGCTCGTGTGATAGCGTACCGCGTCGCGTAGTCTGTGGCGACAGCAATCCATTTATTTCCGGAGCTGGAGAGTGGGAAAGGACCAAGCAGGTCAAGACCAACTCGAAAAAAAGGTTCAGCGGGAACGTCGATCGGCTGAAGGCATCCAGCTGGAAGGGCAGACGGCCTTTTGCGGCGCTGGCAGGGCTCACAAGCGGCGACATAGCGTCGAACAGAACGGGCAAGTCCAGGCCAAAAAAAACGACGACGTACACGGTCGTATGTGCGGGAAACGCCCAAGTGGCCCGCCAAGGGAGCGTCATGAAGTTGGTGAAGGACAGTCGAACGCAGGTGGGCTGGTATGACGAGGAGTAAGTCGGAGCCGAGTGGATCGAGGTTGCGGCGGTATAGGATCCCGTCTTTGACGAGATACATTCGTACAGGCGCGTCGCGAGGCGTGGACTCAAGTTGGTCAATAATGGCTCGTAAAGAAGAATCCTTGCGTTGCTCTTCGCCAATATTGAGCAGCTGCGACACAGAAAAAGCGTCTGCGATGGTGTCAGTATCGGTTGCTTCCTCCACAGGGTAGCGGGATAAACAATCCGCATCCTGATGCAATCGCCCTGTTTTATACGTTACAGAGAACGTGTATTCTTGCAGGCGTAGAGCCCAGCGAGCGAGTCGTCCTGTGGGATCCTTGAGTGAGGCTAGCCAGCAGAGCGCGTGATGGTCGGTGACGACACAGAATGGGCGCCCGTATAAGTATGGACGAAACTTGGCGACTGCCCACACAAGAGCGAGGCACTCGCGCTCCGTGATTGAATAGTTGCGCTCGGCGGGAGAGAGCAGTCGGCTTGCATAGGCTATAACACGGTCGTGTCCACGTTGGTGTTGCAATAACATTGCTCCTATGCCATGCCCACTGGCGTCAGTGCGGACCTCGGTTGAAGCTGATGGGTCGAAGTGGGCCAAGACTGGCGGCGTGGTAAGCAGGGTCGTAAGTTGGGAAAAAGATGAGGCTTGATCAGGGCCCCAGTAAAACGGGGCGTCTTTCTTCAAGAGGTCTGTGAGGGGGCGTGCAATGGTCGCAAAGTCCTTAACAAAGCGCCGGAAATAGGAGCACAGCCCCACAAAGCTGCGAACATCCTTTGGGGACTTCGGAACAGGAAAGTTTATAACGGCGCGAATTTTCTCTGGATCTGGGCGCACGCCTGTGGCATCGACGAGGTGGCCAAGCACGGTGATTTGACGACGAGCAAAGTGGCACTTGGAGGAGTTCAGTTGAAGTCCGGCTCTACGGAAAACGTCAAGAATTGCCTCTAAACGACTGAGATGTGAGTCGAATGTGGGCGAAAAAACAATAACGTCGTCGAGATAACACAAGCAGGTGGACCATTTGAACCCTTGGAGCAATGAGTCCATCATTCTTTCGAAGGTGGCCGGCGCATTACAGAGACCGAAGGGCATCACCTTGAACTGATAAAGACCATCAGGAGTGACAAATGCGGTCTTCTCGCGATCCATGTCATCGACGGCTATCTGCCAGTAGCCAGACCGAAGGTCGATAGTTGAAAAATAAGTAGCACCATACAGGCAGTCTAGGGCGTCGTCGATGCGGGGCAAAGGGTAAACATCTTTTTTGGTAATCTTGTTGAGGTGCCGATAATCTACACAAAAGCGCCATGTTCCATCCTTCTTTTTGACAAGGACGACAGGAGAAGCCCAGGGGCTGCACGAGGGTTCGATAATGTCTTTCGCGAGCATCTTCTCGACTTCCTGTTGTATTGCTGTACGCTCCGACGCGGAAACACGATATGGACGCCTGTGAATAGGATTCGCATCGCCAGTATTGATGCGATGCGTAACGACGGTCGTTTGGCTTAAGGATGTACTGGCAAAATCAAAAATATCGCGATAGCGCTCCAGAACTTGGCAAAGAGCTGCAGCTTGATCAGACGTGAGGTCCGATGAAACCATCCGTTCAATGTCGACGCCCGAGGATGGTGATGAAGTTGAACCTTGGGCTGAGCTGCAGCAATCGTCCACTCTGAAGGGCTCGACATGGTGGTCCTGAAGAGCGGTAATTTGGGCGAGGGAGATACCCTGTGGAAGAACTTGTGCAGTCAATGCGAAATTGACAAGAGGAAGGCAGGTGCGGTTTCCAGTAATTGTCAGAATCGTGTGCGGAACAGCGACGCCACGCGTAAGCATCACGGCAGGAATCGGTGCAACCATGTAATCGCCGTCAGGTACAGGTGGCGTGGAGGATAAGTCGACGTGTATAACGGAATTAGGCGGGAGGCGTATGAAATCCATGCAGCTCAGACGACTTTGAGGTGGGTCGGTCGGATCGGAAAGGAGAGGCAAATCAAGGTGAAGAGAGCCGGCTGAACAGTCTATGAGGGCAGAGTGAGTGGCTAGGAAATCCATACCGAGAATGAGTTCATGAGGGCAATGCTCGATAACAGCAAAAAGAACGACAGCGCTTCTATCTTCAATAGTAACTCGGGCAGAGCACATGCCAAGGATAGCGGCAGTTCCCCCGTCGGCGACTCGTACGGCTCGGTTTAGGGCGGGCGTGACAACCTTCTTAAGTCGGCGGCGAAGAGCAGCACTCATAATGGACACATGCGCCCCAGTGTCTATTAACGCGCTCACAGGAACATCGTCCACAGTAACGTCTAAAAGATTCCGGTTGGTCGTTAACGTCAAAAGAGGATTTCTTGCTGAGGTCGTCGATGCAGCTCCACCTCCAGAAGCTGCACTGCCTAGTTTTCCGGTCGGAGGCGCTGCGAATAGGTCGGAGAGGCAGCACGGCGAGATTGTGGGGGCGAGCGAGATTGACGGCGAGCAGGGGATGGTGAGCGGTCGTAGCGAGGTCTGGTCAGAGGTGCGGCTGGAGCAGAGAATGTGGTCGGCATAGAAGATGCAAGTGTTGAGGACGACTGGGTGACAGAGCTGGCCTGGTTTGGAGACCCATAGTGTGCCGTTGGAGCCCAGTGGTTGCGGCAATGGCGAGCGATATGACCAACGCGTCGGCAGTTGAAACATATGGGCTTGTCGTCAAAGGTGCGCCATTCGGACATGTTGCGTTGTCGAGAATAGTTGGACGCAAGTCGAGGAGTTGACGGCCGACGATAAAAAGGCTCAGCAGAATATACAGGTGGAACAGGATGTAGGCCGACGTTCGATAATTCTTGACGGACGACGGCCTGGATCAAGGAAAGCGTGGTCGGGGAAGGCTCAGGCGTTGTGAATGGAGTCACTACCGGTTGCGCTGCCTCGACTTCTCGACGAATGATGCGGGTGAGGTTGTCATATGGAGGGGTCTGGCGGAAGACGTCATCACAAGACGAAGTAGGCGCTGTGTTCGGAAGGCGCGTGATGCTTTGAGGTACGCGGCGGGCTTTAGCCTATTCGAGACGGCGGCATTCTTTAAGGATCGTGTCGATGCTCGCGACGTTGTTGAAAACCAGCAGATTGAAGGCGTCGTCGGCAATACCTTTTAGTACGTGGTTAACTTTCTCGTCCTCCGACATGCGCTGGTCGGCCTTGCTACAAAGAGCCAAGACGTCAAGGATGTAGGAAACGTATGATTCCGTAGAAGTCTGGGCGCGTGTGGCGAGAGCCTTCTTTGCAGCGAGCTGACGACCAGAGGAATCGCCGAAAAGGTCGCGGATCTTCTCTTTGAAGAGATCCCAGCTCGTTATTTCGTCTTCGTGGGTTTCAAACCATGTCCGCGGAGTGCCGTCGAGGTAAAAAAGAACGTTAGCGAGCATGAGTGTGCGATCCCAGCGGTGCGTAGCACTGACGCGCTCGTACCGGTGCAGCCAGGCGTCAACGTCGGTAGAACCATCTCCGGAGAACGTGCCTGGATCTCGGGGGGGCGAGAACGTGACGTAGGTTGTAGCTGGGGCGGAAGGGGTCGGCGGTGATGAAGCTCCGGCAGGCGAAGTCGGTGAGGGCTCGCCGGTGTTGCGACCGCTGCGCGTCTCCATGGAGGTACGGGAATCGTCCACCTCCACCAATAATGTTACGGGTAGCTCAGTAACTATTTATTAAATCGTTAAAACAGCGCAGGGTGGACAAGATGGCGTCAGTCCAGCAACAACCAGAGAAGCGACGTCGTCTTCCTCGTCTTTCATGCAGCCACGCTGCGGCGGATGTATGGTATCAATATCAACTGGCGGTATCCGTCAACCGCAATTTATACGGCGGTATTGGGCGACTCCCAAGTCAAATACCTCTTCCACCACTTCGACCCTAACCGCACCGCTACTCCAGCTTTTGTTTGGCAGTCTGGAGCCCGCATAACTGACGCGCGTGTGCTCTTAGACTTCGTGCCATCGTCAACTACGACCCTCATCCTCAATGTGGGTACCAACGACTTGACCTCTTCCACCGGACGTGTAACCTTCGAAAACTACCGTGACCTGCTTCACATCATAGCCAAGGAACCAACGTTACTAGAACAAACTCAGTTTCAAAGCTCCGTATCTCCGCCAGCGGAGGAGGGTGGTCCGAACGGCGGTCGCGAGAACTAGCGGCGCTGCAGTTCCGTCTTGCGTAAAGCCCCTATACTTCGTAAAAGTACCGCCATCTGCTCTCCCCTCCGCCGCCTCCTCTCCTGCGCGCTCTCGCGCGCGACGGCGGCGCCCCCTCGAACGCGCCACGCGGACGCGCGAAGCTTTCAGGCCGGTTGCGCGCTGGCGCTGCCACTTCAGCCACAGCTTTTCTAGTCCAGCCGTGGTCGCGTGCCATGTCTCGCATACGGCTGTGTGTAATGACTCTATTATTTCTGCGTTCATTTTCTCAGTTGGTGTAGGTGTGCGCACCATCTAATTCCCTTACAGCGCGCCAGGAGAGCTGCTGCAAGCAATGTACAATTTGTAGCAAATTGCATGTCGTTTACGGTTCTTTTCGGAGCGCAGCGTTTCCCTGTGTATTTATTGCATCGGCAAGAAATATTTACATGGCAGCTGTGATGTCAAGCCACGCCATTTGGGAAGGAATAGTTCCCGTGCGTATAAACTATCTCTATCATATATAACTGCAGCAATGCCTGCAATTCGTCCTGCGCTCGTCCTGTGCTCTACTTCTTCTTGTGTTCCGTAAACCGCGCAGTTTTTTACCATTCTATGTCATACCAACTAGCCCCCCAGCGCACTTTACTCAAGTTAGGTGGAAATCTTATCACAGCAGCAAAACACCATAAGCGTCGGAGAACGTTCTAAACATGAATGAACGTTTATTAAAATAACCGCATGGCTGCGCTTTGATTGAAATTTTAAATTTATTGCTTTGATCTACTGCGCGTCAAACAGGCATCTGCTGCAACTACCGCAGCGTGTTGAAACTTATGCGCTAAATCTGTGACGCGATAATTCATGATGACACGCCGCCCGATGAGCCGCGGTCCGCTGAACTAAAGCCCCGCTCATATTCCGAATTTGCAAAAAGTTCTGACTGTCACACAGAAGTGGTTCGCCAAATTAGACAATATGATGGAGGAGCTGCACGCAAATGCACTGCTTTCGATAAATCCTGCGCGCTAGGTTCTTTTTTTTTTTTTTTGCTATCGCACTTTCATTCCGACGCTCGCTCCGTCTTCGCCCTTCCATCCGCACATCACAGTGAAAGGTTAGTAAAATATGTGGAACACAACCTAGTGTTCTAGTGCACGACATTCGTTCTTTCAGAGTTATTAATATGTGGGGTTTTACGTGCCAAAACCGTGATATGATCAGGAGGCACGCCGTAGTGGAGGCCTCCGAAAATTTCGACCATCTGGTGTTCAAGACAGTCACTTGCTCGAGAAAGTGACTGCCTTGGTGCATGACAAATAACACGAAATTTCGCGTGACATTGAGTAAGTAATACACCACATATCTCACACGGCAAAGCAAGACGCCTGTCAAGAGTAAAAACGCACGAGCACTTACCTCACAAAGCCGCGCCGATCTCGGCTCGAAGTTTGCTCGGCCGATTCTGTGGAGCCAGATTTTCCGGCGACCTTCATTTTCTTTTCCGCACGGAATGCAAAAAAAACTTTTTCCCATGGGTGTCACGGTTATGGCAGCCAAACGCACAGCAACCCGGCATCGCGACAATACGAGCGAGACGCACACGTACGCTTCAAACTTAGTGCACTGCACATGGGGCGAACACACAGCAAATGGCACGTCGGAGCGTTCAACATGGCGCCGAGAGGCGCGCGCTACCACGTGACCGCAGTCGCCCTATCAGAGGCGTGGTGAGGAGGAAGCGGCGTAGATCAAGAGAAAGCTGTACCTTTCCGTAGGTATAGGGGCCTTAGTCTTGCGCCACTATCGGCGCGTCGTTTGCTGCCTGCCGCGCAGTTGCGCGGCAACTTTCTTATTGTACTAGTTAGGTGGATACTTAGGTGGATATGCATAAGGTCGTCTGTATGCATTGGCCCGCGTGCGTGGTTCATCGATTGGCTAAGAATCGATGTTCGGTCTATACTGCCACGCCCACTTCTTGTTTTATTTTGATGTATTCGGGTTTGACCAGCAAGGACGGTTATCAACGCTCGACGCTGTCCGCGAATCAGTGCTCGAGAAGCTTCGCGATTGTAATAGATCGTTTTGGTAAGATTGCGCGCTGCACGCGAATGTTCCAGCTTTGTCGAGAGATAATGCCGCCACCAGCGATATCGCTGGAAAGTTCGATAGCGCCTGTATAAAAGCCGACGCGCTTGACCGCTTGTCAATTGGTCGACGGTCGACGCTCGGTTCGCTGATATCAGTGTATTGCTGTAGTTTGACTTTCAGTTTCCCGGCCACAAGTTCGGCCAAATAAAGAGTTTCATCTCGGACCTGCTGACTGCTGCCATCGTCGACGTCACGACCCTGTGACAATATTTGAGCTGTCTACATTGCGCTTACCTTCCAAGCATAGGAGTTTCCAAGCGAATGAGGGTTTTCAGAGTAATTTTTATAACTACCACCACAATTTTAGCCGCTGCCGTCTTATCTAGACCAAGAACAACCCAACACGTTTGTAAAAGCCTTTATGGTGCACAAAGAAGCGTACTTACTCGAGATACAAAAACGTTCCAGAAAAACAGTACTCATGTTTCTACAATTTCTTGAAAAAAAACTTTCTCGAAAAACATCACCAATGCTTTGCAATGTTTAGAAGACACGTTTTCGCGACGGTTAAAGGGATACTGACCCAAAATCTGAAAATTTTACGAGAACTCGGTAAATGAAATCGCAGTGTGCGATTACATCGAATAGATGTCGTCTCTGAGCAATTTTTTCAGCGGATAGTTGTATTTTCGGTGTTTCATCTTTCTACGTCGCATCCTTCTACGGTGCCTTAAACAATACGAACAGATCGGCCGTGATGTGAGCACCGAGCAGTTATTCGCGCGTACTCTGTCGCTAGAAGAGTCGTCAGTATTCAACTTCAGTTTTTGAACTTCACCGAGCAGATGCTCCACGCCCGCAGCACTCGTTACACTGTACGACAGCCGTTTGCGTTTCGTGCTGTAGCCGTTCACTACGCAGTTAAACTGCTCGTCAACTACAATTATCTTATGCACAAGTAGGTATCCGCTCCCGAAGCAAAGTGTGGGAGTGGGCTAGTGTGTATTCCATTATTAAAATGTTCAGCGCAAAAAATTTGACACGGTACACATAGAAAAGACGAGGACCAGCGCTGGTCCTCGTCTTTTATGTGTACCGTGTCAAATTTTTGCGCTGAGCAGCCCGTTCCCGAGCCGGCGAGTGTAAAATATTCCGCACATCTTGTTCAATACCTCGTCGTAAATTCTCTCGAAAATCCACTGCTTTGAAGGCATAGCGACAGCTGACAACTGATCGAATGTCAGTGTCATGCAACTCTCAGTCTCGGTAGCGTATATAGGTAATCGTCTGCCATCCGTTTTGCTGTTCTATTTCTGGCGGCTCCTCCAAATTGGGCACTGGGCTTTCGCGGGACGCCGTTCGTTTTGGGGGAGATTTGCGCCTAAACCCCGAACATTTTGGCTTTGAAATGTGGGGTGGAAGTGCTGGGAACGAGCGCGGCACGGCACCTGGCGCGAGTTCCCACTTTCCACGTGGGATCAAAACTTCTTGTTCCGCAACGACACGACGATAGTGCTTTACAATGTCTTCACTCTCCAAGTGAACGTCACAGACCTTGCATTTCGCAGTAAGCTTTCTATCTTTGCGATGCAAAGCTTGAATGGCGTAGGGTCTTTTGCAGGTCCGAAGAAGTGTCGTGAAGCGGAGTCGTCGTTGCGGTAGCGGCTCTTTCAGCCCGGCGCAAAGCAAGTCGGCATACCGCACTGTGAATCTGTTCGCCCTCGTTACGCTTCGTACATCATACACGTGTGTTCGTACAAGCCACTAAGCCTGGTCAAGAACAGTCGCAAAAATGACGAGCTAACAAAGCGCAGACGACGCTGTAACCCACGTGCGCTCGTACATCGGCGGCGCCGATCACAACAGGCGCCAGCCGCGGGAGCTAGACGTGACTGCAGCGCCACTAGTTCTCACGACCGCCACACGGACCGCCTCTCCGGCGGAGCTTTTAAACTGAGTTTGTTCTAGTAACGTTGCAAGGAACGACCAGGTATCACTCGTGTGTACGCCAGCCTGGTCCTGCCGAGAGCTACTAATCGTCATTATGGCCAGCGAAATGATGGACTTGTTCGTCACTGCAATCGTGAGGCCTGCACTTTCAATAGCCTACTGCAAAACTTCTGCCGGCGTTCCAGTTTCGTGTACTTCATCGACCATGGTTTTGAATGGTTGCCTTCCGCTCGCGTTCTCGCTGCTGATGGCACCCATCCTAGCTTCGAGGGCGTCGCGTTAATGGCTACGCACCTCCAGAGACTGTGTTTTGGAAGAAAGAATGCCTTTTCTTCTTTTTGGAAAGACACGGCTCCTTGCCTGCCGATAGAGCCAATGCGCTCTCGGCAGTCAGCAAGCCAGCCGCTCAATGGCCCAAACTTTCCTAGTCTCAGTGAATTCCCAGCCCTAATTGCAACCGCACCACGACGTTCACCACCAGCGCCGCATGCGCCAGTCGCTCAACTGTCATCGAACCAACCGACCCACCACCTTAGCCTCCCTGCTCCCGTGCAATGTACAACGGACTTGAACCCTTCCGTGCAACAGCTGGCTTCCGCTGCCGTGTCCTCAACCAGCCCGCCAACCAATCAACCAGGCCCTCTGCCCGATCACCGTCCACTAGGAACCAGACTACGACCTAGACCGCCCCAACCAGCAACGCAAAGCGCTACGCGGACCAGTCCCCGAAAGACTCGGAGACAGAAAAACAAAGTGACGAACTGACTAGGTGAGCCTGTTGCCAGAAAGGCGAATACCTCCCATGCATTCTTAAAGTTGAGAAAAACCGTTGAAAAGCGCATTCGAAACGAACTGCATGCTTCAACCCTCAGTGGATATTTAGCGGCTCGTGTTGCACCTAGGGGACTTTGTATTTCTGTAAAAGCAGCCACAAGCCATATGTCCGCTAAAAATATCGCTCAATGGCATGAAATCCTTAAAAAAGCCTCTTTGAATCTTACCCGCACTGTTCAGAACCATTACCAGCATGCTGTAAAAGACTCTCTAAACACGGAACGACAACTGTACGCGAGTGCTGACCTCAGTGTGCATGAAATTGCCGAATTAGAAAGGTATAAAGTGAAAAAGCTAAGTGAAATTTACGACAAGAAATGTAAAAAGTTGCTCCGTGACGGCGTGGACCGCTCGTTGTTTCCAAAACAGGTAATAACGGTGGTCCCGACAAACTCGCTTCCTGAGCTAGATAATAGCACGCCGCCGTCCACCAACGTAGTGAACCTTTCGCATGTAAGTCTAAACAGGGACGAACTCCGCGTCTTGTCACGGGGCCTAAATTTTTGTCCTGCAACTGGTGGATATGACGATTTTCAATTGGCTAAGGATTTAGAGAATTTTTCACGTAACATTCGCCTACGAGAATATTTCCATGACCGTCCGTCCACTAGCGACATGCAGCCAGTTGTGTTTACCAATAACCGTTGGACCCCTCCGGCCCAACGTGATAAATATCTAGACATGTATATTGAAGCAGTCCAACGCGACGTGCTTAAAGCCTACGAAAAGCAAAAACCGTTTAAATCAAACATTTCATTTGAGGAAAGGAAAGCTATTTCATCACTGGCTAAACGCAGCGATATCGTGATAAAGCCAGCCGACAAAGGTGGTGCCGTTGTTATTATGAATAAAACGGATTATATAAGCGAAGCCCATAGACAGCTTAACAATCCGATTTTTTATAAGCACTTAGACTATGATCCCACTGAAGAGTTTAAAGCAGTTGTCCAAGATACCGTCAACGATCTCGTAAAAGATAATCAATTAGGCGACAAGGCAGTACGCTCCCTCGTCCCGCTCAGTCCCGTCCCTGGCAGGTTCTACTTGCTGCCCAAAATACATAAAGAAAACTGTCCTGGACGCCCCATTGTTTCGGGCATTGGCACTGTCACGGAGCAACTTTCCCGCTACGTTGATGTAATAATCAGTAGCCTTCCATGTAAATTCTCCTCCTATCTTAAAGACACAAATCATTTCTTGTTGGACATTGATGAACTCGTGATACGAGATAATTCCGTGCTCGTGACATTAGATGTGGTTTCACTGTATACCAATATACCCCATAGCGATGGCATCAAGGCAGTAATTCAAGCGTACGAAGAACTGTCTGATGAAAAGCCCATTGGAAGTGATACATTAGCTACCTTATTGAAATTAATCTTACAGCTTAATAATTTTGAATTTGATGGCTCCCACTACCTTCAAGTAAGTGGAACATCAATGGGCACTCGCATTAGACTTAATTACGCTAGCCTTTTCATGTCTGTTCTGGAAAATGAATTTTTAAGAAATCGCGCGTTAAAGCCTCTTTATTATAAGCGATTTATAGATGACATCTTTTTGATCTGGCCCCATGGTGAAAATGAACTTTTATCTTTTATAGCTGATTTCAACACTGTTCACCAATCTATTTCGTTTTCGCATGATTACTCTCGTTCTACCGTTAACTTTCTGGACGTCACAGTTTGCATCTCTGACAACAAACTAACCACTAGGCTTTACAGGAAACCTACAGACAGGCACCGTTATCTTCACTTTAAAAGTTCACATGTAAAACATTGGAAAACCAGTATACCGTACAGTCAGGCGCTCCGCTTTAAGAGAATTTGCTCTGAGCAGTCAGACTTTTATGCAAACTGCGTACAACTCCGCGAATCTTTGATTCAGCAGCAATACCCACCCCGCATTGTTGAGGATGCCGTCAGAAGAGCCGATGCGCTGAATCGCAAGGATTTGTTCAGCGCTAAAAAGCAACCATCCGTTCAGGCACAAAGTAATCTAGTTCTAACACACTCAGCATCGGTGCCAAACGTTTCCTCAATTCTCAAAAAACATTTCAACATACTAGCGCAGAGTGCTCATCTTAAAGTAATCTTTCCATTGCCACCTCGGGTAGTCTTCAGACGGTCTCGCAATCTGCATGACATCCTAACTTCATCTAAAACAAGGGTTCCCGATAATGTCGGTTGCCGACCTTGCAAAAAACCACGATGCAAGGTTTGCGCGCATATGACGACATCACACATTGCTAAAAGCACTGCTTATGATTTCTTCTATAAAATTAAAGGAAAATTTACGTGTGACACTTACAATTGCATCTATTTGCTCGAATGTTCCGTCTGCAAATTACAGTACATTGGACAAACCAAAACGCCCTTCAGATATCGGTTCAACAACCACAAGTGTCATGCTGCCACCATTCCTAACCTTCCGCTATCAAAACACGTGCACATTACGGGCCACTCATTTGATAATATTACAGCTACAATCCTTCAGTCTCGTTTCCGTTCCCACCACGAAAGAGAGCTTCGAGAATCGTATTTAATCTATAAGTTTAAAGCCGTCACTTGTGGTATGAATGAAAGCGCTGGCAAACTTTCATTTTTACCCATTTAGTTTCCTAAACACTCTTGACTACCCCCGCTATTATTGTCGCTATGCTTTCACGCAGATAGATTAGTTCCCCGTTTGAGCTTTGTCGGATCATGACAAGATGTTACACCAGCGTTTATGTTTATCGATAACTTGCTCGCAGTTGTACCTATGACGTGCTATTGATGTTTGTGCCGGTGACTCACGCGTTATGTGGCTTCATCATTTTTTACTCATTGTTAATCATTTTTTACCCTTTTATTCGTTTTGTCTTGCGCAAGTGCGCACGCGTGTATTCTCGTTTTTTCTTGTCCTATCACGCGCACCGTTTCCCCACGTGCTTTTAACAACCGCTTGTCAGCCAATAACAGCGCTATGATACGTTACTGCGCATTTTACATTGCGGTACCGTCGCATGTTCGCATCACTCCGACGAAGGCCGGTCCCGCGGCCGAAACGTCAGTCCTTTACTGAACAACTTTTCCTACGTGCTTGATTTTTTTCAACTATATATATATATATATATATATATATATATATATATATATATATATATATATATATATATATATATATACACTAGCGCCTGCGCGCCTGAGAACACCAGAGCACGTGCTTCATAAATCAAGCGCACACGTGGGTTTCGAGTCTAACACACGAAGTTTACTAGAAATCGCTCCACATAAGTACCAGGAAAGAATCTCAAGGGCTATGGTTTTACGTACTGGACGCGCCAGAACCGCTTGCAGAAGCCGAAAGCGCACTGAAACCGCTATGCTTTTGTCATCGCAAGAGAATTTCCCCATTCTTAAAATTCCTTGCAATATCACAAAGATTCCCTTTCTCCTTTCCTCCAAAGTTGCGGCTCAAATTTCTACGATAAAGGGAAAATTCTTCCCGCCACGGAACATCAGTGAGCTGCCTAGTAATCTTGCCTGCGTACTCGAGCATGTGGCTTCAAGTTAACACAATGATTTTCCGCTAAGCAGGTCAGGAAAGGGTGCCTTGTAAACTTTGAATCAGGACGAGCACTATCCATGCACTATCGATGGAGCCAATTCCTTACAGGCACAACTTGCTTAAGTCATCCGGCAAAGCCTCCGTTAGTGGTCTAGTTATACCTAAGGGCTCGACTGCCTTTGCAAAACAGCTTTACTTATGACCTGTGTAACGAAATGCACTACAAAAACAACTTACATTTCCATTTCATCCTTTTAGGAAATGACCTCAAGATAAGGAAAATGCTTCCAATGGTGCCGATTAAATGTCTGCCACGAAATCATCCCCCAACCAGGGGCAGGATCTGCCAAAAGAAGTACCCATGGCCGTAGCAATAGACGCTTTTAGCTGACCGTATTTCGCCTCCTGCTCCGCTCAGCCAGTCGGTAGTGACGCCACTGCGCATGCCCCAGACGGTCAGGCGCTGAGCGTGTGACCGAACCGTCGCCGTCAGCCTGGACGCTAGAGAACGAGGGATCACGTGACACGAGGAGAAACAATCAAATTGACAGCCTCTTGTGTCGCGAGTCCGCGCTGCTCGGAAAACATAGCGGTTGTTCGGCCAACACGCAAGCCCCGACGGTACTTCAGGATACACGAGGATCTGCGCCTTCTCCAAAAAGTCGTCGCATCCAATTCCTTTGAAAATCCGCACACGTGGGATGACCTTCTACGAACCGTCATTGCAGCGATACATCGAGAGCTGACACTTCGGGCCATAAAGGAGCGTCTCGAGCTGCTTCTGTGGTACTTCCGTCAACAGGACTCCGCAACCTTCGCAAGTAAGCGATTTCATGTACAATAGTAACAATTCAGTTTTTAACAGCAGCCACTCTCCCATCTATTCAGAAACGCTCCTTAGTTTGACTTGCAACAATTCAACGCGCTGAACGCGCTGCCCCAGAGCAGCGCGTTTGAAACGCTTTTGTGCTGCCTTGAAGGCGGTGTCTAAGTTCAAGAACTTTTGATACGGGGGCAAGCATCCATACGGCGTGAGCTCATCTGAGCTAACTCATACTTTGCATTGCTAAGTCTGGAACGGAAGAATTTTCACCGACTATAACGCCGGCCTTTTTCTGCTGCACTTGGTGATAGGACTCCATATTTCGTTGCATTGCCTCCGTGATTGGTGCGCCAATCGCGGAGGCAATGTAAATGGACGATGTTATTTGATGAATTCGTAATGTGACGTGATGTTATACGACAACATAGTGATGTCAAAGGATTTGGAAATATGTGATGTCATGTTGATGTTCTATTCTTGCGAAAAACTGCTACCGTTGTGTTGTTCTCATAAATGTTTTTCATTGTTGTACTGACTGCATGCTTATGGCTGTGCGCTGTTATGTGAGTATGTGATGACGTTTTGAATCCCATTTCGTGGTGCCTGTTCGTAACTTTGTTCAGAGAGTCGAAAGCACTATTAACCTAATGGTGAATTCCATTGGCAGATTGGGAGCACTTCCGGTAGCAATTTTTCTGCTCCATTCGGAGCAAGTCTGTTCGATTGGCGGGTTGAGAGTGCTTCCTGCATGTTTCATTGGCACATCTGGAGCAGCTCCGCCGCCAGATTCACTCCACGGAGCAGCTCTCTCTACTCCGCGAAAAGCGGCGGATTCGACCGGAAGTCGCAAGGTCCCCGCGCGTGCGCGATGCACTGCGCTGTCCGACAGCGCCCGTTCTCTCCGCTTGCGCCCGTGAAGGCGAAAACGGCGCGAAACGCGAGGAATGCTCGGCGCTTGCGAAGTAGATGTGCGCTAGCGCCCCCTACCATTTGCTCTGGCGAAGGCGCTTGTGTTCCATTGACAGATTGCTTCGGTTACTCTCCGCCGAAGTGGAGTGCTCCGGCGCAGAGTTCGTCGGCCACTTCGAATCCGCCAATGGAATTGACCATAAATTTCTGTTTTTTGAAGCGCCGTCAGAAAGGGGGACAAGCAAGTGCGTAGACATTGTTCATTCTCACTTGCTTTTCTCAATCTTCGTCAAACTGAATACCAGCTTAAAGGGGAGAACCGCTCAAGTTTGCCCGCCGACGCCAGCGCTTGCCATTCCCCTGCGGGAAATTCATGCAATAGTAGCCTGTTACGACCCCTCCGCTCCTTTTGGCTCCCATGCATTTGTGAAGCGCGCTGCACGTGAAACGCCCCTTGTTCCACGATGTCACCCCCACAGAAAGGGGGGAACTACTGCTGCGTCGTCAAGTGTCACAATGGCCATGCAGGAGGATCGAAAGGTGGGCCAGTTGACAATTCATTTTCTTCGTTCAGCGAACTGGGAGCGCGGAAAAAACACAAAGGACGAAGCGAGGAACCACATAAGACGAGCGTCTTATGTGGTTCCTCGCTTCGTCCTTTGTGTTTTTTCCGCGCTCCCAGTTCGCTGAACGAAGAAAATGAATGATCAACACGAAGGGGCCGACTCCACCAGTCAAATTCTACCGATTCCTAAACAGATGGTACAAAAAAAAAAAAAACAAGCGAAAGGCATGGATTACAGCAGTGCGCCGAAAAAAGTAAATAAACATTAAAAAAAATGAGCACGCGCACGATGCATTCAACATAACGGGTGTTAATTCCTGCGTCACCACTCCACTAATATATCGAGTTGTGGGAAATACACGTCCGCATCTTAAAAGCACAAATTTCCATAATACTTTCAACTTCGGTCTTTAGAGCACTGTTGAAAGATTGCGAAGAAATATGTTTATGCTGCTACTATTATTCGATATTGTTGGGGAGGTAGTACTTGAAGTTGTGTACACATGTGGTATTTGTGATGTGTGATTATATATTTTTTATATCTTCGCAGCGCCGGTGGAAGTGTGTGGTTGCCAAAAGCTTCCACAATGATTCGTAGCAGACATCTTGTGGGAAACTGCAAAAATGACTCAAGTCAGCACACTTCGTATGTGCCGACAATGTTTCCAGCAGCTTACAAGAAACGGGCACTTCACGCAGAAAAGGCGCAGAGGTATGGTAGGCAGTGAAGCGCATAACTGACTGACTAGGCATTTTAAAGCATTTGCTTAAGACTGTTGATTCCTCAATTCACGATCAGCGAGATTTTGTTCCGCGCAGGTGCAATTATCGAGTAAAGCTACAAGAGATGGGCATTTATCAAACATGACATTTTCACACCGCCACGTTTTAAGGGTAAGATTGGAACTCGGTTAGTAACAAGCGCATTGCTATTTCGATACTTTTCATTCAAAGTAAAAATTATTCAAGCAACGGACTACGCAAAATGTTTGAACAATAAATAACACTCCATGCACATAAGATTGGATAATTGTAGCTTAGATTGTTATCCAGCGCCAAGCCAAGGTGAAAAAAAAAATAAAAGAGGCTCATGCGTCAAACACCACCGTAACGCAAAAATAAATCAATTCACACTGTTTTAAAACAGAATTTCCTTTCTTGGTGCAAGATAAGTACAATTTTTATTTTCCTTTTCAACGTACTTTTCACTTTCATGCACAGGCGGCGTCGCGCTTGCCTTGACCGAAATACGCTTGGCGAAAACCAGCAACGCGCGTTGCACTCCGGCAACGTTGAGCGTTTGAGCGCAACGGGTAACGGACCGCAGAATCGGTCAGCTAAAAGCGCCTCTTATCTAGACAACCTGCGTTCTCGAGCATGTGGCGAACACGTATGCTGCCGCCTCAACTTCGCAGATGTGCGTCTTCAAGTTAAGTCATTATATTGTCCTACACATGTCAGCGAAAGGTGCCTTTTTAAGGGCAGCGATGAAGAAGTGGCGGAATCAGCGGACTGTCAATGAAGCCAATTAAAACAAGGCACACATAACTTAAGTCACCCTACAAAGCCTCCGTGAAATGTCTAGTTCAATCTCAGAGTGTGGCTGCCTATGCGAAATAGCAGTCAAATGTACTGTCAAAATAAATTGAGTTTCAATTTTATCCTTTAAGCTAACGACTACAAGGCAAAGGAAACTGTTGGAGTGGTGCCAAATAAATGTCTATTAGTAATATAATAATAATAATAATATCTGGGGTTTTACGTCCCAAAACCACGATATGATTATGAGAGACGCCGTAGTGGAGGGCTCCGGAAATTTCGACCATCTGGTGTTCTTTAACGTGCACTTAAATCTAAGTACACGGGCCTCTACCATTTCGCCTCCATCGAAATGCGACCGCCGCGGCCGGGATCGAACCCGCGACCTTCGGGTCAGCAGCCGAGCACCGTAACCACTATACCACCGCGGCGGTCGATGTCTATTAGTAATTCGGGCGCAAACAAGCAGAAACAGCCACATAAGAAGTACTGAGAGCCTTAGCAGTGAATGAATTAATGAAAAATCCAGGAGGAATCGCCTTTTGTGAGTTGTTCAAGGAGGTTTTCCTAACCTCATTGGAGTTTTCTAAGTTATGCGCAGACGTAGAGGAAGAGGAGTATGACACTTTACTACAATAATGCGGCGGCCTCGGTGGGACGGGTCTCACGCCTACGGGTCAGCCAGGAGCGCTTGGGCCCTGGCGGCGTCCTCGGCCCGTCGGGCGCCCGAAGCCGTTCCTCTGGATCTGTGCTGAGTGGCACGGTGCGCGAATGCTCATCATTAAATATTGCGCGACCCTGTCAGACCGCTTTTGGGCAGACCTACGTAATGTTAGGTATATCCGCTCTTTCTTTACATAATTTGCACCTTTCGGCGTACTGACTGGGGTAATAGTGGCTATAGGCCAAAGGATTCGGGTGCGTGTTTGTTTGAAAGAAGCGCCAGACCACCGCTTGCTCTTTGTTGTGTGTCGTGCACGGAAGGAAAGCGGGCGCTTTCCAATCGTTAGCTGTTAGTAACTTCTTTATGGCCAACCATGCTCTCTCCTCTTGATCCTAGCGAGAGTGTCTCAGCGCCTCCGCGTGTAACTCTCCTCGAGCCGCGGTGTGAGCCGCCTCGTTACCAGGAAAAGAGGAGTGCGCAGGCGCCCAAATCATTTGGATTTACATTGGTCTCGAAATTGACAAATATCCTTTGTTCTTCCGGCGAGATTCTCCTTCTGGCATAACTTCTCACTGTGGCCTTGGAGTCGCTCATTACATTTTATTACTTGCGTAGAAGCTATACCATTGCGATAGCCGATTCTATCGCAGCTTCCACGCTGCCGGTTCAAATCGAGCCAATAGCCCTTAGGCCAACGTCGCTACCTGTGACCCCAATGGCCATAGCACACGAGTTCGCATACTCCGCTGCGTCTACGTAGACAGCGTCCGTTCATTGTAAGAATCTGTTTTTCGTTGCTTTCGAGCGTTCTATTCTTTCTTTGCTATACTCGGGGTGCATGTTCTATCGGGTAGATTTGGTACATAAAGATGTTGCCTTGTTTCCTGTGGCATGTCTGTCTTTAAGCCATGTTGTCTAGTGCAGTTTATGGCGAGGTTACTTAGGATTTGCCGTCCCGTAGGGCATTGCGGCAGTATTTTGTATTGCGCTATTCCTTGAGCCTCTGTGAGCTCTTTAAGAGTATTATATGGAATACTAGTGCTAAGAGATTATCATTGGCTGTTCTTATGGGCAGTATGACGACTTGTTTATATGCCAGTCTAGTGATGACATCTATGTTGGCGTTTTCCGCATGTCGAAGGTTTAGATAGGGAGCTACGTATGTTATTCGGCTAACAACGAAAGCTTGCACAGGACGAATTATGCTGGCTTCCTTCATGCCATAGTGGCGCTTCGCTAATCTCGATGTGAGTCTTATTGTTCGCTAGACACCGTTTTCAAGTTTTCTCGGTGGAGTTGTGCAGCCTTGGCATGTCTTGGATACAAGACATCAAGTATCATGAGGAGGAAGCGAATCAAGATTAAATGATTCAGGCAAATGTTGACTTTCTCGTGTAAATTTTGTGCTGATCTTGCGTGTGTATGGATTCGCGTTGTCGCGCATTTGTAGAAAAATGGCGAAGCTTGCATTAAGCCCTGCAAGGCTTGAAACAGCGAAACTGGACGATTCTGAAGTCTAATCTGGTTGTCGTTGCCGTTTTAATCCGTTTTAAGCCCGTGGCACTCTAGAGGCCCGGCTTGTCGTCAATCCACTGTGCCATATCGAATAATCACGCTGTGGTCAATACAGGCCCTAAAACAAGACTGAGAAAGCTGAAGACCACTGCAAGATAAAGTGACAAGGTCTGAAATAATAAGAGCTTCATAGATCACCAATAATTAAAGGAAATATTTAACCTAAATAGCGAAAAACGCATTTGAATCATCTGGCTGATAGCCGCGCCGTGTAGAGACTTTGCCACCGCCTCGGCAAGCGCTAAATTGCCACGGGGATCTCTGTATTGCCCGTCCTACGCACTTCCTGAGGTTCCACGTTGGCGTAGCTCCATTAGGCGCAGGATTCATAACTGCACCAATACTACACAGGAACGATACTAGCGCAGGAATTTTTCACTGGTCGATCCTGAGTGGGTTCACGCGTTTACCTGGTCTTTGCAGAGCAAGTTGCTCCTCGCCGGAGCGCTTTCACTAGCTCCGCCGACAAGGCGATGATTCGATCGGAAATAGAAAGAGCGGCACACGTCACTTCCGTCTGTTTGCAAGCAACGGTAGTCGCGCTCTGCGGCGACCGAGGTTGTAATGAAAACGTACAGAGCGGAAGCACGGATGGTTTCCGGAAAAGATGTGCGTGTGCATAAATAATTTCCCGCGTGATCTCACGTGGAGCGCTCCCTTGTTTCAGTGGCAAATTCGGTTTCGTGCAATCCAAATGCTCGATCCAGGATTTTGGCGGCCATTCTTGATCTTCTATTTTAAATAATTAAGGCAGCTTGGCTCTAGGTGGTGCCAATCCTGAAGGAACAACGGAGCTTGTCGGCTTTCCTTGTTTGTTTTTATTTTTCCCTTTCTTTATTCCCATCTTTCCGTTTCTTTGTCTGTTTTTTCTATCTCCTTAGTGTCCGTGTTTCTTTCTATTTCTTTCTTTTTTTTCTCTCTATCTCTCTGTAAATTTACGACTTGCTCTTCTATGCGATGTCTTTCTCTCTATTCTTTATCTCTCTTTATCTCTTTTTCTTTCTCGCTCTCTGTTTTTTCTACCTCTTTCTTTTGTCTGTTTTCTTCTCTCTTGTTCTCGCTGTGTATTTCTTTCTGTCTTTCTATTTTTCTTTATATCTCGTTGTTTTTCTTTGTTTTGCTCTCTCTCTTCCTCCCTCTCTGTACTCGTGCACTCGCCCATCCGAGTAACAGCATCACACGCCGGATAAATCGACGCAGCGGGTGAGCGCGCACCGGGCGCACATATTCGGAGAACAAAGCAGAAGGCGAAGAGGACAAAAAAATCACAGCATATCCACGGAGTGAACGATGATGAGTGGGCGAAGCTGCGGAGGTTTATCGGTAAACCGTGAATCTTCCGTGAATTCTGCCCAGTACATCATTACCGACGTGAGATCGGGCGCGTTTATACTAAAGGTTCGATGAGTTATGACGACTTGCAGCTCACTTTAATTTTACATGTACGCTGTGAATTTTCATTGTTTAGAAAACCACTGCTTTAGAAAACACCTGGCGTCTTTCGTTAAGCAGCTGGCGTCTTTTCGTTTTGCTTTAGAAACATCTGGCGTTCTTTCGTTTTGCTTTTACAAAACATCTGGCGTCTTTCGTTGGTTTATTTCATCAATCAACGGCGTTTTGAACAAAATTTCAAAATTTTTATTGTTTAATCACGCACAGGAGAAATCTCACCAGGCACTACCTTGGAGGTAAACAATGGCTGCTAATGGGAATGAGGGACAGAAGAAGTCGGCTTTTAGCTAACACTTACACTTCTACTTCTACTAACGTTTCCTACGGGAACATGCCAATGGCTGCTAATGAGGAATGAGAGACAGAAGAATTCGGCTTTTAGTTAACGCGCACGCTGCGATTTTTTTATTGTTCAACAACGCACAGGAACAATCTGCCACCGGCACCACCTTGGAGGTCAAGATCTGGTACTAGCGTTACGACTGGTTACGCACTACTACGACTACGAGGGACGAACGGGTGCCGCCTTAAGGAGCTTCGCCCCTAAAAGAGAGCACGCCGGCCACGTTATTACGTTCCGCGCGTTGAATACGTAGAGCCAGCGCCTCCTCTATTTTCCTGTGCCTGGGTGCAGGAGCGGAGCGCAATGGGAACCGACCGTCGGTGTTAGTGCGGCTTTTAGCCGCCGGGCGCCGCCACCGTAGTAGACCCGCCGTCGCATCGTCGCTCGCGGAAACGAATGCCGTGGCTGCATCCGAAGCTGCTATATGGTTCAGTTTTCGGCTGTATTCGAGTTGTTTAAAGTATCTTGTAAACTGGAATCATGAAGCACTTCTCGTTCTGGGCAACCAGCCCATTTCGAAGGCATGTGTCTTTCGCGGCTATTTCATCGAGACGCTCGCGCGTCGTCTGCTAGCCCGATACAAGAGAGCGCGTGCTAGTGATGCGCGCAAAATTGTTTTGTCACCGTTACGTTCGCTTGACTGAGAGTCGATTTTCGACTGTCTGAAAGTCGATTTTCGAAAGCAGCATTTTCCCAGTGCTAATACGGAAAGCTTGGGCGCGCACAGTTCCCCGATGCGTGTTACCGTCTATTGGTGTAGCACGTTCTACGCAAGCCTAGAGTTCATGCGCTACATAGCATGAAATGTCACTAGACTGCTTCCAGGGATATACGTGATCGCACGTTCCCTTCGCTTTTGAGAATTACATTTGTTACCACCGGGAAAATGCAATAGCTGGTGCCAGAAAAAGAGGAACTATGCCAAGTGATCGCACCATTTCAGAGCTTAAACCAGTTATGCCGTCGTGGTACGAAAAACATACAAAAACAGCTACATATGCCGCGCGCTTCCTGCAACACTGACCGATGTGTGTCAACAGACGCTGTCGTTCAAGTATAAAGTCGTAGTGCCGACTCTCAGCTTGAGCCAATGTGAAAGGCGTGAAAAATGGCGCGGCCTGTTGTCAGTTGCTTGAGCTCGTCTGTGTATTTGTCGACGGATTGTTGAGCCTCAGTAGCTGGCTCCTCAGGTATCTTTCTTTTCTCTTCCATTTGCCCTTTTCGGTAGTGGGCAAAGTATAGAGGCCGAAGGGCTGTCGGCCTGGACGCTTTTGTCGCATGGGGCAGCCTGCTCAGCCTTGTGCACTCATTTATTGTGACACTGTACATAATGATTGTCAGTTGTTTCGCCGGTAGCGCATGTGGTGTCCATGGGCTCGGATTCTTCATCTTCGGGACAGCGCTGCATGCACATGGCGGCGATCGCGAGGCAACGTTGCTACTGCATGGTACTACATGCATTCGTTGACTGTTCGGACGCAACACGGTCACGTTTAGGGATACTTGCCATGCTTGGTTCAGTTGTTACCTTGGGCTGCAAACGTGAAGGGTAGTGTGCATCCTTCGTAAGCCGCCGCTTCTTATATTCTATGAAATCTTCGCGTCGTAAACGACGACTGCGTATTCTAGTGTAGTTTGAAGGTGTATTAGGAGACCAATTATCCCGCCTAATTACTAGCTACTGCTACGAACACCAGCGGCAGCTGGTATTTCATGGAACGACAGCCGAACAATGTATTAAGGCGAAAGCCTTAGATGCCTCATCAAACGCAAAAATTGACCGTCGGCGGCGTACGCACGAGTGATGGAAAAATAATTACGTGATGACGTCATCATATGACGTCACAGATCATATTTTTTGTGAAATCATCGTGACGTCGTCATATTACATCTTCGCTTGGTCAAAATGGGCCGATCACGGAGGCAGTGCATGCCTACGCTGATGTGCAGAAAGCTTGCACTGCCTCCGATCCTTGAGGCTGTAAGAAAACCACGTGAGGCGCAAAAATATCTCGGAGGGAGGCAGGGAAAAGACGACGTCATCCATGACACAATAAAAGACCATCTAGCATCTTTTTATTGCCACCATGGTTAGCGCGTGATGAAAACAGCGCGCCGCTATGCTGCAATAGACTCGGATGCAATTAAACTCGGATGCAAACACGAATTCGTGAGCTTCGTAATACGCGCGGCCGTTCAGCGCCAGCTTCCCGTAGTCTACTTGCACAGCGCCACCACGCGGCAGCGGTGAGCGGACGCGGAGCGCGTGCTCGACGGCCCGAGGAGAGCGCTCGCCCAGGCACTGAAAAATAGAGGAGGCGCTGGTAGAGCCCATTCACGATGATGATGTTTTTTTGGGAACGCGTAACGGCATGACGAAAAGCATAATAGCTGTGCTGTAAAACGCGATTACACACATACACTGAGATCAGTTGGCTACAGCTGCTACCTGCGTACTCGAGCACGTGGTCAACACATGGTGCTGCCCCCTCAACTTCGCACATGTGCGTCTTCAAGTTAACTCATGATTTTGCACTGTATATGTCAGCAAAGGGTGCATTCATGGCTGGGCAAAGATACTTTAAAATTGTATCGCGCTACGATACAAGATACTCTGGCAAGAAGTATTGGAGATACAGATACAAGATACTGCCGCAATAATTGTATCCGATACGATACTCGGGAATTGTATCTTAAGATACTTCGATACATTCTCAAATTTGTTATTATAGATCCATATAATGTAGCAGCAAACGCCTATGCACGAAAATGTCTGCTTGAAAATTTCTTAACTGTGATTTATTTTGTTTCATTTGAATGAAATGTCTGTTAGAATCTCAAAAGTTTTGCCCTTCTTGCTCAAAGTACATCAGCTTCCCTCTCCAAAACAACTTATTGCGGTTTGTTTTAGCTTCTACACAAGGCAACTCTTTATACACTCCGCTGACAGTGTTTCTTGCTTGTCATTTTTGCAATTGGTGGGAGTCGCTGCTCAGCTTGCTGACCAACTAGCGGGTTGCCATATAATCACAATAACTTCAATAACAAGCCTTCGCACGACGGCGCAAATACCAGAGTGGACTTTTGCCTTGTCCGTAAAAGACAGTTTGCGCAATACCGTATATCCGGACAGGTGTATATCAGCAACAACGCCGGTAGCAACATTTTTTTTTTTGAGGGGGAGGCGGGGTATGGTGTATTCTAGGAGTTTGAGACCTTTCGCTAGCGGCCTGGCCCGCACACATGACCTTCTTCGTCCCATTTGTTTTTATTTTCTTAATAAGTATGTTCGTGAGCTACACAGGCATGACTGGTCTTAAGCATTTCTTTCGTGAGGAACGGTGGTCACCATGTACTGAAAGTACCACGACTGCCAAGTACCACGACTAGAAAACAACGGTTATGCGAGGAAATATCTACGGACGACAGGCACAAACCTACTGCGCAAAAACGAGCGACGCCATTTGCATCTCAAAATGCGCAAAACCGTTGGCCCATGTTACCAGACTGCCTGCATGTGCCCGCTGTTTCTGAAGATAAACGAAAAAAATTGGCCACTCAACCACATACCCAAGACTAAAGTTTGATTAAAGTAATCTACTAATTTAATTCGTGACAAATAAATTTAAAACTAATGAAAATAAACGCTTAATTAATTTTTTGTTTTCATTATTTGTCCCCCCCTCACCTAGCAGCGCTTTAATCGTCACGCGGGTGTTGATGTTTGTCGCAATAGGTTTCCGACCACTTTTCGTTCCGACTTTCGCGACCTATTTAGATTGACCTTGCAATGCATGCCCAAACAATGGGCTCTGGTATCGATCAGCTTCACTGTTATCAAGTCTTGCGCGGCCGAGTACCAGCGCCTTCATTTTAGATGCGAAGTATCTTAAGGCGGAGCTCAATCCGGTGGTGGTGGTGTGCGGCGTGACCACCCTTACTGCGCATGCGCATACCCTCTCCACACACCTCCTCTCCACTCACCCTCCCCCTTCCTCTCTCCACATTCCCACTCCCCTTCCCCTCACCACATTCCCTCTCCACTCTCCCTCTCCCCTTTCCCTCTCCCCTCCCCCTTTCCACTCATCCTCTGAAACGCGGGCTAGACATGCCGAAATTCTCTCCTGCGCAACGCCGCGATGAGCTCGAGCGCATGCGCGTCCCCTCCCCTTCTCTCTCCTCTCCTACGCTGCCCCCCTCTCGCCCGCCTATCGACCGCGTTCCCCGCTCGCCCTGTGAGAATTAACGGCCAGGCTAGATGGAAGATACGACGCGCGTAGCGTCCCTCTTCGCATTCCACGACGCGAGGTCGGTAGCATGCGCAACAAACGCCAACGGAACGCGATCGTGCAAGTGCTCCGGCTTCGCATCGCCTCATGGTCCCCTTTAGCGGGAGATGGTGTAATTATTAAACTTGGCGCGGTTACGCAAAGTCATTTCGGTAGCTTCGACGCGGCTCATCCGCAGCTATTGCTATGGCGCATGCGCGGCTTGGCATGATGGCACACCAGCTGGTGCGGTAGCAAGGGGAAGCGAGGCCAGGCGCTGGGAAGCTGCGGCGTCGGTGGTTGCTAGGCAACGGCGCGGCGAGGTTTCTTCCGGGTAACAGCCGTTTTAGATGCGAAGTGTCTCTTGATCGGGGGTATGTAAGGCGGCGTGGTAATCCGTACGCAGCGTTGTCCGCACTAACTCTACGCATGCGCGACTCTCCTCCTTCCCTCGCTCCAACAGCTGCGCGTTACTCTCTCCACATCTCTACCATCACCTGCTTGCGCTTCGGCCCCGCCACGGTGGTCTAGTGGTTATGGCGCTCGACTGCTGACCCGAAGGTCGCGGGATCGAATCCCGGCCGCGGCGGCTGCATTTTCGATGGAGGGGAAAATGTTTGAGGCCCGTGTACTTAGATTTAGGTGCACGTTAAAAAACCCCAGGTGGTCGAAATTTCCGGAGCCCTCCACTACGGCGTCTCTCATACTCATATCGTGGTTTTGGGACGTTAAACCCCAGATATTATTATTATTGTAATTGCTTGCGCTTCTCCTGCGTTCTGGCTTCTGCTCTCATGGCGCGTACGCTACTCTCCTCCTCTAGTCTCCTCTCCTTCAAATAGTAGAGCGCTGCGTGCGTTCAGTCCAGCGCTTGCCTCGGTTGGCTCCTCTGAAATGCGGGCTCGACATGCCGAAATTCTCTCCTGCGCAGCGCCGCGATGAGGACCAGCGCATGCGCGTCCCCTCTCTCTCCTCTCCTACTCTCCCTTTCTCTCGCGCGCCTGTCGACGTTCCCCACACGCCCTGTGAGAATTAACGGCCAGGCGAGAGGGAAGACACGACGCACGTAGTGTTCCTCTTTGCGTTCCACGACGTGAGGTCGGTAGCATGCCCAGCGAACGCCAACGGAACGCGATCGTGCAAGTGCTCCGGCTTCGCATCGCCTCATGGTCCCCTTTAGCGGGAGATGGTGTAATTTTATTTATGCCATGCTTAATAGCTACGCTGTCAACAATTGTGGTCAACTCCACTCCAAGTGAATGCTGGGGAAGTGCAATGAATGCCCTGTCCCCTGGTTTCTCATTTAGTTTTAAGTGCGTATCAATTTAGAGGGCCGGCTTGTCGTCAATCTACTGTCTCATGCCGCATGGGCATGGAACGGCCAATACGTGGCCTAGAAAAATGCTAACTACGCTCAAAACCAGTACAAGATAAACTGACAAGGTCTAAAATTATATAAACGACAGAAGTAACCAATAATCAATCGCAATAATTTACCTAAACTTGCAAAAAACGCTTCTCAAGCATCCGACTCAGACCCACGCCCTGCAAGAGAGGGCGCCACCACCTTGGCAAGCGAGTGATTGCTAAGGGGATCGCTGAGGGTCCCGGGTTACGCATTTCCTCAGTTTTCACCGTAGTGGAGCGGCGTTAGGCGCAGGGCTTATAACTACACCAAGACTACAAGAACGACATTAGCGCAGTATTTCTTTTTTCACTGATCGTTCTGGAACGGTGCGCGCGTTCGAATGGTCGTTTCACTGAACGTCGCTCCGCGCCGGATCGCTCACATATGCCAAACCGCCAAGTCGCGGGCTCGTTCGGAAATAGAACGAGCGGCATTGCAAACTGACATCCGTCAGTTTGCAAGCAACTGTAGTATCGCATTGTGGCGAACAAGGTTGTCGTGGCAACGCACACAGCGGCAGCAGGAATAGTTTCCGGAATCGGTTACGTGAGGTGTACGCCAAGAAACTTCGGGGCACGATGTTGTACGCGTTCCTAAAAGGAACGAAGGCGGTCTGTTCTATCCAGCCGCACGCGAATGGTCAGTGTGAACCGTGTGAGCCATCACGGCCCTACATTGACCAATCGCGTGCAGCTGGATAGAACGGACCACCTCCGTTCGTTTTAAGAACGCGTACAAGATCGCGCCACTGGAGTGATATCACGAGGAAAGAGTGGCACTTTATTGAAGGGAAAGATGAAAGGGGGATCTTGGAGCTTCCATGGCTGGGGCCCTACGTCCAGGGCTCCGCTTGCTTTAGCAGCCCGCCTTACTTGATCCAGGAGCACGAGCTGGTGAGTTGTGCCTCCCTCTGGTCCGTACTAGGCATTAGAGGTTTGCCGAGAAAATTGGCGAAGCGGCTTGGTTTACGATCGCACCCCCACAAGATGTGGTAGAGAGTCGGTCTACCGCCGGACCACGGACACACGGCCGGGTGAAGCGTCGGATGTATCGCGTGCAATTCCAGTAGATGCGGGAATACGTCCGTCTTAATTTTTGGAAGGTCGGCGGCCTCTTCCGCATTGAGGGATCTGTGAAGCGTACCACATTTTTTTTTCGCGTGAAGCCCTGGTGAGCAAGAATCTATGTAGAATTGGTACGCTCAACCAAATAGAGCGATTTTCCGCTTGGTTACAAAATGCGCGAGTTAAAGCGTCCGCCCTATCACTGCCCTCGCTCCCTGCGTGTACCGGGCACCAGATCAACCGATGGTGGCGAGCGAGTTTAGGTCCTAGCAGCCTCAGAACCAAGGCGGGAAGGCGGGAAGGCGGTCGTTCATTAGAGCCGAAAGGCCTCCTGGTAGTCGGGTAGAATAATTGTCGGCTCTCATCTGCTCTTCTTAAACATTACGGCTAAGGCTATGGCCGAGGCCGTGCGTATGGAGGCACTCGTCAGAAGCGTGATGTTGTTGTCGACGACCGTAATTATATGTATCTGCGAATCGTAACTGGCCGCATCGACGTACGCAACGTTAGAAGTTGACCCGAACTGCTTTCGGAGCCAGTTTACTCTCGTATTACGTCGCTCTGCCTGAAAGTCGTGATGAATATTTTTGGGCACCGGTGCGACCGACATCTGCCTGCCGACCTCTTGAGCTTAGACCTGTGCGCCGCCGCCGCCGCCTCTTTTTGTTCACGCAGCTCGCGCCGCCGCTGAAGTCCCGAGAGGGATGACGCCGCCGCCGCCGCCGCCGCGCTATAATTGCAGCGCGCCGCCGTTTGTCTTTTCTTTTATTATAGCGGCGAATCAGGACATAAAATACCGCACATCACCGGGGGAGCTATTCTCGATGTGTCTATGTAATGGACTGTCCAGCCACCGCTGATAGGCGGGAGCTCGGCGAGCAGCGCGCCCTCTGTTTCGAGTTCTTTTCTCATTTTGACATCACGAAGCTTTCACATAGAGGTGTGCACGGGCTCCGGGTAGCCCGAAAGCCCGAGCCCGACCCGGCCCGCGGGCCGGGCTCGGGCGGGCCGACGCATTTTCACCTCGGGCCCGGGCCGGGCTCGGGCTACTTGTAGTTTTATCGGGGCGGGCTCGGGCCCGGCGCAAAGCCCGACTCAAGCCCGGAATGTAGAGAATGAGCGGGAGTTGTGATGAAGAACCTGCCACAAAAAAGCAATATTTCTTGCAGTTGTTCAGCGAGTGGAGCGACAGTGGTGAGAATGTAGCAGTTAAAAAAGATGAGCTCTCCGATTATCTCTCTATGGAATCGCCCTCCTGTCCATCTGAAGTTTTAGTCTTCTGGAAGAAGAAGCACCAGAGATATCCCAAGCTTGCCAGGCTGGCAAAAAAGATATTAGCGATTCCGCCGACGAGTGCAAGCAGCGAACGTAACTTCAGTTCGGCGGGCTACATAATGCAAAAGCGCCGCACTTCATTGAAGCCGGAATCGTTGGACTGCTTGCGGTTTTTGCACGACAATTTGTAATCTGTGTAATAGAGACTGTTCGTCGTGTGTCGTTTGATCATATTTGATATGCTCAATAAAATGCCAAATTACCGGAAAACGATGTTTTGTTTTCGCAGCGAACCTTCAAAAAGCCGGGCCGGGCCGGGCCCGGGATTGTGTGTTCGTGCGTCGGGCCGGGCCGGACGGGCTCGCAGCCCTTTGCCGTCGGGCTCGGGCGGGCCTTCGACAAAGTCAGCGGGCCCGGGCCGGGCTCGGGCTCGGAAATACGGCCCGTGCACAGCTCTACTTTCACAACTCTAGACACAAATGAGAGGGACGGAATGGTCCGCCGCGGTGGAGCAGTGGTTGTGGTGCTCGGCTGCTTATCCCAAGGTCGCGGGTTCGATCCCGACCGCGGCAGTTGCATTTCGATGGAGGCGACATGCTAGAAGCTTGTATACTCTGCGATGTCTGTACACGTTAAAGAACGCCAGATGGTAAAATTTCCGGAGTTCTCTTCTATGGCGTCTCTCATAATAATATCGTAATTTTGGAACGTAAAACCCCACATATTATTGTCACGTGGTCGTGACGACGAAGACAGCAGTCAGCACGTTCGAGATGAAACTGTTTATTTGGCCGAACTTGTGGCCGGGAAACTGTAAGTCAATCTACAGCAACACACTGATAGCGGCGGACAGAGCGTCGACCGTCGATCAACTGACAAGCGGTCAAGCGCGTCTGCTTTTATACAGGCGCTATGGAACTTTCCAGCAATATCGCTGGTGGCGGCGTTATCTCTCGACAAAGCTGGAACATTCGTGTGCGGCACGCAATCTTAACAAAACGATCTACTAAAATCGTGAAGCTTCTCGAACACTGCTTCACGGCCAGCGTCGAGCGTTGATAACCGTCCTTGCTGGTCAAACTCGAGCACATCAAAATAAAAGAAGAAGCAGGCGTGGCATTGCCCCCCTCTGAAAAAGCATCGTCCCGATGCTTGCAACAGAACATGCAAAGGAAAAAACAAGTGCATGCACAAATAAATTACAATAACAAAGGAAAAAGTAGAGTTCTCAGGTTCGCTAACGCGCAAAAAACGGCTTAAGGCGCACGACATGGACGACTTCAGGTCGTGCGCGGCGTCGCTGGGAGTTCGTAATGCCGTCCGGGACGACCTCGTAGTCAAGAGCGCCGTGACGTCGAAGCACCTTGTATGGGCCGAAGTATCGCCGAAGAAGTTTTTCACTGAGCCCACGTCGGCGTATCGGCGTCCAGACCCACACACGGTCACCGGGTTGGTACTCCATGTGGCGTCGTCGAAGATTATAGTGACGGCTGTCGACCCTCTGCTGGTTCTTGATGCGCAGGCGGGCGAGCTGTCGAGCTTCTTCGGCGCGTTGCAAATAGGCGGCAACGTCGAGATCGTCTTCGTCGGTGGCGGTTGGTAGCATTGCGTCGAGCGTTGTTGCCGGGCTCCTTCCGTAGACCAGCTTGTACGGCGTCATTTGCGTCGTTTCTTGCATGGCCGTGTTGTATGCGAAGGTCACATACGGAAGGATGGCATCCCACGTCTTGTGTTCGACGTCGACATACATGGCCAGCATGTCGGCGATGGTCTTGTTTAGCCGCTCGGTGAGGCCATTGGTCTGTGGGTGGTACGCTGTGGTCCGGCGGTGGCTTGTTTGGCTGTATCTCAGTATTGCCTGAGTTAGGTCAGCAGTAAACGCCGACTTTCCGTGGATCGTCGTTTGAAGACCCGGAGAGCTGGCTGGAGACGTACGAGCGAGTCGCCGCCTTCAACCACTGGGACACTGAAGAGAAGCTGCGCCACGTCTACTTCTACTTAGAAGACGCCGCGAAGACGTGGTTCGAAAACCATGAATCGAGCCTTCAATCCTGGGACCTCTTTCGGACGACGTTCCTTAATACCTTCGCGAGCATCGTCCGCAAGGAAAAGGCCGCTGCTTTGCTGGAGACAAGAGCACAGCTACCGAATGAGACGGTCACCATCTACACGGAAGAGATGACGCGACTTTTCCGCCTGGCTGATGCTGCGATGCCTGAGGAAAAAAAGGTCCGCTTCCTTATGCGGGGAGTGAAACAAGACCTCTTTGCAGGATTGGTGCGGAACCCACCGAAAACTGTCATCGAATTCCTAAAGGAGGCTACAACAATTGAAAAATCCCTCGAGATTAGGACGAAGCAATACAACCGCTCAACCCTGTCGACAGGCTACACAGAAGCGCACTCGCTAGGCACCGACGACCTACGGGAAACCATCAGAGCGATAGTGCGGGAGGAGCTGCGCAAGCTGTTGCCTTCAGCGCAGCCTCAAGTGGATTCGATCGCCGACATGGTCCGCGAGGAAATCCAGCAGTCGCTGGGCACCCCCGATGCAGCGCAGCCGCAGCTGCAAGCAATGAACTATGCTGCAGCAGCCCGACGCAACGCCCCCGCTCCTCGTCCACGTCATGACGCCGCGCCGCCGCAGCAGTTCGGCCGCCAGACGCCGCCGCCGCCACCTTCTCGAACACTGCTTCTCGAACACTGCTTCACGGCCAGCGTCGAGCGTTGATAACCGTCCTTGCTGGTCAAACTCGAGCACATCAAAATAAAAGAAGAAGCGGGCGTGGCATTATTATCGAGGGACGTAATACGCTTCAATGCAACGAACGCAGCCCCTAGAGATCCGCTTTTGGGCGCACATCTCGGAAGCCGTGCATAAACTCTAATCTCACTAGCCATCAAAATACGTTAATGTGGCCGTCTGTCTCACGCACCTGCGAAGGTCGGTACGCGTTCCCTGCATCGTTCTCAAACATCTGGGTCACATTCATATGCAAGTTCAGGCTTGACAAGTTCCTGTTTTACAGCGAAAGCTGTTATGAGATCATTTCACCGGCCGTTTTTGGCGCCGTAGTTGTCCGCCGCCGCCGCCGCCGCCGGTGTCCGTAACCAGTATCGCTCGAAATAAGAGAAAAAAACGAAATAAGAAAAAAATTCCAGGATGGAACGAGGTTCGAACCTGGGCCCTCTGCGTGGGAGCCCAGTATTCAACCTCTGAGCCATGCCGGTGCTTGAAACTGCTTTGCAAATAGGTCCTATACAGGCTTCATGTCGGGAAGGAACCACATTAGCATATGCAATATAGCGTGGTAGAAGAGTAAAATAAGCACCAAGCGTCGCACAACGCGAATTCTGTAGCCAGGCGTCACACAATGCGAATTGCGCAACGAGTAGGTTGTTGAATGCTTCCAACCCATTACAAAGGACTCTGCCATAATTCTTCATCGTCATCAGGCGCAGCATCAACAAAGTTCGCATAATGCCTTACATGGGTTTAGGAGGTACCAACGCTCTCCGTAGAATGGCGAAAAATGGCACAGTGCCTGCTGCCCTACTTCTCAAAAATTACAATGATTTATAGCGTAGTGGGTTCCTCGCAAGTGCATTTGTATTGGTTGCCAAGGAAGCCCATAAGCGCATCATCCACTTCCTCGGGGTCTCAGTAAAATTACAATGATTTATAGCGTAGTGGGTTCCTCGCAAGTGCACTTGTATTGGTTGCCAAGGAAGCCCATAAGCGCATGATCCATTTCCTCGGGGTCTCAGCAAAGTTCTTCGCCCCCCCCCTCCCCCCGTCTCTCTCCCACGTCAACGTATGTTATACAGCATGACCTGAGAGGGAAATAGCGACCGGGCGTCACCCAACGCAAATTCCATAACTGGTGGACCGTTTAAAGATTCCAACCCAATGCAAAGGGCTGAGCCATAATTCTTCATCGTCACTAGTAGTCGGGTCAACAAAGTGCACATAATGCCTTACAGAGGTGTAGCTGGTGCCTCGCTTCTCCACAGAATGACGAATAATGGTTTAGTAGGCGCTTCCCAACTTCACAAAAATTGTGATTTATGGCGTAGTGGGTACCTTTCTAGTGTACTTGTATTGTAGCCACAAGAGTGCTTAACGGGCTCTAGAAACGCCGCTCTTCCAGCTTTCGCTGTGACTGTACTGCGGTTTCAGCGCAGGCCTGGCGTTTTTTCTGTATATTTTGTCCACTTTCTTCTTACGGTGGGAAGGTGCTGGCGGGTTGGTGCGTCGACGTGGTCAAGAGCGAGGTGACATCACGGCTCAGCGCTTTTCGAGTAACTGTGTGCTCCCTGGGGAAATGGACTGTGGCATCTCCTTTAAGTGGACACATCGAGAATAACTTCCCGGAAATTGTATCTTTCTCTCTTTCAGAAGTTTTCCGAGTATTCCCTGACCTCAACACTGCGGCGTCCTCCAGCCTTAAAGGGCGACGACGCAGTTCGCTGCATAGCATATGCGTGGAGTCTTGGACCACTTCGCATAGATAAATAATATAGATAAGTAATATATGTCGATGCGTTAGTACACTTTCTTTCGGTTTTAGTCGAGTAAATTGGTAAATAAATATAGAAGTAAAGGCAATGAAAAAAATTGGACCATCTCCCAGAAGGGAACCCTAATGGGATACGAAGCAGCAGCCTTGCGCACGGGTGGCGTCACGGGTTGAACGGCGCTAACGCGGGTGCTGCGGTGAGCGCTGGAAGATTCGTTTGAAGCGAAACTCGGTGTAGCGTTTACTGGTGTAAACGTTTGTTTGAAACGCAGACACGGGAGGCGAGCGGGCGTTGGAGCCGGCAGCTGCGGGCGCTCCGGCGGGTGAGGGACAGAGTGACGTACGCGCGCACCTGTGAGGGAAGCGTGCGAGGGGAGCGTGACGTCAACGCCCAGCTGCGGCGTGACCTACTTGGCACCGCTCCAACACCTGCGCCGAGGGAAGGGCGTTGCCTCGCGTTTCTGCGGACGGAGGGACAGCGTTGCACAGGCTTGTCAAAGAGCTGCTTCGCATCCAGAACTTACAATAACAGATATCTGAGCTAGTTGGTAGGTGTTCATGTTAAAAAGACACGACGGGCAAACAGACACAAGAGAGAAATGAAAAGAGTGAATAGTTATCTCTCACGTATAGACCTCCACGCGCACCTGATTCATAGGTATCGTCTCTTGCCTGGGAATGTGCAGATAAGTATTTGTGTCTACCTTCTTTTCCGCTGCTGTACGATATTTCAGTTGGTAGTGGCGTTTGTGGTGTCTTGACTACTCTCTTGTGTCCATGTCTGCACGCCCTCTCTTTTTAAGGGCCCCAAAACACCCTCTTAAAATACAACATCGAGTGCCTTATTCTCACTTGGCGTTTCTCGTCTTTTTGGCGCACTTCGTAACGCCACAACAGTGATTCGTGTGACATCATTAGGGCACGCGCTCTCGATTGTTCGATATACGAGAAATATCATTTGGGAATTGTCTCCCACCCTGCTTTGCCACGGAGTCGCCCAGCCTTTCTTACTTGTCTCGCGTGACTATATATCGTGCGCAATCAACTGATTTCACTCCATTTTGTGCGTTTCCGACTGCGCAAGCGCAGATAACAGGGTGTAGCCGACAAGCGCGAAACCCTGATAGCCTCAACGCTTAGTGCCGACATTATACGCGGGCTTTATATGAAGAAATGTGTGGCGCCAGGAGATATCGCCTGTAAGAAGCGTAGTGAAGGCGAGAAGGAAAGCAATGGAAAACGCGTCGGAATATTTGATTCTCCCAGCTGACGAACTCCTCACAGTGGTGACGATGCCGCTCTCCAGAAAAAAGGCGAGCCCTCTTGCACGGTGTTTGTATATTTCTTTATTGCGATAACAATTACATGGACACTCTGCCATGTTCAGCGCAAAAAAAGAAACACGAAAACACAAGGAAGTGCACGACACAAGCGCTGTCTAACAACTGAAATTTTAATGGAAGAAACGTGTCATATATAAGCACAAAAAAACAAACAAAAAAACAGAAAACAAAAAACCACAAAAACCAAACAGAAAATCTTATCCCCCACCAGGCATGTACTCACGTATGCTGTAGATAGGTAATCTCAGCTTCCGTGAGAGCGATTGAAGGCTGGCTCACGCATCTGTCTCTTCCTTTTATAATTTCAAACGCTTCAGCTATTTCACGCGTGCGCTGGTCCCTGTGCCTCATCATCACGGTGGTTTTGTTTAGCTCGGCTGCGCATCCGCACTGCCGGCAATGTGTCGTGCACTTCCTTGTGTTTTCGTGTTTCTTTTTTTGCGCTGAACATGGCGAGTACGTTCCAACTAGCCCAATTAGCCACCTTGCTCCAGTTCATGGACACTCTGGACAGGCTTTCACCGTCGCCGTACTGTTTCCTATAAAGTGCAAATCGACAACATCGCTGCGTGCATCGTATGTTGTACCAGCGAGTCAAAGCTCGCGAGCGCTGGCGAGGAACACGGCTGAAGTAGACATGAAAGAAGCAGGCTTTCTATATCGCACGGAGGGCGCATGCAATAACATCAACCCGCGTGCGAGGCCTGTCGCTAATTGTTCTTCAACCAGAAAGGAAAAGCCCCGCCCGTCTTTCGCTGGGCGAAGGATCATGAACGCACGCCGGGGTAAGGGGGCTGCGTGGCTCGAGCAGCAACTGTGAACATTGACTATAGACTATAAGGGCGCGTTCGCTATATCGGCAGACATCAGGAAACGGCTCGTATAGCCTTCTACGAGCTATGATTTGACCGCTTCATGCTGTGTCCACTGATACAAGAAAATGCACGCAAACCGCTTGTTTCCCGTGTAGGGCCGTATTCCCATACACCAGAGTTCTGTAGTTACACGAGATCGGACGAAAAAGAGCTAGCTGCTAGCCTTAGTTCGTATAACAATACAGCTACCTCAACAAATGTGCAACCTGGCTGCACATTTGTTGCTATCACATTCACTACTTCGCCATTTTGGTGAAACAGATTTTGTATAAAAATCAAGAGGCAAAATTCTCTCCCCACCATCTTGAAGCTCCTTCAAGATTGTGGGGAGAGAATTTTGTGATCGCAAGACAAAGCTCGCCGAATCATGACACCTGGCTGCACATTTGTTGGTGTGGCGCTGCTACTTTGCGACTATGTCGCGTACAATTATTTTGAACAAATATATCCGATTTTCAGCACATGACGGACGGCGCGGCCGCTAGGCTGACTTGGCCACATATGACGCATTATAACTTGGTTAGCAACCAAAATAATGCGAAGTTTTTTTATTCAGAATGGTAGATGACGTCCTTGATTTCCATCACAGGCTTCTAAAAAAACTAAAAATGTCCTTGTTTGTGATTGTTGGCCATGTTTGCCTTGTTTGTGATATTTTTCTTTAAAAGTGCTTCGACAAGCAAGGGAAATATTAGACTCATAAGATTGTATTTCAGTTCTTTTTTGAAGGGAATTAACATTGTGACCATGAAGTGCACACGTTCTTTCCCTAGGTGCGCTCAAAATTCACAAATTGCGAAATGGGCATAAAAGTGTTTATTTTGCGGCCAAAATTTATAGATCTTTTATCGGCAAAAAATTTCTTCCGCAACACTAATTTCCCAACCATTGTTCTGGGTCTAATGCCTACGCCTACAGTAAATTTGATAAAAATCGGGAATGTAGACCCGGACCTCGTGTTCGATCTTATCTGGACAACCTGCGTACTCGAGCATATGGCGAACGCGTACGCTGCCGCCTGAACTTCGCACATGTGCGTCTTCAAGGTAAAAGAGCAGCGACATGACCTTTAGGCATGTCGCGTTTTTTGCGCCCACGTGTAGTTATCGACCCCCTAGTACCGATTCACCACTAATAAGGCCGCGGGGGGATAAATAAACCCCGCGGTCATGCATGCCCCGAAAGGGCCCAATCTGACATCGTGGCCGCACAAAACGGTCACGCGAGTTTCAACTGTCATTTCTTCTGCTAGGCGCGCACGTGTAGTCATGGCTTCGTCATCACTACCGTCGTCGCCGCCGTCGATAGTGTCTGCAAGTGATGAAGAAAATACTGAGGTATTGGAAATCGCTGCGATTTGCGACGTCACGAATCATTCGCTCTTCGATTCTCTGCAAAGAAGTGAATCTGAAGTAATAATAATATCTGGGGTTTTACGTCCCAAAACCACGAGATGATTATGAGAGACGCCGTAGTGGAGGGCTCCGGAAATTTTGACCATCTGGTGTTCTTTAACGTGCACCTAAATCTAAGTACACGGGCCTCTACCATTTCGCCTTCATCGAAATGCGACCGCCGCGGCCGGGATCGAACAGTGAATCTGAAGTAAACGCCGCTCCGAGCAGAGACGATTAGTCACCTGGAGACGCACGCTTAGGCCATGCTGGCTGGCAAGGACACTACTGTACAGGATGAAACGTTTTAGCCGCTCCTGTCCTGTTCACAAAAGCAAGCAGTCCGGTAACTAACAACAGCACACTATTTATTCAAAGATTTATAAAAGGCGAAATACGTCCGCACTGCTCAGAACATCATTCGCGTCTGCCGATTCTTCCGTTACGCCGGGCTCGCCCTCTTTCACTCCCCCCCCCCCTTCCCACACGCACACACGTCGTCGATGCTCTGCGCGAGTATTCCCCAGCCAGGCGTCCGTGCTGGCGCGTTTGGTCTATGTCACCATCAAGCTACGAAGAACAGCTCATTTTCTGGGTGTGTAAGGCCTACGCCTGTGGAGGTGTTGGTTAGGCCTACGTTCAATGCATCGCTGAGACGCGTGGAGAGAGACAAATTGCATGTGCAGTCCTACCTGGAAGCTTTGATAAACCAACTCTGCAGCTGTCCGCATCAAAGGCATTCCTACTTGCAGTACCTGAAACACCACTGGTGTAAGTCGTGCACAATAGTTTCACGACATGCTGGCGCGTAATGCAGTTTAGATCATCACTCCCAATTATCACACGCTGACGAGCACACGACAAATCATTCGAAGCGGCGCGGCAAAGACGCGGGACTTGAGACAACCAACCCAGACAATCGAAGTGAATTCGCGGCCAGGCGTCGCTGCTAGTCGGCACCACGATGACAACATTGAGATTGTTGACGTTATCGTTACTGACGCATCGTCACTCTGTGCCTGGGGCGTGGCCTGGGCGCCAGCTGAACACGTCATAATACTGTCGATGTCGCAGGGTGCTCAACGCACAACTGAGCTTTCGTACCCTGTTTGCCCTCGAAATAAAATAAATTCTACGCAACGGACGCAATTCAAGCTCCGCTAAAAAATCTTTTGCATACCAAGCTATCGAGTGAAGGCCGCATTTCGTGCTTTAAATTTTGTCACTGCTCCTTTAATTCATGTTATTGTGCTACACCAAGGAGGTTTAAAAAAATTCTGGAGTGGAAGCTCTCAAAACGCTTTGCCAGCGAAAGTGAAGCCACCTTTTGCCCACCAAAGAGCTTGGAAACATGCCCTTTTCTGGTGGTGCCTACTTAGAGATCAAATGGATTTGATCTGTTAGTGTAAATACTACGTTAATTATAAAATAAAAGATCGTTGTTGCCGACAAAAGTAACCTGTCGAGAGGAGTATTGGCGATTGATCGCCAATAAAATTTCCCATGACTTTGAGGCTTACTGTCGAAAAGTAGTAACACAAAGACACACTTGGAGCAGTAGCTGACCCGTAAAAGTTGTCATACTAAACTCGTCTGGCGTGCGACGAAAACGCTCGCTTTCCTTTGCCAAACTCTGATGCCTTATCGTGCCCCTACTAAGATGGCGGGCGCAGCCGCCATCTTTTGGTGGGCACGGCTTCACTCTTGCGCAATAATCGCCACTCCAGCAATTTTTATTTAACCTCCTTGTGCTACACATGTCGGAAAACGGTGCCTTTATAAGGGCAGTATAAGAAGGAACGAGGGCAATTTACTGTCAATGGAGCCTATTGAAACAAGGCACACATAAATTAAGTCATCCTGCAAAGCCTCCGTGAAAGGTCTAGTTTAATCTCAGAGTTTGGCTGCCTATGGAAACTAGCTCTATTTATACCCTGCACAATCAAATTTACTATAAAAATAAATTCAGTTTCAATTTTATCCTTTAGGCAAACGACTACAATGTAAGGAAAATTGTTGGAATGGTGCTGATTAAATGTCTATTACGAATTAGGGCCCAAACAAACAGAACGATATACCTAAGAAGCGCTAATAGCCATAGCAATGAATGCATGAGCGAAAACTCCAGGCGGAATCGCCTTTTGTGAGTTGTTCAAGGAGGTTTTTAGATGCGAAGTATCATATGGCGGAGTTCAATCCGGTGGTGGTGGTGGTGTGCGGCGTGACCACCCTTACACGCGCATGCGCAAACCCTCTCCACACACCTCCTCTCCACTCCCCCTCACCATTCCTCCTGTCTTCTTCCCCTGTCCACTCCCCTTCTCCCCTCCGCTTCTCCACATCCCCTCTCCCATTTCCCCCTCTCCATTTCCCCTCCCCCTTTCCACTCTTCTGAAACGCGGGCTAGACATGCCGCAATTCTCCCCTGCGCAACGCCGCGATGAGCACCAGCGCATGCGCGTCCCCTCCCACTCTCTCTCTCCTCTCCTACGCTGCCCCCCTCTCGCACGCCTGTCGACCGCGTTCCCCGCTCGCCCTGTGAGAATTAACGGCCAGGTTAGAGGGAAGATAAGACGCGCGCAGCGTTCCTCTTCGCGTTCCACGACGCGAGGTCGGTAGCATGCCCAACGAACGCCAACGGAACGCGATCGTGCAAGTGCTCCGGCTTCGCATCGCCTCATGGTCCCCTTTAGCGGGAAATGGTGTGATTTTCTTAACCTCATTGGAGTTGTCTATGTTATTCGCAGGCGTAGAGGAGGAAGAGGAGGATGAAACTATGTTATAAGAATCCGGCGCCCTTGGTGATGCGGTCCCAAGCCTAGACCGCCGCCTTGGGCCCTGGTGGCGGCCTCGGTCCGTCGGGCGCCTGGAGCTGTTCCTCTGAATGTGTGCTGAGCGGCACGGTCTCCGAATGCTCATCATTCGGTCTCCAATGCGCCTTTTGACAGGTCCACGTAATGTTAGGTAATGTTAGGTAGGTCCGCCCGTTCTTTACATAATTTGCACCTGTCGGCATACTGACCCAGGAAAAAATCACACCATCTGCCGCTAAAGGGGACCATGAGGCGATGCAAAGCAGTGTTTCGGCATGTAAAGCCCACGTTTCAGAGGTGGAGTGGGGAAGCGGAGAGGGAGGAGAGAGTTGGGGAATGGGGAGGGGAAAAGGAGGGGAGAGGGGAAGTGGAGAGGGGGGAGAGGCAGAGGAATGGAGAGGGAAGGTGGTGAGGGTTTGCGCATGCGCAGTAATTGTGGTCACGCCGCACACCACCACCACCGGATTGAACTGAGCTTAAGATGCTTCACATCTAATAAAGGCTATAGGCCAACGGATTTGGGTACGTATTTGTTTAAAGGAATCGCCAAGCCACGGCTTGCTGCTTGGCAAGTGCGTGGTGGGCGGGAGGATAGCGGGCGATTTCCATTCGATAACGGCTAGTAATTTCTTTCTGGGAAACCATGCGGTCTTCCCTTGATCCTAGCCGGTGTGTGCCAGCGGCGCAGCGTTAAAGTCCTCTAGCCGCGGTTTCAGCCGCCTCGTTGACAGGAAGAGAGCAGTGCGCAGGCGCAAGAATCATTTGGATTTACTTTGGTATCGAAAGATGACAAAGATAATTTGTTCTTCCGGCGAGATTCGCCCTCTGGCAAAATTTCCTACTGTGGCCTTGGAGTCGCAGATTACATTTTTTGCTTGCGTTGAAGCCGTTACCACTGCAATAGCCGAGTCTTTCGCAGCTGCCCCGCTGCCGGTTTGAATCGAGCCAACAGCCCTTAGGCCACCGTCGCTACCTACGACCTCAATAGCCATACTAAGAGTTCGCATACTCCACTGCATCTACATAGACAGCGTCGTTGAGTGCAAGAACCTGTTTTGTAGCGTTAGCTACACTGGCCTAGCCGAGCCAGTTTCGCGCGCCTCCTCTAGAGCAGTGCTGCGCATGCGCCAGGATCAGTGATGTCACACAACTGGAGCACCAGAGCCGGTACCTCCCACGCACTCCGCCGCCGCCGCGCGCGACTCGCCGCCGACGGTCTGCGCTTCCAGAGGAGTGACGTCGTAGGCGTGGCAGACTTACTGGCGCCGGCGCGCGCGCAGCTATTCCCCTTCGCTGTGCAGTCGCGTCTGACACTTCGCTGGAGCCGCTTCATAGCACCTCTGACTGGAGTTTGCCAGTGTGGTGTCGCCATGGAGAAGGAGAGCGCAAATGCTGCTCAACGGCGCAGAAGAGCGGAGAAGCTTAACTCATCGGATCCCGAACTAGTTACCTGGCAAAATAAATATACATATGCCGCATAATACGTATACCGTGTGTGTTTCATTGGAGCAGCAGTAAGTATGACAATCAGGAAAGTTAACAATAATCAGCAGAACCTTTGCCAACGCTACGTTATCCTGGCATAGCCGAGCTAAGCCACTGCAACATTTTTTCATTGTTTCCGAGCGTTCTATACTGCTTTCTTTGTTGTACTCGGGGTGCATGTTCTCTTCGGTAGTTGTGGTACGTAAAGATGTTGCCTTGTTTTATGTGGTATGTTTGTCTTAACGGCATGTTGTCTAATGTAGTTTATGCTGAGGTTACTTAGGATTTGCCGTCCCGTAAGTCTATTATATCAACTACTAGTGCTAAGAAATTGTCATTGGCTGTTCTTATGAGCAGTATAAGGACTTGTTTATATCCTGGTTTAATGACGTCAGAAATATTGGCGTTTTTTCGAATTTCGAAGGTTCAGGTAGGGAGCTACGTATGTTATTCGGCTAACAACGAAAGCTTGCACTAAACGAATTATGTTGGCTTCCTTCATGCCATATTGGCGCTTCGCTATTCTCGTTGTGAGCCTCATTGTTCGCTTGACACCGTTTTCAAGTATTCTCGGTGGAGTTGTGCAGCCTTGGCGCATCGTGGATACTTGGCCTCAAGTATCATGTGTCGGAAGCGATTCAAGATTAAAGGATTCAGGCAAATGTTGACTTTCTCGTCTCTATTTGTTCTGATCTTGCGTGTGCATGGATTCGCGTTCTCGCGCACTCGTAATAAAATGGCGAAGTTTGCACTAAGCCCTTCAAGGCTTGAAACAGCGAAACTGGACGATTCTGAAGTGTAATCTGGTTGCCGTTTCGGTTTTATTCAGTTTTAAGTGCGTGGCACTATAGAGACCCGGCTTGTTGTCAATCCACTGTCTCATGTCACATGGCCACGCTGTGGTCAATTCAGGCCTAAAACAAGACTAACACTGCAGAAAACCAGCGCAAGATAACTCACAAGGTCTCACATAATATAAACTACAGATATCACCAATAATCAACCGCAATTTTTTACCTAAGATCGCGCAAAACGCATCTGAAGCATCTGGCTGATACCCGCACCGTGTAGACACCGTGTCACCGCCTCGGCAAGCGCTCGATTGCCAGGGGGATCTCGCAGGATTTATAACTACGCCAAGACTACACAAGAATGACATTAGCGCAGGATTTTTTCAGTGGTCGACCGTGAGTCGGTTCGCGCGTTCGAATAGTCGTCTCAGATCAACTGGCTCCGCGCCGTATCACTCACATTTGTTCCGCGGTGAAGTCGCGGATTCGACCGGAAATTCAACGAGCGGCATACGTCCCTTCCGTCACTTTGCAAGCAACTGTAGTCGCGCTTTGCGGAGACCAAGGTTGCAATGAAAACATACAAAGCGGAATCAGGATTACGTTTCCAGAACCGTTTTGCGTGACGTGCGCATCGAGAATTTGCGGCGTGATCTCACGTGGTGTGTTCCCGTGTTTCATTGGCAAATTGGGTTTGGAGCAATACGAGTGTAATACCCTTGTTACACAGGCAAGTTAACCACAGTTACGACCAACCACGGTTAACCGCGTTGAAAGCACGGTTAGCCCCAACCACGGTTCGCCGATGTTACACGGCGCACAAGCGTTCTCGGTTAAAGCGGACTTGCTTTGGCGTGAATGGCTCTGCGTCTGGCGGCAGTCCGGCGTTCAACTCGGCTGTTATTGCCGCGTCCACTTTCGCATTCCTTGAGGTGCTCCGTAGATGACGCAAATTGTTTTCCCAAAGACTCATCATGCTTTCCGTGGTTCGTGCAGGCCAATTCGTTTTTCACGAACGCTCGCCGACGGGCACACGCCCTCCATGGAGGCCGCCATTTTCTCGGTTAACTGCCAAACCGAGGTCGCCAAGCTCGGTTTGGTACAACCGCGGTTAGCGGCATAACCGCGGTTTCGCATACCGTGTAACATAAGCGAACCGCGGTTACGCGTAACCGCGGTCACACTAACCGAGGTTTAGGCTGTCTGTGTAACACGGGTATTAGATCCCGGATTTTTGCGGCCACTCTGGAATTCCCAGATTTAATTATGAAGGCAGCTTTGCACTAGTGGGGCCAAGCCTGAAGGAACAACCGAGCTAGGCGACCTTCCTTGCTTTTCTTTCTTTTTCTTTCTTCCTCTCTTTCTCTGTTTTTAATATCTTTGTTGTCTCTGCTTGTTTCTATTTGTTCCTTTCTCTCTCTATTTCCCGCTTACTCTATCTTTTTCTCTCTGTCTGTACATATTTTCCTTCTCTTCCTTTTTTTCTTTTCATTCTTTCTTTTTTGTCTTGCTGTCGATTTATTTTGTGTTTCCTTCTGTCTCTTCCTCTCTCTGTGTGTTTGTTTTTCTGTCTTTCTATCTGTTTTTGTTTCTACCTTTTCTTTGAATTTCTCTCTCTCTTTTTCTTTCTATCTCTTTTTGCTCTCGCTCTTCTTTCTCTTTCTCTGAATTCGTTCTCTCGCCCATCCGAGGCATTGCATCCCACGCCGGACAATTCGGCGCAACCAGAGAGCACCCGCCGGGAGCCCATATTCGAGGAGCAGAGCAGAATATGAAGAAGAGTACGAAGAGAGAGCGCGTCCGCCGAGTTATTTCGTTGCACGCATTAGAAAGGTAGAGGCTGCTCATGATGATGATAGTTTTTGTGAATGCGTAACGGCATGACGAAAAGCGTAACACCTACGCAGTAAAACGGCATGACACTACGGCTGTGCGAATATTCGCAAGTTTCGAATGACGAATCTAATAGCTTGCTGTTCGATTCGGTATTCGAATGGAATAGCTCATATTATAAATACCGAGCATTTTTCGAACAATAAGCATCGATTGAAAAACCTCAAAGGAACGCAACGTTGGAAAAGAGAGGGGTAAGGTGTCTTGTTTTAATAATCGAAGTGCCAAGACGCATGCAGCTCCAGGTTTTACGGGAATACCGATGCTTTATTGATCACAGAAGCAAAGGGCTTTTCCTTAAAGCTCCGGCATTCGTGATTATGTTCACTGATTTGAATATTGTTTAATATTTATATATAAATTTTTGTAAAAGCCGTTGTCAATGGGTCACCTTGAATATTGTAGTCACTGCTGAATTTCAACCTTACAATTACAAAATATTTCTGAAGCTCTTGTTGCTGCTGTGTACGAGCCTGGCTCAGTTTACACAACTGTGGCATTTTGTGTTGGTTAAGTGTTGTCGTAATGTCCTTTTGTTGAATGTAGTGAATATTTCTCTGAAATAAAATTTTGTGGGATTCTTGGGCAGTTCCGAAAATGACTCTTCTAGGGCAACTTTATTCGGAAAGTTTTCGAATAGTATCTGAATTCCTACTCGTATTTGATTCGTTGTCATTGCTGTTCGATTCGTAGTCGCATCCATTCTAAAATTCCCCATTCACACACCCCTAGCAATACACGCACTGACTTAGATCAGTTTGCTCAGTGATGTGTCGTACTAGTCCGAAAAATTCCCATTCCGAGTCCTGAAAGTTCCCTATTTCGCACATTTTTCCATGCATACTCCAGGAAAAATCCCAGCATATTTCCGCGCACCATGGCAGCATACAACACATTCACGCGTATATATCTATTGTAAGGAAGAAGACACAGAGACAGCACCCTTGCTGCGGGCAGGCTGTTCTATTCTAACTTCGTTTTCCTTCGCTTCGCCCTAGCCGAGCATGCGCCCGTGCCCGAGCGCCGCTGTCTTCATTACACTCGGCCACACTGCGCACGGTGTCCTGCCAAAAAATGACCCTTCACTGGCGGTGGTCGTTTCCTCGCTGGTAAACCATTCAGAGGTCCTGGGTCCTGAACCATCATAGAGACGCCGGCTTCTAGAGACACCGAAGCTTCTGGCGGGCGGCATTGGCTGCCTCGCAGAGGCCGCTGACAGCCACGCTGCGACACTGCATGGCGAGCTGCCGAAATTGTCTCTGGCGGGCGGCATTGACTGTACCTAGACGGTCGGTCTTGTGTACGTGGTGACTTGTCTTGGCTAGCTGCTGAACATTCTGGGGGGCGGCATTGGCTGTGTCGCGGCGGTCGACCTCGGCCACGCAGCGACGGCGTAACATTCTTGCGCTTGTCTTGGATGACCTTCTTGCTCAACGGTGGCGTATTGGACACGCTGTACTTCATTTTTTCCATCCCTTGTAGGTCTCCAGTTATGTGCTGTGGGCCCTTCCCTTTCAGGACGTCTTCTGTGAGCACGTGAGGGTGCTTCTTGTTTTTGAGCTCACGTTTTCTGGTTTCCTTTACCTCCACACCAAGAAAACATGGGCGTGTCCTGGGAGCTTCCCGATGGGTATCTGTTGTTAACACGGCCACTCCTATATTTTTAGTCTCCTGTACAACAAGGCGATCGAGTGCGCCTTGGGTAGGTGACTGCTCTAGAAGCTGAGGGAGCGGCTCCAGTGAGTAGTCGAGCACGGCAATGGTAGCGATGGGTTCTTCCGGTGCCTTCACTGGAGGCGTGCCAAGAACGGCAGGAGCCGACATCTCCGCGTGTCCGAGCAACGTCGAATCTGAGGCCAACCGCTCTGAATGAGGAATGCTCTCGGTCTCCCTCAGGTATGTTATGGCGTCGGATACAGGCGCAGAGACTGAGACTAGCAGCGGTGTGCAGCACCTGGTTCCGACGTCTTTTGTAGAGCAGCCAGAGAAGCTCTCTGTCGTGGGTATCGAGGGCACCGATGGGTCGTCAAGGCGGTGTCCCACGTGAGCTCGATCACCGACGGAGGGCAAATTCGTGGACACGCGAGCTGCATCATTGAGGTGGTGTGCCTCGCAACTCCCGTGTGTGGCATAGGCTCGGTCGGCAGCGAGGGGGTCACACGCATGAAAAAGTGGTCGAAAAACAGTAGTCAATCTTGCACACCACTGATGCCAGGATTGCTGTTTCACGCCTTCGTAGTTGTGCCATGCTTTGGCAGCATCACGAAGGCGGTCAATGGCCACGCACCATTTCTGTTGGTCTGTCCACGCCTCGCGAGCTCCAAGAGCGTTGACGGTGGCCACCCAATTGTAGGCGTCGTCTTGGAAGCCGCGGAATTCCGGTAGTTCACAGGCAGCCGGTGATGGTGCTACGGTAGGCGAAACACCGGGGCATGACGACGCCACCCAGTCGAGTTGGTATGAGAGCTCCGTGAGGGCACACCGCAGCTCTCTGCGGCTCTCGGGTGAGCTCTCTTCATGGTCTTGCAAGGCGGCGGCGGCCAACGCGGCATTGAGCGAGTGCAGTGCTGGCAAGGCGGCAGGACACAGCACGGAGATTGACACTGCTAAGGCGTTCACCGTGACTCTGGTCGCGCGATGGTGGCGGAAAGCTCGGAGGCGCTCTCGGGCGATCCGCGCGTGGTGCCTGTGGTGACGTCCGAGGAGTATGACGCGATCAGCGTACTCACAGAGGAGGGACCCTTGTCCGAGGGAGCTTGGACAGCACCCCTAAGCGGCTCGGGTGCCGACGGAGTACTGAGTATGCCGTTGTCGCTGCGGGAAGCGTGGACGGCATTCCCGGGATCCTTGCCGTTGGAAGCGTCAACTGCGTTCCGAGGTAACCGGTACCCGTGCGATGTCTTGTCGTGAACTGGTACTGTGGCGTCGATGAAGGAGGCTTGAGCCGCCGAGGAGGCCTGGACGCCGTCCACGGACGGTGCCTGAAGCGCCGACAGATTGGCAGCTGGTGGCGAGGAGGCATGTACGCCGTCCCTGGGCGAGAGGAGCCCGTGCGCATTGTTGCCGCGAAGTAGCACGTCACCGGACAAGTAGTTCCCCGGAACCACAATGGAGGCCTGGACGCCGTCCGCTGGTGGTGGGATGGATGCTTGCCACGGTGGTCTACTTGCGGGTTCCATCAGCGAGGAAGCGTGACGGCGTTCCTCTGGAAGACGCGTTGCCTCAAACTAACAGCTGGGGTTCGCCGAAGCCTTTCGACGACTGCGCCATTGTAAGGAAAAAGAGACAGAGACAGCACCCTTGCTGCGGGCAGGCTGTTCTATTCTAACTTCGTTTTCCTTCGCTTCGCCCTAGCCGAGCATGCGCCCGTGCCCGAGCGCCGCTGTCTTCATTCCACTATATATATATATATATATATATATATATATATATATATATATATATATATATATATATTAGCTGCATTTATTACGTCGACGTTTCAGTCAGAGCCTGACCTTTATGAAGTCATGATAAAGGTCACGTTCTGACCGTCCCAAAATCACGATATGATTATGAGAGACACCGTAGTTGAGGGCTCCGGAAATTTCGACCACGTGCGGTTCATTAATGTGCACCTAAAGCTAAGTACACGGGCTTCAAACATTTTCGCCTCCATCGAAAATGTAGCCGCCACGGCCGGCATTCGATCCCGTGACCTTCGGGTCAGTAGTCGAGCGCCAAAACTAATAAACCACCGTGGCACACACACACACACACACACACACACACACACACACACACACACACACACACACACACACACACACACACACACACACACACACACACACACACACACACACACACACACACACACACACGCACATATATATATATATATATATATATATATATATATATATATATATATATATATATATATATATATATATATAGATATATATATATAGGCAGGCATGGTGGTGGAGTGGCCGTAGCGTTGCAAGTAGTCAAGTAGATCCTCCGTGAGAAGTCATAACGTTGTTTATTTCGACGTTTCAGCCAGTCTGGCCTTCATCAGGAATATATATATATATATATATGTGTGTGTGTGTGTGTGTGTGTGTTTATAAATATATATAGAGAACATATAGATAGATAGATAGATAGATAGATAGATAGATAGATAGATAGATAGATAGATAGATAGATAGATAGATAGATAGATAGATAGATAGATAGATAGATAGATAGATATTTGTGTTACCCATTTACGACTGTTAAAATCATGACTAGCGCCTGCGCGTGCACAACCCAAAACGTGGACTTCTTTACTCAAGTGCATACGTGGGCTTCGAGTCACCCAAGTGAACTACAAACACTAGAACTAGAAACTAGAACACCCAAAGTGAACTAGAAATCGCTCCACATATTTATCAGACACAAATTTAAAGGACTATGATTTTGGGTGCTGCACGCGCCAGAACCGCTTGCAGAAGCCTAATTCGCACCGTAACCGCTATGTTTTGGTCATCCCAAGAGAATTTAACGCTTCCTAAAATTTCTTGCATTATCTCAAACATTCCCTTTGTTCCCTTTCGTCCAAAGTGAGTGCTCGCATTTCTCCGATAAACGGAAAATTCTCTGCGCGGAACATAACTTGGCCAGTATTTGTGCCTGCGTAGAGCATGTGGCTTAAGGTTAACACGATCATTTTGCGCTAAATAGGACAGGAAACGGCGCCTTTGAAAAGACAGAAGTGAGGTCGAAGGTCTCTATAGCGTGCAGATGGAGCCAATTGCAAACAGGCACAGCTAGCTCAAGTCAATCTGCAAAGCCTCCCTGATAGGTCTAGCTATAACCGAGGGTTCGGCTGCCTGTGCAAAATCGATTTACTCTGGACCTGCGCAGTCAAATTGAGACAATAAAGCAAATTACATTTCCTTTTTATCCTTTAAGCAAACGACTACAAGCATGAAGATGTTGCTTGGAATGGTGCCGATTAAATGTCTCTTACGAAATCGTGTTCGCCACCAAATCATCACCAAACCAGGGGCAGGATTTACCAAAAGAAGTACCGATAGCCATAGAACTCAGTGAATGAATGAATGAATGAATGAATGAATGAATGAATGAATGAATGAATGAATGAATGAAAAGCCCAGGCAGAATCGCCTTTGGGAGTCGCTCAAGGAGGTTTATTAACCTCATTGGTGTAGCCTAAGCGATTTGCAGACGTAGCGGTTGATTGTATCTGGCCAACGCCGAATACCTTAGAACGCCCAAGGAATTTGAAGATGTCAAAGTCGCGCCATAATAACGGACGGCCACCAGTGTCTGTATTGTTTGTGTAAGCTCCATTCTCATGAATTTTCTGCTGTTGTACGCGTCGAGGGCCTGCAATTTAAGAAAGCAAGAGAAAGCGTGTTTTAGCCCAGCGGTTAAGAAACTCGTCTTCCGAGCGCGGTTATCTTAGTTCGAAACCCAGCACTCCCATGAAAATTTGGTTTATTTGATAGATTTACTTAGTTTTTATAGCAATGATCCTCTTACGTGGTATAGGCACGATTGGACGGACAGTCTTGCTGAAATAGCATAGAAATCTTTTAGCATCTAAACGCACTATTTCGCCAGTTACAAAGTCAACGAGGCAATAGTATGGAGGGCAGGAGAGGAACAGTTATCTTTGCTTTCAAGCTCCGCGTCGGTGTTCTAAAAAAACTCACAGGTTTGCTTATGCATTTATTTAACATGACTCGATGGCGAAAGCCATCTTGTGTTTCGTCTCAGTCGATGTATTCATCCTGCCCCGCCACCCTTCGAAAGCTTTCAGCGCCTAACGTGGCTTCGCACTGCCTCCAGGATCGGAGGCACCTCCCCTGGTTTTGCACTGCCTCTGTTATCGGACCACTTTTGACTAAGCTAGGATGTCGTGAGAAGACGTCACCATGTGACGCTAAGTTACATGACGTCACAGTGGCGTCATGATGAAGTGGTAATGACGTCACACACTTTGGCGATCTGTGAACTCATCTTGACGTGGTCACGGGAAGATGATCTTTTGCATCACTCGTTCGCAGTGCCGCGGAACACCGACGGTAAAATTTAGCGTTTGATGAGGCATATAAGACTTCAGCATTAACACTCCGCACCAAATAATATTTTGGAATAGTCAAAGTGAGGCCTGAATTCCTGTCTTGTCTTGCTTTGCATCATATGTTGTTTATAGCTTGACTATTGAATAGCACCAATTATACTAAGTATTTAACAAAGTAAATATGTTTGACGAAGCTTTCCCGCACTCGTGTTCTTTCATCTTTGTTCCGTCTTCCACGCATATAAATAGAATAGAGCCCGGACTCTGGTTGTTTGGAAGGTGGAATTGTATTAACTGCGCATTAGTATAAATTGCTTCAGGCTTTTTCGAAATATCAGCCACCGTGGTGGTAGAGTGAGTGGCTACGGTGCTCGGTTGCTAAGCCGAAGGTCGCGGGATCGAATCCCAGCCGCGTCGGCCGCACTTTCGTAGTAGGCAAAAACTCAAGAGGCACGATTATTTAGGTTAAGGTGCACGGTAAGCATACTCAGCTGGTCGAAATTCGCGGCGTCTTCCACTACCGCGTGCTTCATAATCATATCGTGATACAAAGTAATTGCCCCACGAAACAAACAATGGTGATTTTGAATGCGTCCGCGAGAAATGGCAAGTGATCTGTAAGTCGACGAAAGAATTCACATCCATAAGGCTTCACCGATTAATGGCTAATGTGGCGAACGATTACGGTTAATTGAATACAAATGGGTCAGCTACGCACAAGTGGCGTGAATGCTGAGAACACAATGGAGCTGATCCCCTTCGCCTCCTTCTTGCCCTCCTCACCCTAACATTTCTTTCCCACCCCTTCGCTATACTATACTATACTATACTATACTATACTATACTATACTATACTATACTATACTATACTATACTCGGGAAAGCGAGGCCTCGGCCCCATGGCTCGCAAAAGCTGGGCAGAGTGTGCAGTGATGAAGTCGACAAAGCTGGGCCGAGCACGCAGCTGTGAAAAGGAGGTGGGCGAGGAGACAAAGCCAGGTAGAGCGCAGATGAAGAAGTCGGCTATGCAAGGCCGAGCGCACAGGTGGGGCGAGGAGGCTATGCCATGTAGAGCACGCAGCTGTGGCGAGTGGGTGGGCGAAGGGCAAAGCTAGGTAGAGTCCTTAAATGCTTTTCTGGTCACGAAACTCCTCCGTAACGCTATGGGGAGAGCTTGCTATGTCGCCGCAGGTGCCGCGCGGCGGCGCCAGGAGCGGGACGGTGGTAGAGTGCCTCAATGCGCGCGCCCCCGCTGAGCGCGCGGGCATCAAGGCACCCTAGCGGGGGTATTGAGGAGAGCTTCGCCGGCTTCGCTGCGTAGGGAGAGCTGGGGTCCCGAGGAATCCGGCGGCATCGGCGTTCAGTTTTCCTCGTTGTTTCTTTAATTTGTGCGACTGACGAGTGTGAGAAATGTGTGCGAGGACACGGATGGTGTACGTGAGTGACAATGTCGAAGACTTGCTGTGTACCGGGTTGTCGTTCCGGCTACAGAGGTACGAGCGGAAAGGTGTCGTTTAGTTCGCCGACGGACGGCGATGAGAGGGATGAATAGAAACGTGCAATACCGCGACAGGAAGCTAGGATGGTGGCGGATTTACCTTCGATTCTGAACACGTTAGTGTGTGCGAGAAACATTCTGACGCCACCGACGTTATTCGAACGGACGACTTCACAGTGAATGGAAAAAAATGAGTCTTTGCAACGCGAGAAGGCAAAGTTGCGGGCCGGCGCTCTTTCTTTCGCAGCTTGCTAGTTGTTTAGAATAACATAGAGCCGAGCTATAGTTGGTAAGTATTCATTCTAAAAAGACACAGCGTGCAAACACGGACACAAGAAAGAAGTCACGACACCATATAAGTCGTTTGTGGTGGCGTTTGTGGTGTCGTGACTTCTTTCTTGTGTCCGTGTCTGCATGCCCTGTCTTTTTAGAATAGTTTTTTAGGTTCTTTCCAGTTTATTAAATCCTTGCATTATTTCCTTGTTTGCCGTTGTTAAAAAAGGCGTTTTTTTCTATTTTTATTGACTGAATGGCAACTAAGCTAATTCTTAAAATTTTTTTATGTTATACTTCAGATTTTTCCTTATTTTTTTGCATTAACTTGCTCCCTTCATGTACTGGACGTGCAGAGAGTTTCGATACGCTAGGAAACTGTCCCTCGTAGCTTTCTGTTTTCTGAGGTATTTTTACAATAAAAGTTTTTCTATCTTTCTCTTTCAATCATAGCATTGCTTTATTTACTGTAAATTAGTGGCTCGACAGTGGGATGTTCTGAAACATGTGCATTGAAATACGCAATTATAGTGAAGTATGGACGCAAAGGACGCTGTGTTTCCTCAGCTTGAAACGTTTTTGGGTATTTTGCCCCCTGTTACATTTTCCACGTTCCGAATAGTTCGAAAGCGCAACAGAGCTCTGCTTGCGAACACATGTGCTTATTTTCTCTAGATTAGCGAAACGCGGTTTCGTTTCAGCCAATCAAGTCTCCCCTGCTCAGTCTTCATTAAGAAAATCGTTTCATCACGTGGTGCAGACGTAGTCCATCTAAGCAGTCAAAATTACGCACGTTGTGATTTATGAAGGTAACACGACTGCGAAGATTGGAGATACCCGAGTGCCTTTGCGACTCTGCACAATGTAAAGCTCGACGCACTTTGACTTGTGCAATGTCCACGTAACATGAAATTGTCAAAGTTACTCGTAGAAGATTGACAAAACGTGGTTAAAAACTCGGAGTTAAGGCTACGTTAGGTCGAGATCAGCTGTTCACGCGGCACACGGACATATCTTGCGAAAGCTTCGTCACTCCCTATTTAAAGTGTTGCCGAAGCTCTGTGAGGTAGGCTGCAGCGGAGTGAAGTTAGCTTTTATGAATTGTTAACACAGGAATGTAGAGCTTTTCTTTTTTGTAATGGGACCATGTTAAACTCCCGCGGCGTAGACGGCCTGATTGCAAATATACCGCGATGGGCGCTGGCTCAACTCCCGCTGCGAGACTTCAGTTGGAGAGTTGGTGGGCGATTTGGTGGGGCTTGTGCAGTGTGACAAGTCTAGGTAAATATCCCGTGCTCCACTGCCTGAGGTAAGGAACCTCGCTGGAACAACATATACCGCTAATATTGCTGCGTCGGCACGACTGTATCCATCGCAGCCTTGATATTAAAAAAAAAAAAAACGCGAAAGTAAGTTTTTACATGCCTATGCGACTAACACATTGTATGTCAGGTGAAGTATGAGTGGTAGTTGAAATAATGCGGTTTGGTGCAGGTTAAATCATTGCCTCGAGAGAGAGAATAAAACGTTTATTGCAAACAAGTGGAGTCTCTAGTGGTTGGACCTCCTAGTCCGGAAGACCATTGGCTCTTGCCGCCGTCCGGGCTCGGTCGACCAGTGCTTGTTGCTGCCCTAGGTCAGAGCTGGACAGGGTTGCCTCCCACTCGACTAATGTAGGATTATGTTTTGCCGATATATTAGGATTCTCTTGGCACTCCCATACCATGTGGAATAAGGTGGCCGTCTGGGGACAAAATTTACATTGCGGATTGTACGCCGAGGGATCTATTTTGGACAATATATAAGGATTTGGAAAAGATAATGATTGTAATTGTCGCCACGCGACCTGCGTTGCCTTATCTAATTTAGGATCAGGTGAGGGTAGAGTGCGTCTACTCAGCCTAATGTATTGCAGGATATCGGTATAGGAAAGGAGGGGCTGGGGGTCATCCTGGTCAGCGAGAAGTTGCGTTGTGGAGGAAGCAGCGGAGATCCGGTGTAAGAGTTCGCGGCGGAGGCGTGAGCAAGCTCATTGCCTCGAACTCCTGCGTGCTCTGGTACCCATAAAACAGCTGCATACACTGACCCTCTTGACGAGTGGCCGCAGCCTGCTGCAGTATTGAATGCACTAAGCGACCGACTTGACCTCTTGCGAAATTACGATACGCCGCCTGGGAATCCGTGAGGTGGACAAGGTGGCGGAAAGGTTAAGAAAGCTTCGTCCTGCAAACGGGTGGTTGTCGATTTCTCTTTTCTTAGGGTTAAGATAATATCACCGAAAATATCCTCTCGTATCCGTTTAAGTAACGCCTACGTGTTTCCTACGAATCACTGGTTCTTTCGTCATCTCATGCTGCTATGCTTGATGTAATTGCGACAAACACAGAAGCGCGGTCGCAACACCGATATGCTAAGTGAGCATGAAACTGAAAAAAGCCGAGTAGGGCGCTCTGTCCTCCCGTTAGCGTCCATTACCACACGCTTGTACTTCCCGCGCTTACTTCGCGTTGTGGCTTTGAATAGATTGTACTTGTCACGTACTGTATGCGCATTGCGTCTTTCCTCTTCTTAGCTGCGTTCATCAGCGTGTCAGCGTGTTTCTGAAGTTGCGCTGGTACAGAGAGATAACGAATTCTTAATGGAGAGGGAAAGTGACACTGTCTTTACCGGCAGAACAAGTGAATAGGGACTACACCATCCGGAAGCAAGAGAGATTAGCGAACACCACCTAGAAAAAAAGGCCTGCGCATGCCCTCCTCTCCCCTCCAGCTACGTCATCCCAGTGACATCTAAGGTGCGACGACGCGGGACGCCGCGTGGTTGTGCGCAACGCGGTAGACGAAAAGCGGATCGGCTTACGTTGGATGTGCCTTGCGCTGAATGGGCACGTATGATGTGAGCAAGCCGTTGATCTGTGGTCGAGTGCTCTGGCCCCATCGTTGAACCCTGGTTGAGTAGTTAGCAATTTAATTTGCCAGCAAGATCGGTTGAACACGCCTGAATGCTGCTACGCGCTACCTGCACACTCAACTGCCCTATAGTTAGTGCACGACGCATGTTTGTGCTTTAATTAGATCTGGAGCAAAGGGCCGCATGGACGAAAGCCTTCTCAAGAGCGAACTTCGTGCCAACGAAACGCACCCGTATGTATTTTGTCCCGTCTAGTTATGTCGCGCAGGTGTTTTTGGACGTCTGTTCGATGTTTAGTCCATCGGTCGTCTCGGAGCACGGCATTTCGTGAAAGCAAAGCAGGCTTAGCGACGACCAGCAGGTTGGCCTCCGAGCGCCATCTTGGCGAGGGACGCTGCGCGGACAGGAAAACGCGATCTTCGGGGCTAGTGATGACAATCACCCACGAAAAGTTTGCAATTTTTTCGCAAGAGAAGAAGCTAGAATGAGTCAATAAATAAAATTTTCAAAATGAATTGACGACTTCATACTGTCCTTTATGATTGTATGGCTGCGCAGTATTTTGAAAGATGCTTTTATTGTAGTTTCGCGCAGTCTTTCGGTCACACGCAAGCGCACTTTTTTCATGGAATAGCGTGAAGGCTCACAGCCTTTTAGGTTATCTAACCTTGTTCTGGCGTAAATTGCAAAAACAGTAGGTGCATAATTATAGTCAACGGAGTGCTGCCACGCACAATGTTACCTGACAATGATTTGTTTGTAAGCATGACTCCGTTTTCTTTTCAGAAAACATTACCTCAACCACTTTCTCCCACTTCCGCCATTCGAAATGTTGGACGGCTCCAGTTTGTCGTATCGTTCTTGATTTATCCTCTTCCACATTTCTTTGACCCCTGCGTTTTTTCTGGATATTAGCGAACTCAGTGCATTGATAAATTTGTTGTTCCAGTGCGTTTTCTCTCACTATATTACACTGGGGCAATTTTTTTTTCAGGTTTGTGAGAAGTGCGGTGAGTGTGATCGAGGTGTCCCTTAAGGAGAAAAGGGTAAAGCATGGCGCCATAACAGGCATTTTACCACACTTCCCTTCGTAGCTCCCTCGTGGGGAGGCAGCTGGACTTGAGTGTTCCCAAAAAGGTGGTCGCTGGCAAGCTGACGAATTCCTAAAAGCAGTTCAATTCCCCCCGCTGGATCACAAAGAGCTTGAAGAATTTTACAAGCGTAAAGGCCGTGTGCTACAGGAAGAAATTTGGTGCTTGATCATGCGTCAGTGTAATATTCCTCTCCAATAGCAAGCATGATTACAAAGCACGCAGCCTAAATACGGCAGTGTGCGTGTTTTGAATTTTCTTTCAGTGTGGTCTGAAATAAATATTCACTTCTTTCGTCACCTTGTATTTATAATTGCGGTTCATTTTGTTTAAATCACAGCGTACGCAATAATAGAAAACAGCAGCAGCTAAATTCATAGAGAAAACGGTTTAGTTAATGAATAAGCAATGTGCCGCGATGCTAAAAATAAGTGAAAGAAGGAAATTTAGGGGGCTCCTTTCCTTGTTTGATACAACCTTAAGAAAAGCCAACAAATTAAAACCAACAGAAATCCGACATATTACTGCAATGAAAAGCATGATGGCGAGTTTTCCAAATTCGACGTCTAGTCTACGAGTGGCGCTGACGAACACTCCCAAATTTCCATGAACATAAATAACCTATGAAGTGGACGGCAGGATGACCGCCGCTGTAGCTCAGTAGGTGACAGGCAAAAGAGCGAGGACTTATGGGGTGCGTCGTCCGCTGTCGGTTTACGGTTCGAGGAAAGCAGACGGCGAACCGCTCCGCCGTAGGCGTCTGATTGTTAGGCATTCTCGCACGCGGCATTATCGCCTTGCAAAACCATGGCCGGCTGTTCAGCCGTCGGCTGCTCCAACTCGAGCGTTAAAGGCAAACGTATGCATAAGTTCCTGTGGAACGAAGAAATAAAAAAAAATATTGCAGTGGCGTAGCTCGGCTTGCCAGGATAAAGTAGCGTTAGCAAAGATTAAGCTGATTGTTCTTAGCTTTCTTGATTGTCTAGGATTAGCTTGATTATCATGCTTACTGCTACTTCAATGACACACACACATGGTATACATATTATGTGGCGCATGTATAGTTATTTTGCCAGGCAACTACTTCGGGATCCGATGAGTTAAGCTTCTCCGCTCTTCTGCGCCGTTCAGCAGCATTAGCGCTCTCCTTCTCCATGGCTAAACCACACTACCAAACGCCAGTCAGAGGGGCTATCAAGAGGCTTCAACGCAGTGTCAGACGGCGCGCGCCGGCGCCAGTACGCCTACCTCGGTTACGACGTCACTCCTCTGGAAAGCGCAGACCGGCGGCAGCGGCGGAGTGTGCGGGAGGTGCCGGCTCCGATGCGCCAGCTGTGTGACACCACTGATCGTCGTGCATGCGCAGCACGGCTCTTGAGGAGCCACGCGAAACTGGCTCAGCTAGGCCAGTGTAGCTAACCCTAAAAAATGAAGTGAATTGTGGCTGCGAAGAGAGCCAGAGCGACTGGTAGGCTTTGGATACCGAACGTTGGAGTAAGAGTGTGCGAAGACGATTTTATCAATGGTAACTGTGTATTCTCTGCTAATAGCAAGCTTACGCATGTATTTTCTGCGAATATTACGTCGAAAACTGAATTCCCACGCAGCCGCTCTTAGCAAAGACGCACCTAGCAAAGATTTCGATCTTTTCTTTCCTATAGCGTGACACTTTTTTGAGTTTTTTTGTTGTTCACGCCGGGGTATCTTACTTTCTTTTCTTTCTTGGTGAGCTTCTTTTCCTCTGCGTATTTGTATTTGTGCGCCTGTATGAATGCGCTGCGTCCTTGTCCTCTCGCTCGTATATTGTCTAGTGTTTGCGCTCAATAGCATTATAAATGGCATATCCCAACTCGCCCAACCAGCAACGTTGTTATTTCTTTAAAATGATGCTAATCACGTACAGCAGCGTATTATGCATAAAAACTATTCTCGGTATCGACTGATCGGCTAGAAAAACGGTTGCAGTACCCGCGAGCAGCACAAAAGCATTAGATATCATTTGTGTGCAGCAAGAATATCCTTACCTTTCATAGCTAACGGGGCTTGTCATCATCGCGGCCACGTTTAACCAAAACACAATATCTTCTAAAGCGCTGACGTCGCTGATTTCTTTTACGGAGGGGAAAAATAATATCTGGGGTGTTACGTCCCAAAACCACGATATGATTTGAGAGACGCCGTAGTGGAAGGCTCCGCGAATATCGACCACCTTTTCCTTAAAGGGGTCATGAAGCACCCCTTGGGCTTGTTGAAAAAACACATCCTGCAAAAAGCCGGCACAGCTATGAACTGCTCAGCCAAATATTTCAGTCGTGCGCGCCGCGTAAAGGCTACAAGCGGAGGGCGAAGTTGCTGTTTTCTCAGGCGCCCTCTTTTCAAACAGAGGCCGGTTCTCACTCTCGTCGGTGGGCGGGGCGTCTGCCGGCTGACGTCACGGATCTGCCTCTCCTCTGCCTCGCAACAGACATAGCATCCTTATTGGCCAATAGCCGGCATAAATTGAGAGCGGTGTTTGGATGAGATGCGCTTGTTCCTGCTGACAATATGTTCAATAGTTGTAATTAAATGAACAGACTGAAATATGGAAAACTCTTGTTGCGAGTTTTCAAAGAGATGACTCACTTCCGGTGGAGGCCAACTGTTGTCTGCTGAATTGAGCGCGCTCGCGCACCTTCGAGCGCAACCTCAAATTGGCCGCACTGCCTTTTCGGTATCTCAGCCTCTTGTGCCTCGCTTGTTTCAATTAGTTTTGAATACCATAACTGGCATCAAATCTTACAAAACTTCTGTGTGGCATTGAGTTCTAACGCCACGGATCTCGTCCTGACTTGATCAGTGCGTGCACAGATCGAGTTGAAAGCAAGTTCTTAGTTAACAGGGCAGAGAGCGGTCTCTCGTGAAACGTGAGAGTTGGATTTGAGCTGAGGGTTTTAACTAGGGGTGCGCGAATATTCGAGTTTCGAATTCGAATCCAGTAGTTCCTAATCGAATAATTCGATTCGACTTTCGAACAGCTATTATTCGAATTTTCGAATAATTTGACAGGACAAATATCTAAAACGCGACAAAGGCTAATGGTGCAACTCGGTTATGGTGGGGTGGCTAAAACTAACTCTAACCTCGCCGTCAAACTTTTCCTGACATCCTGGCTCAAAAGCGAGTGGATGTTGGCCTAAAGGAGAATATGTCATTTTCGCACGCCGAAAAACAGATGAGAAAACTGTCAAGTCTTTCACAGCATCGCTCCAGAAACGAAGGCGCGGACTTCTTGCGTAGTTTGGTCGCATATGCCCGCAAGCGGCGTAAAACGACGTGCCTTTGGCCTACGAAACCCTCGGTGATTGGCTTTGCACGTTAAAACTTGTTCACGCTGAGCAGTCGCCACTGCCGCACCGCACCACTAGTTCAGGAAATCCCATCGTTCCGGCGCGAAGTTAAAACCCTGCCGTGAAATGACACCCGAAGAATTTTGGGCCCGCAGCACACATGGCCACTGCCACACCGCACCACTTGTTCAGGAAATCCCATCGTTCCGGCACGCAGTTAAAACGCTGCTGTGAACGGGCGCCCGAAGAATTTTGGGCCCGGAGCACACATGGCGATAAAGCTCAACATTACCGTTGTCAGGTGAGCCGTATTGCGCGACCATATATGGAAAGAAAACAGCTACCGTACCCCCCTCTGTTAGGAGGTTAGGAGTGGCGCTGATGACTGGAATGGCGGCTCTTCTATCAACATACTTGTGTGCCCATAAAAGATGAAACAAAAGCCACTCCAAAGCAAGTGCGTAATGAAGCTGTCAGCACGCCGTAGCGTCACAGCTTCAGCGCGCCGCAGCGTGCCTGATTTTTCCTCTGTCTTGCCGTAACTGGCGGCACACATTTCGTGTAAGTATACTATTTGATATGCGATATTTTTGGCCACTATTCGGCACTATTCGATTAGAATTCAATTCGAGATGAAATTGCGCTATTCGCACACCCCTAGATTTAATTGACAGAGAATACACACGATAATTTAACCTTTGGATAATACACTTCACGTCAAAGATATCCCGAAGATAGATTCAGCGATAAGGTCGAAATAATAGAACCTGTATTCCACTGTCAACTCACTGATAGTACTTTTGTTTCCAGTCGTCTTCAAAGAACAACCATCGGCCTATGTTTAAGCTACATAATTTGTGGGGCGTCATGCAGGCCGAGGTGAACACCTTCGGCTCCGAATGCTTCGGTTCGTCGTGTCGTGCCGTTATAAAAATGATAAACGTGTGCCCTCAAAGTGCTTCTCCATATATCGACAAGGCTGTGCTCACCCGAAATTCGTGGATACAAGCCATACAAAGGTACCTTCAGCTGGCCGACCGTATACATGTGAATTCCATGGGCGCATGCTTTTCTGCAATTTTAGTAATTTCTGCCGCGAGCTGCACGCGTCCAGTGGCAGCAGCGTGTTCTGAGCTCTTCTAAGACCACCTGTGTTTGCATTGTAAGGCTCTGGGCCAGCCGTAGCACAGAACCCCTCAGAGACGAGGACGAGACACTCAGCATGGCCGCTCGATCTCCCCGTGCACTGAGCAGCACGTATTTTTCAATCCAAGACTCGGCCGCGACTAACTGTCAACGGCCACTGAGCGCGAGCGGCGAGCGTGCCCGTGTCCACCGTTCTCTTCTATCGTCGGCGCGCTCGCGGCTGCCGCTTCCATAGCATATAAAAGGTACACACGGAGACGCGACAGTTACAAGGATATTTTAACACGCCTAAATTAGGTCATTTAAAAAGCGCCTACTGTCACGAGCTGCACGCAGGGGCAACAGCGCTTTCTGCGCAGCTGAACGATATAATGCACAGCGCCTTCTGTGCAGCTCAACAATATTGCCACGTGCGTTTCTTTATCACTTTTGCTGTGTTCGGTTTTCGGCCACAAAGGCTGTCAGCAACGCTCGGCGCGAACCGCGCCTCATTGTTCGAGAGCCTTCGCGATCGTTGTAGATCGTTTTGTTAAGATTGCGCGCAAGACGCGCAGATTCGACCTTATTCTAGAATTTGCGCGACAGCCAGCGATAACGCTGGAATATTCGACGGCACATGTTTAAATGCCGACGCGCTTCACTGCTGGTCAGTTGATCTGTTCACCGCTATCAGCGTATTGCTGTACTTTGACTTTCAGTTTCCCGGCCACAAGTTCGGCCAAATAAACAGTTTCATCTCGGACGTGCTGACTGCTGTCTTCGTCGACGTCACGACCACGTGACATCTGGTGGAGGTGCTGCTTCATGATGCGGACGCCACTACGGGGTGCTGACCCAAGCCCGAGCCGCGACGAGGACGACGGCAAGGAGAACCCGGATCGTCGAACAAGCCGCAGACAGAAGGGACCGCCGCCAGAGCAGGGGCTCCTTTCCGAAAAAGACAGACAGCCGCAGATCCCAACATCGACCGCAGCGACGATGACCGACCCCGTGCAGCCTGCGCCGATCCTTCTTCGGCATCCCAAGGAGCCGCCCACCTTCCGCGGATCGTCGTTTGAAGACCCAGAAACCTGGCTTGAAACTTACGATCGTGTCGCCGCCTTTAACAACTGGACCAATGAAGACAAGCTGCGCCATGTGTACTTCTACCTCATAGACGCGGCCAGAACCTGGTTTGAGAATCGGGAGTCCTCACTGCAGACCTGGGATCTTTTCCGCAGCGCATTCCTGCACACGTTCACAAGCGTCGTCCGCAGGGAAAGAGCCGCTTCTTTGCTGGAGACCCGGGTGCAGCTGCCAAACGAAAACGTCACCATCTTCACGGAAGAGATGACTCGACTTTTCCGTCAGGCCGACGCTGCGATGGCGGAAGACAAAAAAGTTCGCCTGCTCATGCGGGGTGTAAAACAAGAACTTTTCGCAGGACTTGTCCGCAACCCGCCTACGACGGTCGCCGAATTCCTCACCGAGGCTACGACTATTGAAAAGACACTGGACATGCGGACGAAACAGTACAACCGCTCGCCGCTGTCTGCAACCTATTCCGAAGTGCACTCACTAGCCACCGACGACTTGCGCGAAACCATCCGAGCGATCGTGCGGGAAGAGTTGCGCAAGCTGTTACCTTCGCAAGCAGCCTCAAGTGGATTCGATCGCAGACATTGTCCGCGAGGAAATCAAAGAGTCACTGGGTGTTCCTCAGCCGGCACCGCCGCAGCTTCAAGCAATGAGTTATGCTGCTGCAGCCCGACGCAACGCCCCCCCTCCTTGCCCGCGTCAAGACGCCGCGCCGCCCCAGCAGTTCCGCCGCCAGGCACTATCGCCGCCACCACCGACGCCGTACCGCCCGCCAACCGGCCAGCGATACACGCCGAGGAAGACCGACGTTTGGCGCACCCCCGACCATCGTCCACTCTGCTACCACTACGGAGAAGCTGGCCACACCTACCGCCGCTGCCAGTATCGACAGGTGGGACTGCGCGGGTTCGCCATCGACGCGCCGCGTCCACAGCAGGGTGAACGGCCACGTGACATCGCCGGCTATCTGGCAGGAGCGCAGTGGACCCCCCGAGGACCTTCCCGACCGCCGTCGCCAGGCCGCTACGCCTCTCCCCAACGCCGCCAGTACACTGGCCCATTCCGGGGCCGGTCGCCTAGCCCGTATCCGGAAAACTAAGGGCAGCAACCGATGGAGGTGCGGTTGCTGTACGACGAAACTTCGAAGATCCTCCGCCGCCGACGACGACGCCACGACGAAACCTTCAGGACACGACGCGAACCAGAGAGAGCCCTGACGACGAAACATCGCCGACCGTAGTAGACCTTACGACGCAACTTGGAAGCAGGGGAACAAACCGACGTAGCCGTGACCCGACGCCACGACCTAACTGCAACTCAAGACGACGAACTAGCGACCTCGACGTTCTTATCGACGTCCACAGTGTAACAGCCCTCGTCGATACCGGAGCCGACTATTCCGTCATCAATGGGCCGTTCGCCGCAATGTTGAATAAAGTTAGGACTGCTTGGGAAGGCCCCGAGATCCGGACCGCTGGAGGCCATCTAATATCGCCGTCTGGAGTCTGCATAGCGAGAGTCACCATTAATAATCGCACTTATGCTGCGAGCTTCGTAATCTTGCAACATTGCTCGAGGGATGTCATACTTGGCATGGACTTCTTAAACAATCACGGCGCCGTCATCGACCTAAGAACCAAGTCGATAACTCTATCGCCGGAGAAAGCGACACCGCCGGATGCGAACCCATGTCAACATGCCCTGAACGTGCTCGAGGATCAAGTCACCGTTCCTCCTAGATCCAGCATCATAATTCCCGTCGGCACCGAAACGGCTGAATGCATCGAACGTGTCATCGAGAGCGATCAGCGTTTGCTGCTAGAGCGTGACATTTGCGTCCCAAGAGGCATTGCTCGGCCGTATGAAGGAAAAGGAAGCGTGATGCTAACGAATTTCAGCCAAGAATACAGACACTTGGGCAGGGGCACGACGATTGCGTACATCGAAGAAATCTTGGCTGTCAGCGATGCGTTTGCGTTTTCGCATTCTGACGAAGCTACAACGACAACCGCAATGCCTGAGCCATCCTTCGACGTAAACCCAAGCCTTCCCGCACGCCAACAGCAACAGCTCCGATGCCTTCTGATGAAATACAAGGACTCTTTCTCGTCGTCATCACGGGTCCAGCAAACGCCCCTTGCTAAACACCGTATCATAACGGAAGAAAATGCTCGACCACTCCGTCAGAGTCCCTACCGGATTTCGACGAGAGAAAGGGACGCCGTTAAGAAACAAGTCGACGAAATGCTACGCGACGACATCATCCAGCCGTCCAAGAGTCTGTGGGCGTCTCCCGTAGTGTTAGTGAGGAAGAAGGATGGAACCCTACGTTTCTGCGTCGATTATCGTCGCCTGAACAAAATAACGAAGAAGGACGTGTACCCTCTTCCACGGATAGACGACGCCCTGGATCGACTCCACAACGCGAAGTACTCTTCGTCGGTGGACCTCAAGACCGGCTACTGGCAAATCGAAGTTGACGAGAGAGACCTAGAAAAGACGGCCTTTATAACACCAGACGGCCTGTTCGAGTTCAAGGCCATGCCCTTCGGTCTTTGCTCGGCACCTGCGACTTCCAACGTGTTATGGACACAGTGCTGGCTGGCTTGAAGTGGCAGACGTGCCTTGTGTACTTGGACGACGTCGCTGTGTTTGCCTCAAGCTTTGACGAACACTTCCGGCGCTTGAAGCTGTGCTTGAAGCAATCAAGACCTCCGGCCTCACCTTGAAGCCTGAAAAGTGCCGCTTCGCGTACGAGGAGCTCTTGTTTTTGGGTCACGTTATCAGCAGGGATGGTGTTCGCCCAGAGCCGCGGAAAACAGCTGCCATCGCTGCCTTCCCGCCACCAGAGTCCTTGAAGGACTCTGCCGCCACCCACCGACACGAAAGCCATGCGCCGTTTTCTCGGCTTGTGCGCCTACTACAGGCGCTTCGTGAAGGAATTTTCACGAATCGCCGAGCCGCTAACTCACCTCACGAAGACCGACGTGCCATTCAAGTGGGAAACGACGCAAATCAAAGCATTTGAAGAACAAACGACGCCTTCAGATGCCTCCAATACTAGCGCATTTCGATGAATACGTCGATACGGAAATCCACACCGACGCAAGCAGAGTAGGACTCGGCGCCGTCCTTGTGCAGAAGACTGAGGGGCAGGAAAGGGTCATCACTTATGCTAGCCGGTCGCTATCAAAGGCACAAACGAACTATTCCACAACAGAAAAGGAGTACCTAGCGATCATCTGGGCTACATCCAAGTTTCACCCCTACCTCTACGGCAGGCCCTTCAAAGTTGTGAGCGACCACCACGCATTGTGTTGGCTAGCTAACTTGAAAGACCCTTCAGGTCGGCTCGCACGGTGGAGCCTACGACTTCAAGAATTCGACATAACCGTCGTTTACAAGTCCGGAAGAAAACATTCCGACGCTGACTGCCTGTCTCGCGCCCCCGTCGACCCACCGCCACAGGACGACAAGGGGGACGACTGCTTCTTGGGAACCATAAGTGCCGACGACTTCGCCGAACGACAGCGAGCGGACCCAGATCTCAGGGGCCTTGTGGAATACCTCGAGGGCAGGACCACCGTTGTTCCGAAGGTATTCACGCGGGGACTGACGTCGTTTTTCTTGAGCAACGGTGTTCTCCTAAAGAAGAACTTCTCACCGCTTCGAGCCAATTGCCTTCTCGTGGTACCCTAGACATTGCGGCCAGAGGTCCTCCAGGCTCTGCACGACGACCCGACGTCTGGACACCTGGGTGTTTCTCGCACGCTAGCAAGAATGCAGGAGAAGTACTACTGGCCACGCCTTTCCGCCGACGTCACCCGTTACAAATGCTTGTAGGCAACGCAAGCTGCGAAGTTTGCGTTGAAGCTATAGACCACACGAAGCTCAATTTGCGCGCTGCAGCAGCCGCGTTTACGGAAGGAGTGAGCTGCTAGCTAGAAGAGCCAAAGTAAGGGCTAGAAGAAGTAACAACTGCGACAGTTCGCGCTCCTCCTGTGTACACCTTTACGTTTTTTTCGTGCGTACTTCTTTGTGTTTGAGTAGCGCGCTGCAGATGTCGAGCTGTGACAGTTATTTCATATTCGTCTTGTGCGTTTTCTTTTCCTGCGTCTTGTGCTTGAGCAGCGGGCAGCAAGTTCCTAGCTGCTTGCCGTTCTTAAGTGTCATTCGAATTTCTTGCTATCGCATTCATTGCTTCGCCCTTGAGGCAAAACTGTGACTTTTTTATTCCCGATGGCGTCCGGTATTACGCGCTTGTTCTACGCTCTGGTCTTCCCCAGGGTGTTCTTGTCGGGTGGTATCGGCGAGGCGTCTTACCTTGTCTTTCTTGTGTTCATTAGGATATTGCTGTAATTGCCAGATCTGAGCAGCTTCAGCCCTTTGCTATAATTCATTCTCCACAACGCGTTTACTATATGCTTTACACATTCAGCCAGTGAGGATGTTTAGCCGAGTGGGTAACACATGGCTTCAGGGCAAGGCGTCACGTGGGCTGAAAGCTCCCCACGAGTGGTGTAGCAAGGGGAGGAGTGGCGTGGGAAGGGTTGAAGCCCCCATCCCCCACCGATCTTATTTTTTTAAATTGCGCATGTCCATTCATGCACGTATACATGGAAACGCATGCACGAACAACCATAAAGTATGGTTGAACGCCCTCGCACAAACCCCAACACGAAAACAAATTTTTGGCTACGCCCCCGTTCCGCAGCTTCAACGGTATAAATTCGTAAGCGTTTCTAAGCTGATACAATGCTCACTCAACCAGGTTACTGCATGTCGGTTCATTCTTCTGTCAAGTAAGACGAAGTGCTGTGTTGAAAAAAACTGTATAAAACAAAATGAACTTTTCTGGTGGTGCTCGGTTTTGAGCCAAGGGCATTACGGTCAGGAGGAGGAGGAGGAAGAAGGAGAAAAGGAAGGAAAGCGGGAGTAGGCATTTCATCAGAAGCCTTATCTTGTTCATTCTGAATACGTCTCCTGGATTATACCCCAATATTTGAAGCTTAGCTCCTAGCAATTATTTTAGCCCTTCGAAAACTTTCAGTAAATTATTCGGAAGTTGTAGTAATTATTGATTGCCTGTCCGTATGCGGATCTCTCACTTCAGATTCTCCTTCCGAGACATCTATTCTGAATGCTTTCACTTCAGTAATCCCTAAAAAACTTGTTTACAGTGCGGTTGGTGTGGCTACCAGGCCATCATGGCATATTTTTAAACGACAAGGTTGATGTTCTCGCGCAGTGGTTTCTAGATGGCCCTTTAATCACCATTGTGCCTGATAGACTTTTTATTGCTGAATCCAGAGTCCGCAAATATTCCTTACTTCAAGATTCCATGAAAACTAAACTACCAGTTCAAGAGTATGGTCATCTTTCTTTTACTTTTGATAATAAATGGTGTCCCACGCGCAAATTGGAAGTATACTTTACAAAATTTCGATGATTTATACCTCCTCTTTTTATTTATATTGGTCTGGTCTGGTGCAATCTCCTCTATGCTTTTAGCCCCGCCACGGTGGTCTAGTGGTTATGGCGCTTGACTGCTGACCCGAAGGTCGCGGGATCGAATTCCGGCCGTGGCGGCTACATTTTCGATGCAGGCGAAAATGTCTGAGGCCGTGTGTACTTTAACGAACCCAGGTGGAGCCCTCCACTACGGCGTCTCTCATAATCATATCGTGGTTTTGGGACGTTAAACCACAGCTATTGTTTTTATCTATGCTTTTACTGTCAAGAACCCGAAAACATAGATCACTTAATTATTTGCCGCCGTTTCACGAGGCTCAAGAAAAAACATTTCGAATTTAAAAAAAAAAAGAATAACTGTCAACTCTGAAAACAGTCTTTCCTTTGGTGCATCTTCTCTGGGCCACAGCAAGAGGAACGTTTGGTTAGCTGTATGCAAATTTCTTAGGGACACAAGAAGAATTCCTTGGTAATTATTCCCCATCAAAATTCAGTACATCGGACTTCCTCGCGCTAATTCATTGTATTTCATATGACTGCCACAATCCTATTTTTATTGGTACATAAAGTAATAATTCTTCAATTTTTATTTATACCCAAGACGGCCGATTAGTTCTTTCCCTTCGTCTAAATTCTAAATTTCCCCACTTATATTAATCGCCGGTTTCATGGCCAATTCCCCGTAGTGGGTATGAGCCAAGAATTAAGGACCAAGCAAGCAAGCAAGCAAGGGCAAGCAGACGTGCGTCCAGTTTGCTATCCTACGCAGGGGGAAGGGGATTAAGGGAGGGAAAGGAAGGGATATAGAAGGGGTGAACACCCGAAAAATTCGCATGAGATTCAGCAACACTGATGACTTCCAGAATACTAGACACAGGATCCCGGGCATATCACGTTCCACTGTAGACAGTCGTGTCATGATGCCTATCCGAAGGCATAGAACATAGACATAGAACATCGAGTACCTGTTGTACGGATTGAGCGTGTGGTGACTTCACTTTGCCGACGAACAGATCAGTGTCTTACCAATAGGGCTACACACCATTTTACCAGCGAAGCTGTTTACGCTAGCCGTAATTTGTGTGTGCGGCCTATCGGAAAACTGTAATCACCATGAACACGTATGTGTAACAGGAATTTGGCAAAACCCACTACTCACTATTGGTTCACTAAAAATGAAGAAGGCAACAACTAGCCCAAGAAATGGATTTCATCACGGGTATGTGCCACAGATATCGGGCAAATTGCCCTCGCTCAGTAGCAATCATGCGACCTCCGAGGATACGTCGTAATCCCGCAGTGTAGGCTGCGTTTCGCGAATCAAGGCACGCTGCTTAGCGGGAGAGGCAGCTGCAATGTCAAGGTGATCCCGAGTACGCATCCAGAGCTGCCGAGAACAGTATTAAATGCTTCGCATTTAATACTGTTCGACCGAAGCTCTGCTATGGGAGCGCGGTAATTATGCTGTAAGACGAGAAATGTAAGAGAAGTGAACGTAGTCGCAGTAGACTATGTGTCCGGTTGGAGCCAATCCTACGACAGGTTCCAGGTAAAACTCTTTAGCTTCGGCAACAGGAGGAGCGCAATCTTTGTCTATTATTTCTTTTTGAAATATCCGCCTTGATCACATGTATGCATCAATTTACGAAACTATGAGACGAGAACACTAAAGAAACATTCAACTATAATATCAGAATACGAATATAACATGTCAGAGTCTGGCTTTAGCCTAAATGTAGCACCTTGAAGCTTCGCATATGCCACTTCGTATGAAAGAATATGACATGCAAGCGTAGCGTTTATCGGAGGGGGCGCATTCGAGTGGGTCACTTGCAACGCTGGCGAACGCTAGAAGGGAGACGAACGCAACAATAGCTTGATTTGTGTGAGTTCGTGTATACCAGTGTAACCTCCTTGGTGTATACCAAGTGGTGTATACTTAGAGCGTTCATAAAAAATCACAGCATATCCACGGAGTGAATGATGATGAGTGGGCGAAGCTGTGGAGGTTCATCGGTAAACCGTGAATCTTCCGTGAATTCTGCCCAGTACATCATCACCGAAGTGAGATCGGGCGCGTTTATACTAAAGGTTCGATGAGTTATGACGACTTGTAGCTCACTTTAATTTTACATGTACGATGTGAATTTTCATTGTTTAGAAAACCATTGCTTTAGAAAACATCTGGCGTCTTTCGTTAAGCAGCTGGCGTCTTTTCGTTTTGCTTTAGAAACATCTGGCGTTCTTTCGTTTTGCTTTTACAAAACATCTGGCGTCTTTCGTTGGTTTATTTCATCAATCAACGACGTTTTGAACAAAATTTTTATAGAGGGTTTCACTGTTTACTAACACAGGCCCTGGACCGCTTCCGGTTTCCTGCGCTGGCGTAGGCTAGCAGGATTGGCGGGGAGCAAAAGCCTTGGCGAGTAGCCCGTACAGTTTCAACACTTTTCTCCCTGTGTCTAGCAAAATATTTGAATTAAATGTTTTTCTAAGCTACACACAGCACTAAAAGAGTTAGTCTTTAACTATAAGCGCCTTTCTTTTATGTGAAACTGGAAAAAGAGTATTCCCTTACTCTGACAAATCTTTAAAAAACACTTTAGGCTTCGGTGTTACAGAATAATAAATGAGGTGACCGGAAGTTTCTTGGAGTACACCACGTGCTCCTGCTATCGCAATCTTGAAAGCGTCTATTGTTTAATCACGCACAGGAGAAATCTCACCAGGCACTACCTTGGAGGTAAACAATGGCTGCTAATGGGAATGAGAGACAGAAGTCGGCTTTTAGCTAACACTTACACTTCTACTTCTACTAACGTTTCCTACTGGAACATACCAATGGCTGCTAATGGGGAATGAGAGACAGAAGAATTCGGCTTTTAGTTAACGCGCACGCTGCGAATTTTTTTATTGTTCAACAACGCACAGGAAAAGTCTCCCACCGGCACCACCTTGGAGGTCAAAGCGTAAGACTGGTTACGCACTACGACTACTACGACTACGAGGGACGAGCGGGTGCCGCCTTAAGGAGCTTCGCCCCTAAAAGAGCGATCATACATGTAGTATTAGATAAGCGAGTTGGGCTGGTTGGTGCGTATTGACTACAAACACAACTAATCAGCGCAAAAAACAAGGTGAATGCAACAGACAGCACGCGGCATACGCGCTGCGTCCTCTGTTGTATTCACCTTGTCCGTTGTTTTTTGCACTTATTAGTTATTTCTTTAATCATAAATTCTCTGCGCATCTAGTTCATATGCGCACATCATACAAAAGACGGCATAAGTCATGCGCTCAAACATGAAATATGCAATCAGTCAATTCATGTGTGTGTATTCCGCGTAAAAAATGCCACATTTAACAGCGGAGCGCTTGGGGACCCATGTCCGCTGGAAATTTGCGGTCGTCGCGCAGAGCGCACAGCTGGTAACCGCGCAGGTTCCCCGATGGGTCAGGCGGTTTTGCGTTGTGACGAGAGTTAACCTCGGTAGGAAGGGGAAAGGGCAGTGCCTCACCGAGATTGGTGAGAGAGAGAGGGAGTGGTGAGAGAGAGAGTGGTGAGAGAGAGAGAGGGAGGTGAGGAGCGTCGTTGTACGCTGACTCTGCTTGGGAGAGAGTGTGCATTCAACGACGCATCGCCAAACTTCCTATTCAAGGCGCGCATGTCCCGCAACGCACTGCGCCGTGCTCCCTAATGGGCTGCGGAAATTAGGTGCCTATTTCCCTTCTCTTGAATCACCGTAGTATGTCCCGCACAGCAGCAGCGCTTGCAACGGTGATTGCGTTCCAGCGCTGCCGTGATAGTAGAGAGTTTTGGTTCCACGCACCACGTAGAGACTCTGCGTACGTAGAGCATCTACGTGTAAGCACTGCACAGGCGCAGAGTGTAACGGCCGTGCGTTGGCCTCGCAGACGGACGTGATATTCCGTTTTTTTTTCGTTTTTTTTGCGTGCGTTTCTTGCGCACGTAGACATCCTCGCACGCGGATTTCGGGAGATCCCGAACAAGCTTTTGCTGGTTCGTGATCTAGCGAGAGATGGAGCTCAGCCTCCGTGATTGCGCACCGGCATGTTTCTCTGCCGGCGCGCGATCTCGAAGGCTATTGCTACGGGGTCGTGACGTCGACGAAGACAGCAGTCGTCGTATTCAAGCTGAAACTCTTTATTTGGCCGGACTTGTGGCCGGGAAATGAAAACTCAAGCTACAGCAATACACGCTGTACACTGATAGCGGCGAACAGGGCGTCGGCCGTCGATAAACTGACAAGCGGTGAAGCGTGACGGCATTTAGAGACGTGCTGTCGAATATTCCAGCGTTATCGCTGGTTGTCGCGCAAGCTCTAGAATAAGCTCGAGTGTTCGCGTCTTGCGCGGAATCTTGACAAAAGGATCTACAATAATCGCGAAGCTTCTCGAACAATGTGGCGCGGTTTGCGCTGAGTGTTGCTGACAGTCTTTGTGGGCGAAAACTGAATACAGCAAACGTTATAATGAGAAACACGCGTGGCAATGCCCCCCTCTGAAAAAGCATAGTCCTGATGCTTAAAACAGAACACGGGGGGGGGGGGGGCAATGCATGCAACAATAAATAACAATGAAGCAAGAAACTACAATATCCAATAAGTACAAGCAAGCAAGAACAATAATAAAGCAAAAGTACAGTCCCCAGATTAACTAACGCGCGTAATATGGCTTGAGGCGCACGGCACCGCTGAGAGCTCCCAATGCCGTCAGGGACAACCTCGTTGTCGAGTGCGCCGAGGCGTCGAAGTACCCTGTACGGTCCGAAATGTCGTCGAAGAAGCTTCTCACTAAGTCCCCGTCGGCGTATTGGTGTCCATATTAGAGCACTGCACGGGCCGTGATTTTCGGCCCGGGCCCGGCCCGGGCCCGGACCTCGTTCAAGTTTACCCGCCCGAGCCCGGCCCGGTGATTCAATACGCGGCCCGAGCCCGGCCCGAACCCGAGAAAAAATTTCGCCTACCCGGCCCGGCCCGGCCCGACGGCAGATCAGGCCCGACAGAGGCCCGAGAGCCAATAATATAGGTGGTGTTGCCAGAACATAGAATCTACATGGAAAGTGTTTTAAGTAGCAAATATCTACTCTCTGTTGGCGAATATTTCGCTAACAATTCTACTTTAACCTACGGTAATTTCGTGTAAAAAGGGGCTCACGGTAGAAAGAGTTGAGTGGGCATACTGGGTACAATGAACGTTTGGTCGGCAATGGTAAACTATAACTTTTTATCTTTTTTTTTTTCTAATGCAATAGCGATCATCAAGAGCGTTTTGTAGCCGATATTGTAGCATGGAATGTGATTTGCAGCATGAGTTCAGTTTCGATAGGAATTGCAATAAAAACAGAGGAGACAGAGAACACAACGCCTCATTGCGTTCTTTACTGAAACTTAAAACATGCTCTAACGACAAAGCCAATCATGCACTTCTAGAAATGTAACATGTCTTCGGCATGGTAGTACCTAGCCACAGCAAGATGGAGGAAGAAAGCCAAGTTTATTACCGTGCTGTATGTACACTAATCTAGACAAAAAGAAGAAACCGTGTGCACCACGTGTACTTTTAGAAATTACGTATAGGCAGCCGAAAGGACGAAAAAATATTTGTGGTAGCATTCTTTTCATATATCATATATATTTCATATATCACCAGGGCTACTATATAGAGTCCATAAGTCTTTTGGGGCACATTTTATAGTTTATTTCTTCACGTGTTATTGTGAAAAAAATCAAGTTATCTAGAGATTCCGGCTTTAACCACGTCATCCACCGTTGTATCACATATCCTGTCGCGCTTAAGTTTCTCGCACTGCATGCGCTAGCCGCAGGGGTGCACATCTGCCTTGCGAAATGTGAAGGCGTCGGCAGTCGTTGTTCTTAACTTCCACCACTAGAGCAAATTTAGGATGTCTTTGTGGACATCTGCAGAATGATTGTAGCTGTGCAGCTTATCCCTTCATTTCTATATATCGTTCCCGAACGTCGTGACACTCTTCCAGGTGCGTAGCCAAGGGAGGGGGGGAGGGGTTGGTGGGGTTGAAACCCCTCGAAAATTTTCAATTTTGCTTGCGTATATATACACGCACCCATACAAACGCACGCACGAACATACATAAAGTATAACTGAACCCCCCCCCCCTGAAAAAAACTTCTGGATACGCCCCTGCACTCTTCAGTATCACCTATAAAACTCCTCTTTGGGGGCTTCTACTTGCAGTTTTCAGCAGTGTATGTTATGCACGGCTTGCACCGCGCTCGTCTTTTCTTCCGTATCATAATACTCTATGCCTTCCTAACGATGTTGTACTGGTAGAAGGTGACCACTGCATTACGCGGGTAGGACTGGCAGGAGGTGGACGAAGCGATCTCGATTTAGTTTTGGTGTTCATTACAGTTTGGTAATAAATGCGCGAATAAACTTCTCGACGCTTACTCATTGGATGCCTATGGTTCGAGGTAAAGGGACATCACCCGGCACGGAATTCGTAATTGTCTTTTTTCAAGCCTGATATTTCGTCAAGCGAATATATTTTGCCTCACGCCTTATGCTGTTTGAACCTATGCTATTCCTGCACATTCCAACGGTGTTGTGGCAGTGTCATGTAGTTCTCACACTAAACCCAAACACGCGGCCCATGGGCTCCTCTCTGAAGGCCCGCGGCCCACACATGACTGTCTTCGTCCCACTTTTTCATTTTCTTTATAAGTATGCGCTTAAGCTACACATGCATGACAGGTCTAAAGCTTTTTTGTCGTGAGGCATCCCCTGCGGCCACCATGTGTTGATACCTAACCGTGGAACAAAACTATATTTCAAAATCGGCGTCCTGATTTTAGTCATGTTGAAGATAGGTATCGGTATGTTGTTGGAATCCTGCCGCCAAGTACCCTTCAGAAACGACCCATATGTGACATATGGGAAAGCTCTTCTTTTAAATGGCAACGTAGGCTGACATTTGGTACGACCTAGCCCCTCTACACCCCCCCCCCCCTCCTCCCCCGCGCTTTTAGCTGCGTTACTGTCCTGGCCCCTGCCGGAGTAAATTTTCGTGAATGCGGCCCGTTAGCTGAGGTGGGTTTGAGACACCTGATATAGCGAAAAAAGGCGAAAGTTCAAATGTTAACAAATTGCGCACACCAAGCAGGCACTGCACGCCCATCTCGCGTCACATGACCACTCTGGGCCGTGACGAAGCCACGGAAAAAGAATGGCTCTGTATATGAATTCTACGTAACGAGACTCCATGTAGTCCTTTCGTTTTAGTGGAAGGCTGGAAACTTCAAAAACGTTTCCTCGCTTTGGAGCTCTATGATCGCTTTTGCGATAAGTTACAGGTATATATTTATTATATTAAATTTATTTCTGCGATTACAGAATAACATTTGGGATATAAAATCATAACGAATGCAAATAAAGCACAGAATAACGACATGTTAACTATATAAGCGCCTGGTACATCTACTTTGAGCTCGCCCGTTTAAGATAAATCAAGTAGCCTCATATTCAAGGAGCAAAAGAAGTTCAGTACTTGTCTCTAATAAAATTTCTCTAAACAGCTTGCCCCACATAAAAAAAGCACTTTTTTAGAGAAAATGTGAAACATATATGTACGTATGCACAACGTATGTGGAACAAACATGAAGGGGCACAAGAAAGAAAAACAATTTCTCTATTATCAGTAAATTACTCTTTAGCAATTCCTAAATCACCACGCTCGCCGGGACAAGACTCTTGGAAAGTGAGATAACGAGCAAAAAGGTAAATGCGGGTGGTGACGCCCGCTTTAGGTTCGCGCAGCAGACACCGTGAAATCTTAGATTCTGACGGCGTCTAATGGGGTCTACGTAGTTCCTAATCACTAAAAATGAAGTACGTTGACCTCTGAGGGGGCCATAGAATTAACATACCAAGTTTCAGGAAAAATATAGAGCCAGTGTCCCCAAATACGACAAATACACTTTGAAATCCGTGGCGTGAGGCTCGGAGATTTCGGCGCGAAATTTAAAAAATGGAATTTTGACCTTGATTTTCTCGTCTGATAATAAACATGTCATGGTGAAATGTATGACATTCGAGTTCTTAGACGTCACTTTATCAGTCTAAACAGATTCAGTGCTTCACTATAGTGTTCATTTAGGAACCCAGCATTGTCTAAGCCCGGCCCGACCCGAGCCCGCGACCTCAAACCCGGGCCCGGCCCTAACCCCGGAGCTTCAGGCCCGAGCCCGGCCCGGGCCCGCCGTAAGAGCTACTTTACCCGGCCCGGCCCGGCCCACGGGCCGGGCCGGGCCGGGCTCGGGTTTTCGGGTAGGCCCGAGCCCGTGCAGTGCTCTAGTCCATACCCATACAGGGTCAGCGGGTTGGTGTTCCATGTGGCGTCGTAGAAGGTTGTAGCGGGTGCTGTCAGTCGTCTGCTGGTTCTTGATCCGTAAGCGGGCGAGCTCTCGTGCTTCTTCAGCGTGCTACAGGTAGGTGGTCACGTCGACGTTTTCCTCGTTGGTCACGTTTGGTAACATGGCGTCGAGCGTCGTTGCCGGGCTCCGTCCGTAGACCAACTTCTATGGCGTCATCTGCGTCGTTTCCTGTACGGCCGTGTTGTACGCGAAGGTCACGTGCGGAAGGATGGCGTCCCACGTCTTGTGTTCGACGCCGACCTACATGGCCAGCATGTCGGTGATGGTCCTATTTAGACGCTCAGTGAGGCCGTTGGTCTGGGGGTGGTACGCGGTGGTCCGGCGGTGGCTTGTGTGGCTGTATTCCAAGATCGCTTGAATTAGGTCAGCCGTAAACGCCGTGCCTCTGTCGGTTATGAGAACCTCTGGGGCGCCGTGTCGAAGGACGATGCTCTCAACGAAGAACTTGGCTGCCTCAGCGGCACTGCCTTTGGGCAGGGCTTTTGTTTCGGCGTAACGGGTGAGGTAGTCGGTAGCCACGATCCATTTATTTCCGCAAGTTGACGTTGGTAACGGCCCCAGGAGGTCCATTCCGATCTGCTGGAATGGTCGCCGAGGAGGCTCGATCGGCTGAAGGAAGCCTGCTGGTTTTGTGGGCGGTGTATTCCGTCGCTGACAGTCTGGGCACGTCCTTACGTAGCGAGTGATGTCGGCGGCAAGGCGCGGCCAGTAGTACTTTTCCTGTACCCGTGCCAGCGTGCGGGAAAGTCTGAGGTGTCCACCCGTTGGGTCGTCGTGCAGGGCATGCAGAATTTCTGGTCGCACTCCCAAAGGTACAACGATAAGGTAGCTGGCTCGGGCCAGAGAGAAGTTCTTCTTTACAAGGACGTTGTTTTTCATGGAAAATGATGCCAATCATCGCCTGAATACTCTTGGGACAACGATGGTCCTGCCCTTTATGTTTCCACTAGACCCTTTAGTTCCGGGTCGGCTCGCTGTCGTTCGGCGAAGTCGTCGGCACTTATGGCTCCCAAGAAGCTGTCATCATCCTGGTCCTCGGGCAGTGGTGGGTTGACGGGGGCACGAGACAAGCAGTTGGCGTCGGAGTGTTTTCTTCCGCACTTCTACACGACGGTAATGTCAAATTCTTGAAGTCTTGGGCTCCATCGTGCGAGGCGACCTGAAGGGTCCTTCAAGTTAGATAGCCAACACAAGGCGTGGTGGTCGCTCACAACATTGAAGGGCCTGCCGTAGGGGTAGGGGCGAAACTTTGACGTAGCCCAGATGATGGCGAGGCACTCCTTTTCTGTTGCCGAATAGTTGCCCTCGGCCTTAAACAGCGACCGGCTAGCATAGCTGATAACCCTTTCGAGTCTGTCCGTCCGCTGCACAAGGATGGCGCCGAGTCCTACGCTGCTTGCATCGATGTGATTCTCCGTATGAGCGTATTCGTCGAAATGCGCAAGTATCGGAGGCGTCTGCAGGCGTCGTTTCAGTTCATGAAATGCTTCGACTTGCGCTGTTTGCCACCTGAATTCGACGTCGGTCTTCGTGAGCTGCGTTAGTGGCTCGGCGGTCCGCGAAAAGTCTTTGACAAAGCGTCGGTAATAGGCGCACAAACCGAGAAATCGGCGCAGGGCCTTCTTGTCGGTGGGTGGCGGGAAAGCGGCGATGGCAGCTGTTTACTGTGGGTCTGAGAGCACTCCGGTCTTGCTGATCATGTGACCCAAAAAGAAGAGCTCCTCCTACGCGAAGCCGCATTTTTCTGGCTTAATAGAATGCGTTCCTGGGCGAGTTGGTGCACTGTCTGAAAATGAAAGCAGAGCGCAAAAAAGACGGGACACAAGAGACAAGAAAACGGTACGGGACGAGCGCCCGTCCCGTCTTCTTGTCTCTTGTGTCCCATCTTTTTTGCGCTCTGCTTTTATTTTCAGACTTTTCTGGCTTCAGGGTGAGCCCGGAGTTCGTGATTGCTTGAAGTACGGATTGAAGTCCCTGGAGGTGTTCGTCGAAGTTCGAGGAATACACAGCGATGTCGCCCAAGTAAACAAGGCAAGTCTGTAACTTCAAGCCAGCTAATAGAGTATCCATGACTCTTTGGAAAGTCGCAGGTGCCGAGCAAAGACCGAAGGGCATGACCTTGAACTCGCACAGGCCTTCCGGTGTTATAAAGACAGTCTTTTCTCGGTCTCTCTCGTCGACTTCGATTTTCCAGTAGGCGGTCTTGACGTCTATCGAAGAAAAGTACTACGCGTTGTGGAGTTGATCTAAGGCGCCGTCTATACGTGGGAGAGGGTACACGTCCTTTTTCGTGATTTTGTTCAGGCGACGATAATCGACGCAGAAACGTAGGGTCCCATCCTTCTTCACTAACACCACGGGTGACGCCCACGGACTCTGAAGGCTGGATGATGTCGCGTAGAATTTCGTTGACTTGTTTTTTTATGGCCTCACGTTCTCGCGTCGAAACTCTGTACGGGCTTTCACGAAGTAGCCTGGTACTTTCTTCTGTTATGATGCGATGTCTTGCGACCGGTGTCTCCTGAAGTCTAGACGACGATGGAAAGCAGTCCTTGTATTGCAGGAGCTGGATATTGAGCTGGTCTTGCTTGACCTTCGGAAGGCTCGGGTTGACGTCGGAATCTGGTTCGGAACCTCGACTTGTCAAAGCAGCTTCGGCAGCATCGAAGAGGGCTGGCGGCCACACATTCGTCGATGAAGGCGACCGTCGTACCAATGTTGAGGTGCCTATATTCGTGGCTGAAGTTTGTCAGCACTGCCCTTGCTTTACCGTCACGCAGCTCGGCTATACCTACTGCGACACAAATTTGACGGTTGTGGAGTAGGTGCTGATCGCCCTCGATGACGCCTTCAAGGTTCGGAGGTTTTTCGGTGCCGACGGAAATAATGACGCTGGAGCGCGGCGGAACGGTCACCTGCTCTTCTATCACATTCAATGCATGCTTCCCTGGTGTCGCGTGGGGCAGGAACGCTTTGTCTGAGGTTAGTGTTATAGACTCAGACCTCAGGTCAATGACGGCGCCGTGGTAACTTAGGAAGTCCATTCCAAGTATCACATCCCTGGAGCAGATTTCTAGGATTACAAAGCTCGCAGGATAAGTCCGGTTATTGATGGTGACTCCCGCCGTGCAGACACCAATCGGCGTTATCAGGTGGCCTCCAGCTTTCCGGATGTCGGGTCCACTCCAAGCGTTCTTTACTTTCTTCAGCTTCATGGTGAACGGCGCACTAACGACGGAATAACCGGCCCCAGTGTCGAGGAGAGCGGTGACGTTGTGGCCGTCGATGAGAACGTCGAGGTCGCTAGTTCGTCGTCTTGCGTTGCGGTTGGGCCGCGGCGTCGGGTCACGGCTGCGTCGGTTTGTTACGCTGCTTCCATGTTGCCTCGTCGGGTCTTCTTCGGTCCGCGAGGTTTCGTCGGCAGGGCTTCGTCTGCCTCGCGTCGTGTTCTGTAGGTCTCGTTTGCGTTGTCGTCGTCGGCGGCCGCGGAGGATCTTCGGCATTTCGTCGTACGGCAACCGCACCTCCATCGGTGGCTGCCCTTAGTTTCCCAGATACGGGCTAGGCGACTGGCCCCGGTTCGGGCCAGTGTACTGCCGGCGGTGAGGTGACATGTAGCGGCCGGGCGACGGCGAGCGGGAAGGTTGTCGTTCTTGCCACTGTGTTCCGATGAGATAGTCGTCGATGTCGCGAGGCCGTTCGCCTGGCTGCGGCCCGCGGCACGTTGACGGCGTATCCGCGTAGCCCCATCTGTCGGTACTGGCAGCGGTGACACGTGTCGCCGGCCTCCCCGCAGCGGTAGCAGAGCGGGCGGTTGTCAGGAGCGCGCCAAAAGTCGGTCTTCCTTGGCACGGATCGCTGACCGGCTGGCGGGCCTTATGACGTCGGTGGTAGCGGCGGTGGTGCCTGGCGGCGGAACTGCTGAGGCGGCGCGACGTCTTCACGTGGGCAAAGAGGGGGGGGGGGACGTTGCGTCGGGCTGCAGCAGCATAGCTCATTGCTTGCAGCTGCGGCGGTGCCGGCTGAGGAACACCCAGTGACTGTTAGAGTTCCTCGCGTACAACCTCAGGAATCGAAGTCACATCGGGCTGTGCAAACGGCGCAAGCTTTCGCAGCTCCTCTCGCACCATGGCTCGGATCGTTTCACGGAAGTCGTTGGAGCCGAGGGCATGAACATCTGCGGTGTCTTGAAATGCGCGGCGATTGCACTGCTGGGTTCGCATTTCCAGCGTCTTCTCGATGGTTGCGGCTTCGGAAACAAATTCCTCGAATGTATTGGGTGGGATCCACATGAGCCCAGCGAAAAGCTCCTGCTTAACTCCTCGCATGAGAAGGCGAACTCTTTTTTCCTTCGGGCATGGTAGGGTCTGCGTGGCGGAACAGCCTGGTCATCTCTTCCGTGATGAGCACCACGTTTTCGTTCGGCATCTACACGCGGGTCTCGAGCAGAGCCTCAGCCCTCTCTCTGCGGACGACGCTCGTGAATGTGGCGAGGAATCTGGCGCGAAATATGTCCCACGTTGTCAGGCTTCGCTCTTGGTTCTCGAACCAGGTGCCAGCGGCGTCTTCCAAAGCGATATAGACATGCCGTAGCTTGTCTTCGCTGGTCCAGGCATTCAGAAGGGCGACTCGGTCGTAGGCTTCGAGCCAGCTTTCCGGGTCTTCGAATGATGATCCGCGGAAGGTTGGCGGCTCCTTGGGCTGCCGGAGAAGGATCGGCGCAGGCTGCACGGGGGCCATCGTCGCTGCGGTCGATGTTGGGATCTAGGGCTGCCTGGTTTTTTCGGCAAGGAGCCCGTACTCTGGCTGCAGTCCCTTCTGCCTGCGGCTTGTTCGACGATCCGGGTTTTCTTTGCCGTAGTCCTCGTCGCGGCTAGGGCTTGGGTCAGCGCTTCGTGGGGGTGTCCGGATCATGAAAGAAGTAGCACCTCCACCAGATGTCACGGGGTCGTGATGTCGATGAAGACAGCAGTCGTCGTATTCAAGCTGAAACTCTTTATTTGGCCGAACTTGTGGCCTGGAAATGAAAACTCAAGCTACAGCAATACACGCTGTACACTGATAGCGGCGAACAGGGCGTCGGCCATCGATAAACTGACAAGCGGTGAAGCGCGGCGGCATTAATACACGTGCCGTCGAATATTCCAGCGTTATCGCTGGTTGTCGCGCAAGCTCTAGAATAAGCTCGAGTGTTCGCGCCTTGCGCGTAATCTTAACAAAACGATCTACAATAATCGCGAAGCTTCACGAACAATGTGGCGCGTTTTGCTCTCAGCGTTGCTGACAGTCTTTGTGGGCGAAAAGCGAATACAGCAAAAGTGATAATGAATGGCACTATGAATGGAGTGGCGTGGTCCCTTCTGGCGCGCGTCGCGTACGTGTTGCTAAAAGCGTTTCAGATGGCGCGCACCAAGAGTACGTAGACTTTGCTTATACGTGAAGTCCCTACACACGTGTGGCTCAAAATTTCTACAAATAATACGCGCTTTGGGCGAGTTGTCGGGTGGAATGGGCCGGGGCCGCACTGGTTCGCTACCTTGGAGCTACAGCGTGGCCCATATCTGAATAGCACCATTTGTTGAAAAACGTCAGCAGAAAAAGGCACATGTGACTGGCGCACCTTCGAGGGGCACATACTTTTGTGCTGGAGGGCGCCTGTTTTTTTGCGTACGATCTCGAAATCTGTGACTGGTCACTTTCGAGAAAACATTTTACAGTTTTAGTCCAAAAGTAACAATTATGGCTTTGGCTTGTAGGACTCAGGTAAACCTTAACATCAAAGTGATGAAATTGCCAAAAATGTTAAAAATAAAATTTATAAAAATCAAAACGTGCCAAAATATGCATGTTGCGCTAACAGTCATAAGTAAAAACCGTTTGGTGCAACTCAAACGTGACTTGGTAGGTATGTAGTGAGGACAATATTCTGTGCATCTAACCTCCATGATCACCATATCTCTAAGCTAAGGTGCGTAATCATAAAAGGAGTGATGAAGTTGACATTTGGCAGGATTGTTTTGCACACAATTGGCCATAGCACAAAAAGTTACCGCTAGTTTTCAATCATTCTGCTTGAATGCACAGTTCCACCTATAAAAAACAGCAATAACAATTTTGTGTAAAAATGTATTAGAAGGAAAGTTATCGCTGTCCACGTATCTATAGGATGAAAAAATCACTTTTTGAGAAAAATGTCTAAAGATTTGAACCAACTGTCCATGTAACAAAGAAATATGCAATATGCCTGAAATTCACCAGGCTCATAGCTTATTGAGACCTCTTTTAAAGCGGCACAATCTCCTTCTGAGTGAGCTGAAGCACGTATTTATTTCCTGACTCGTATTGCGTCTCCAGCAGACTCACATCCACGTGCTACACAGTGGGTCCACGCTTGGTATATTGATTCCCTAACTTGCGTTGACGCTTCTTTTTCGTCCTATACTTCGCTATTTTTTATGAAGTACTATAACTTTCTCATTTAAAATCCAGAACTAAGCACAAGAGCTCGCAATGGCGTACAAAAAAGCAGAGACAGCCGAGCGGAAACGTGCGCAACTTAAACATCAGAGTGCCGCAGCCGTGCAGTGGAAATTTTAAAATAAATCGAAAACAACATGTTTCACAAGCTATAGAACGTAGTAAGACAACTTGGCATTACGTAATATGTAGACGGAAATACATTATGGCGAGATGGCAGGTTTTGTGGAATCGGAAAACTTCAGTTTCGGTTTCGGATGCGTCTAGGAGGGGTTGGAAAAATGGTCATAACTTTCGAATCGCTCCAGATAACTGCATAGTTCTCTTTGCTAAATATTATTGAATAGACAGGGAGTTTGAAAATATTTAATCTCAAAAAATCGTATTTTTTTTAAATGCGCTTTTGAACCTACCTTATGAAAGCTTCGCTTAAGCAGGACAGCGCATCGAAATATCTTGCAGATCCCATGTATTTTGAAAGTTGACATCATGCGAAGCAGTAGGCGAGTAGCAACCAAACGGTTTCTTTTTTTTTGCTTTGTGCCAGGCGTAATCAACTGGATTGACGTTTTCTGCACTTTCAGTAGTCACGCCAAAGAACTCACTTTAAAGGTATTCACGTTCAAGCACAGACGGCCCTCTTTTCTGGAGGAACGCACGGGACGGTGCAATCATGAGCGCTCTGCAACTAGCGGTTGTCGGCCTATTCTGCCGGGGTCTATCAACGTTTGGCTATAGCTTTGCGAGTTGTAGGAATACATATGTAATGTCTATTACATTATTGTTAAAGCGGGTAGCACGCACTGCAACCATGATCAGCATGGCCCTGACAGCACGCCTGTACAGGGTCTTTTAAAGTCAGAACATTCAAATGCTGGTTTCGCTGAAATTCTGATGTCGGCGTCGGTGCCGGCGACGCGAAAAATCAGCGGCGTCCGTGAGTGAAAATTTGATATAGATGCAACTAAATAAATAAATAAATATTAATCAAACACAAAAGTTCTGCGTGTCAAGCAGGTGTTCTACCGCGGAGCTATGCCAGTGCTTGCTACTGTTTCGAAAAAAAATTAAAAAGAACCCTATACGAATGTGCTGTTGTGCGAGGAGTTTCCTTAATCCATGTAATAATGTGTGGCAGAAGTGTGGAATGATAACAGGCATCAAAACATGTGAATTACGCAACGAGTGGTTGGTTTAAGGGCCCACCAATCACAAAGCTCACGTGCAACATTAATCATCAACGTGAGGAGCATCATCAACCAAGTGGGCAGCTGCGCGTGTTGCCTGACGGGTAATTCGCCAACTCGCAAAAATAACAATTATGGCGTTGTGGAACCCTCGAAACTCTATCCTTGCAGTATGGATACATAGGATAGTTTGAAACGGCCATTGTTACGAACACGATGACCGCCGAGAAACGAAGCTAGGCATGCGATTGAGAAGGCGATGCGAACGGGGCACGATTGCACTATCGCGTTCTACTCTTGAAGGCGAAGCTCGAGCATCCTCCAAGTTTATTTTTCGAAGCACTTTCAAGCACTGGCATGGCTCTATGGCAGAATACTTACCTGCAACGCAGAATGCCTGGGTTCTATTCCCACTCGTACCCTGAGTTTTCTTCTTTGAGTCCATCAGATTTTCAGTCACGGAAAACGCTGCTGACGCCGGTACCGCATTTTCCGTGACGTATTCTCTTTGACGCTACCACGTTAAGATTTCTGAAGTCTGTTCCAAAATCTGCCATGGCACGCGGGTATGCACCGCACATGGCTGAGGAAAAGGATTTCATAACGCGTGCGACTTTGATGTCGCGGTATTCGTGTCACGACCTGTTAACCGTGTTCATCACCTACACATGTCCTCCTATGCAAATTTTGATGTGTTCAAGTTAAGGAGACGACGACGAGAGCGCCCACACAAAGGCGGCTAGATAGAAACGCTTAAAGTGCCTTTGGCTGGCAAAGAAATGCTACGCATACAAATGCATTCCCAATCTTCGAGTAAAGCTAATCGCATATCACACACGTAATTAGGAACATTGGGAAGTAACACGAAATCATACAAACTATAGAAAAGAAATGCTCCGATAGCAGCTACCGTCAGCGTTATACAGCTTACAACAAAGAAATTATTTTTTATAAAGATACAGTATTATTGTTTGGTTTCAATAGACTTTGTTCGTGTTCTGTATAATGCCTTACTCTTATCATTGTGCCATTCTTTTTACAGCGGAGCTATTGAAGCTGGGTGTAAGGCCGTTGTCGCAGACAGAAAACTCGGCGGGTGTGCGCTACCGAAACCGGGTTTATGCCAAGCGGCTCCTAGCATACTATAGGCACACATAGTCTAGTATAGCAAGGGAATGGGAAAGGAAGGTGAGAGTGAGGAGCAGTGACGTGAGGGTGAAGAGGAAGGAGAGGAAGAAAGGAGACAGTACTACATGGCATAGATTTGTATAGAATAGTTGGGCAAGGGCATCGGAAAGGGAAGTGGGAGTGATGAAGACTGGTCTTCTGGTGATAATATTAACTGATGGAGTTTAATAGCCCGTAACCATTCTATCAATATGAGGGACGCCGCAGTGGAGGTTTTTGGAAGCTAGACCACCTGGGGTTCTTGAACGTGACCTAAACCTAAGTACACGAGGCTCAAGCATTTTCGCCTCCAAAGATAATGCGGCCTCCGCGGCTAGGATTCAGTCCCGCGACCTTCGGGTAAGCAGTCGATCAACATATCCACTAGACCACCGCGGCGAGTTAATGCTGAGGCGCCAAGGATGGAAAGGAGGAGGAAAAGTAGGAGGTGAAAGGGCAAGCTATAGCACAACCATGTACACTACAGCACGGTAAGGGGTGGGAACGAGAAGTGTGGTTGAGGAGGAGTAATGTGACTGTTAAGATCAGGGGAAGGTGGAGATAGCTAAGGCAGTATAAAAAGAGATAAAAAAACAAAGAAAGAAATAAACAAGAAAGAGGATCGAAGCATACCGAGATAGTACGTCAGCATGCATGGTTAACATCTCGGCAACAGAACCCAAAGCTATGCGGCGCTGGCGTCAATCAAACCGTTTGAGAACACTCTGCGGAGCATTCGAGTAAAGCTTGCTGACGACTGTATGTCCTACACACTGTACGCTGATGTCGTTCTTGTGGGTCGGTCATCTACTCAAGCTACCACTCTCCTGTCTTTCATTGTTCAATTAAAGAGTGCTAAACTGAATTGGAACGCCTATGTTTGATGAAAGACTTCGACGTACGCAGCCGACAAAAATTTGGGAGAAGTGAAGAGCGTAATACAGAAAAGGCCTTCCACCGTTCATGGTCGAGTAGGGAATGAAAGATGTGTCTTCTTTTAAGAAGTTGGCAACACATCCTTCACGTGTTTTTCCTTCTTCACGTGTTTTTCCAGTTTTGTGGTGTGATCTCAAAGTTCTTGATGCCACTCGACAGTTACTTTCCTTCAGAGCAATACAGTGCGGTTCAACGCTAGATATCAAAGATTGCAGCCGGTTTCGCTTTTCGTTGAATGCTGAAAGAGTTTATGATAACAAACTTATTTTGTGCATGTATGAACGTTGCACGGTCGCAATCTTGTTTCTTCTGAGTCTTCTAGTGTGGTAAACGTGTGCAATGCAATTAGACTCCTCATGTCTGGTCACTAAACCGCCTCGGAGTTTATTTTTTGTCCAAACCAAGGGACACGTTGTGTCTGCATATCATTTTAACTGTTGATCACAAGGTCTATCTAATTTCGCTATGCCGGGGAAAAACATCCCCTTGCTCAAGCTGGTCACTTAGGTTTGTCGAAATTTTTGAATATTTCATTTTTAGCCATTTTTCAAGAACCGAGAGTAATGCAGGCCACGCCTTTCTTGCGGCTAAATTGCCCGAACATTCGATTGGTTCAATGCCTACTGAATCAAGTTGAAATGCGTCACTTATTATGTCTTGATACGTGAAGATACTTACTGTTTTCCCTGTCATCTCCCTAATAATAGATACGCGATTAGGATAGATCACCTGAAAAAGTTAACTCGCCTAGTCATTGTTTCATAGCTGTTAGAGATTCCAGCGATTTTGCGAAGAAACCCATGCAAGCACCAATATTATCAGGATACCTGGATTGGCTGAAGTTCGCTCTGATGGCAGTGAGCCGAATTTGTTTTTATTTCTCTGACGGCCTACATGAGTTGCTGGATTTGTGTAGAATAGCTGCGATATGTCCTCTCCATAATATGTTTATACGTCTCTATAAAACGATAACTTCGAGGTGTAAACTGCCGCTTCGCAGGGCAATACAAACGACATCATCGTTGACGGCAGCAGGAACAAAGAAAGGTTAATGTGAGTGAGTACATATACCGTAGCTTTTACTCGCCTGTAGAGCGCTTACGGAAGGATTATTTTTCTGCATGCCAGCACAGCTGCTGTGCCCTGCGGTCCTTGGAAAACCACGTCGTGGTTTTGTACTTCGGATGAATTCTTGCAATACCACCGTATCATCTGTCGAAACAACTCGCCCCGCCTTTGACATTCGTCGATGTGGGTGACCCTTTCTTGTCTGCTGAATCTACGAACCAACTAGCCCAACAACATACCATACTTATGCAATTCGTGTGTGTACAGGTTTCTACGTTCTTACTTGTTGTATTCTTCGCGCAGTTTAAAATTGTCGGCTGTACAATACTTCGACCGTTTGAGCTGGGCTTCAACAGCACCCCTATAAAAGCTGGTGGATGGGAATACGGTCACTCCAGGGAGAGAAGCGGTTTTCATGCAGCAAAATCCAGTAGGTTTCTCCACCCGTCCTCTGCTCGACTCTCAGGCCCGACCCCCTGAAAACAAAATTGAGCACCCCTTCGCCACTCCGGTTTGCCGACCAGGACTGTATAATGGACGTTATTTGCCTACGACTCCGTCTATACAGTGGAGGCGCCTGTCGCTGCACAGTCTATTGTCTCGACGCGACGTGGTGAGTGCAGATTAAGTACAAGGGCATATGACCCCTTATGGTGATGTCTGCCGAAATAGCACGCGCGTGAACCGTGCCATTGTGGTCAAAGTTATGCTTGCTTCTCCGACGAAACGTCCCCCCCCCCCCGCTACCTCATGCAGTGTCCATGCTCCTTTGCCCAAGGAAAGACGGGCGGGGCGTTTCGTCTCTACTTGAGGAGAAATCAACGAGAGGCCTCGCATGTGGGTTGATGCTATCGCATGCGCCCTCCGTGTGACGAAAACGGTCTGCCTCGTTTCATCTCTACTTCAACCGCGTTCGTCTCCTCCGCTCGTGCGCTTTTTGCTCGCGGGTAGCGTAAGTTATAGATTTTGACTTTATACCTCTTATATATTATTTTGGAAGAGCGGCGAAGACGAAGAAGTGACAAGCGAGCGTGATCTCGAGCGCATGCCCGCATTCCATTTTTTTTTTTTTAGTTTTTTCTACTCCGCGTCAATAAACAAGGCGTTCTCTACTTCGGCTCCGCTTCCTGGTTTTCTACAGTATGGTGCCGTGATCAGGATAAAAAGAACAGTTGAAGACCCCTGACGATGAAGCGAGCTACCTGAAGAAGACGGCAATCGACGCGATCAACGCGACAACACTGGGAGAGAAACGAAGAACGATCCACGTCATCACAAGCCCTTGGATTTCCGACGTGACGACATGGAAAGGCTACGACGGAAACGTACTACCGTTCGAGCTTCGGTCACCAGGACCATCAACGACATGACTACTCTAATGCGGACGGAACCAACGCCAACTGGTGAGCTAACCGATCATCTTAACCTATCGACGATAAAGGAAACAATGCTCATGGTGCTTGACAGCCAAATGGAAGAGCATGTCACTGACGATAATCTTGAGGATGAGATTGAACGCGTCGGGCAATATCAAGATTCTATCGTCCTCGCGAAGTCCCACGCTGAATGCATTTTATCCGCTCAAGCCGTAGATACGCACGCTTCTCACGATGATTCTCATCAAGCACGTGCGCAGATTAAGCTACCTAAGCTCGATTTACCGAAGCTTCATGGTGACCCAATTAAATGGCCCGAGTTTTGGGATCAAATTGAATCGAGTATTCTACAGAACCGCTATCTCGCAGACGTGGACAAATTGAAATATCTCCGGAGCTACCTGCCGGGTAAAGCGGAAGGTGTCATCAACGGCCTGTCCACAACTAACGAAAGTTATAGCACAGCTATAGAACTTCTCAGGGACAGATTCGGCCATAAGTCGCTGATTTTAACGACCACATGCGCCGCCTTCAAACCTACGTAATGTCCGCTCGTGTGAAGATTTAGAAGGGCGTCAAAGGTTGTATGAAGAGGTCCAAACCTGCATGAGATCCTTTCATAACCTTGGTGTCGAATACAAAGAATATGGAGTACTCTAAACACGGCTATAATACAGATGCTTCCGCAAGAAACAGTGCTCCGTTGTACCAGCGCGCCTTGTCTTCGACAAAAACAAGCGGTTATTGTGAGCAAATAGCTGAATTGTCTACTCTTCTATACTTCTTGAGCCATGAAGTAAGAAGCCGTGAACAGGCTTTACTGATGACTGTTGACCAAAGAGAACGAGTACTAACCACAAAACGACAATCTACTGAACATACACAAGGTTCTGCATCTATGTTAACACTAAAACTAATTCCAGAGAGTTGCATACTATGCGGTAACAAAGATCACTCGGTGTATGCCCGGGTGAACTAAGGTTAGACGAGAAAAAGGAAAAACTGCGCACGTTAGGATGTTGCTTCCGATGCGCTAGACAATTTCACAGGGCGAAAGAAGGCAGAAGCTGGAAGAGATTGAGCTGCGCAAGGGGAATTGGAGCCGGCACGCTTGCCGACATGAAGCTAAAGCTATTCCTACTCTTGCAGGCTTTTGCTGCCTTTCGGACGGAAACTGCCCATCAGCCGTACGGTGCAACGTTTATAGAACCAATACAGTTTCGCACCTCCGCTCGCGAACCGGCACAGGTGGCCGACGTGTGAACTTACGGCGCTGCTGCTCCATTTTGCTTCACTTGCCGTGGCTCCCGGGATGGGATACGGCAACGCACCGTTGCTCTCAATGGCGCGTTGGCGAAGCTAATCGCGGAGGTGACGAACCTGCCGCAGCGATCTCAGACGCGCGAGGAGTAGCCGCTTGCGACGCGTTGCGCGTTTCTCTGTTCTCGCTTTCTCCGTACTCCGTGCGTGATTGTTTGCGAACGGTGATCGCTTGGGAATCAGTTCTTGTGATTTAGCACGTGTGAAAGGGACAAAGCTGAAGAATGTCATCTTGATGCGCGTGTTGCCCGAGCGGCTCGGAAACGAACACTCGTCATCACTTCTCCGAATCAGGGCAGGGACTTGCAAGAAATATCCCCTGAACGCCAATCCCACCAGAATCGTGAAGACTAACTTCGATAGAAGTCGCCTAACCGAGCTCAGGGAATAAAATCAGGTACCTTGATCAACCATAGTTCGCGTTGTACGCCTTTCTCAAGAAATCAGAATTAATTCACCTGAAAATTAACACCGGTCCTCTGTTTTACGACTTGCTTAGTCTGACAAATCTAAGTACATGAGCCAGTGTCATTTTCGCCTCCACAGAAAAAAAAAATCACAGCATATCCACGGAGTGAATGATGATGAGTGGGCGAAGCTGGGAGGTTCATCGGTAAACCGTGAATCTTCCGTGAATTCTGCCCAGTACATCATCACCGACGTGAGATCGGGCGCGTTTATACTAAAGCTTCGATGAGTTATGACGACTTGCAGCTCACTTTAATTTTACATGTACGCTGTGAATTTTCATTGTTTAGAAAACCATTGCTTTAGAAAACATCTGGCGTCTTTCGCTAAGCAGCTGGCGTCTTTTCGTTTTGCTTTAGAAACATCTGGCGTTCATTCGTTTTGCTTTTAGAAAACATCTGGCGTCTTTCGTTGGTTTATTTCATCAATCAACGGCGTTTGAAACAAAATTTTTATTGTTTAATCACGCACAGGAGAAATATCACCAGGCACTACCTTGGAGGTAAACAATGGCTGCTAATGGGAATGAGAGACAGAAGAAGTCGGCTTTTAGCTAACACTTACACTTCTACTTCTACTAACGTTTCCTACTGGAACATGCCAATGGCTGCTAATGGGGATTGAGAGACAGAAGAATTCGGTTTTTAGTTAACGCGCACGCTGCGAATCTTTTATTGTTCAACAACGCACAGGAAAAATCTCCCACCGGCACCACCTTGGAGGTCAAGATCTGGTACTAGCGTTACGATTGGTTACGCACTACGACTACGACAACTACGAGGGACGAACGGGTGCCGCTTTAAGGAGCTTCGCCCCTAAAAAATGAGACCACCGTAATCGTGATCGATCCCGCAACGTTCGGGTCAGCAGGCGAGCACCGTAACCACTGTTCCACCATGGCGGTTAAACACAGCTGTGTTGACGGCAATGGAACATTTGTGCGAGAGAACGGCTAGACGTGTGACATTGTACAATTATTATTGGTCACGTTTGATTATCTTTTGATGTTCTTGGAGCTTAGCTCGTGAAATAATCGCTTTTTAAAACAGTCGAGGTTATCGCAAAAGTTTAAATCTCGGAATCTGGGCTGTCACGGCCGCCGAAAGCTGCAGCGACGATAGGTCACATAGTTCCCTTGAGAAACAGCGCTAAAAGACGGGACAAAGAAAGGACACAAACCACTGCGCTGACTAGCAACCAAATGTGTTTTATTCTTCCAGTCTGCCCATATATACTCCGCCACAATCTCAAGGAAACAAAAGCACAGAAACAAAGAAAGATCGATTAGCCTGCGCAGAGGCTCAAAAATCCTCAATCGGACAGAAACGTCAACTCCTTCGGAAGGAGGGAGATCGAGGGGAGGCTGACACATGCTTCTCCGCCATTATAGATATGATACGCTTCAGAAATGACACGCGCCCGTTCATCATGGTACTTCGACAGGAAAATGGAATCTTTAAAAGATGGCTGGCAACCACATTCATTACAGTGAAGCGACAATTGACTATCTCTGGCTTGTTTACGGACGTTGTTCGCATGCTCGCGCATACGGTCATTAGCGCACCGCCCCGTTTGTCCAACATAGTAACGGCCGCAAGAAAGAGGTATCTTATACACAACACTATCACAACATTCCACGTACTTCTGGCGATGCTTCTTGCTGCATCTTTTCGTCTTGGTCTCTCGATTTACTTGCTGACACAGGCTACCAAGCTTATTTTTGGCAGAAAACAACAGCCTAACGCCTGCCCTGCTGACCACTTTCTTGAGATTATGTGCCACCTTGTGCACATAAGGAATGACCACTACTTTTTTCTGCGGGTGTGTCACTGATTGAACAGTAGGTGCGCACTTGCTTTTAAAACCGGACAGGAGGCTTTCTGCGATACTGGTCAAAAGCGTTCCTGGAAAACCTGCAAGCTTCAGGCGTGCTACTTGAGAACTAAAGCTCGCTTCGACTTGGTGATCACAGGACCTCTCAAGCGCCGCCTTCATGCAAGCCCTTGCAATACCGCGCTTGACAATTTTTGAATGCGCAGAGGAAAAAGGGAGAAGGCTCTTTTGAGACCTGGGCGCATAACACCAACATACATGGCTGTTTGAGAACGAAAGTTCCAAGTCCAAGAAGCGTAGCCTATTGTCTGAAGGATGCTCAGTGGTCAATTCAAATGGACTTAATTCCGCGAGGAACACGTCAAAAATTTCCGCAGCAGGCTGCAGGTCAAGAGAGTTAGTGCTATAAAAAATTAAAAAGTCGTCCACGTATCGCATCACCTTTACCGTGCTAGTCTGTCTGAGCTGGCTCTCGAGATTACGGTCATAGCTGGCTAGTAGAATGTCACTGAGAACAGGGGCGATGCATGAGCCTATGCAGACTCCTTTCCGTTGAATAAAAAGCTTATCGTCGAAACTGATGAAGGTGGATTGCATGTAAAACTTTAAAAACTCTAAAAACTTGTCTACAGTGATTCCACATGCGTTCTGAAACTTAACAACACCGTATCCGTCAATGCAATTACCAACCTCGGCACACACATCATCCTGAGGTAACGAATAATATAAGTCTTTAACATCGACCGAAAAAGCACAAGCACCCACTGGACAGTCTTCCCGGAGAAAGGCAGAAACGGTACCTGGGGTCCTTATGAGGAAAGGGTCGTCGATGTCAAGGAGGCACAAAAACCTTTGCAGGAACACACCAACTTCTCGTTGCCAGGTTCCGCGCTCAGAAACGATCGCCCGGAACGGGCAAAGTTCCTTGTGAGTCTTGGCGCTAAAGAAGGCTGAAAGGCTGGTTCCTTTGCACGCCTTCACGGATGATGCCAATTTTGCAAGTCCTGCTTTTTCGCATAGCTGAAAAGCCCTTGTTTTCACCTTCGTAAGAACCGAAGTGAAAGGAGTGGTTCTTACGTGAAAGAAGTGAAAGGAGTGGATATGACCTGACGACAATTCAAAGGGCACATCGTGTAGGCCGTTTTAATGAACGGAGAAAACGACCAATTATTGTGAACTTTTCATCCGAGGAAGAAAATGAGGCCGTTGTGAAAAAATCTAGCAACTACAAAGGTACACCGTACAGCGTTGACCAGGATTTTTCTTTTGAAACGTGTAGGTTGCGAAAGAAACTTTGGGAATACGGTAAAGTGAAAAAGACAGGTAAAAAGAACCAGGTTAAGCTAAAAGCCGATAAACTGATTATAAATGGCAAAGTATTTACATGAGACGATGAAATGGATGAAGTCGTCGCCTTGACTAAACGATGACAAAAAAATTGTGTAACCTACGTTTATCGTGGTCTAATTATTGTAGTAGTGAATTGTCGAATTGTAATAAATAAAGTAGATGAGCTCGCTGGCTTGGTTGAGTATCTAAAGGCAGATATCGTGTTCGATACAGAATCTTGGCTCAACGCGGCTATCACTGATAGCGAGGTGTTTCCGCACAACTACACTGCCTATCGCAAAGATAGGACGAGTCTTGGCGGCGGTGTTTTCTTGTTGGTTCATTCATCACTTTCATCCTCTATGCTTGACATCGGGAATGACGCAATCGAGTCAGTTTGGTGTACTGTTACACTAGGTAACCGGTTTTATTTCGTGGCTGGGACATTTTATCGGCCGCCCAGCGCAAATTTCAGTGTATTAGAAACATTAGGCGATATCATTTCTGAGGTATGTGACCACACCATATTGTTAGCTGGTGATTTTAATTTACCCGATCTTAACTGGAAAGATGATTCATGCGAGGTGTTGCATGCCAGCCGTAGTAATGTTGAAATGAAAAACATTATTGATACTTTCGGGTTGAAACAGTACGTCTTGGAACCCACGAGACTTAATCATATCCTCGATCTTATCTTTTGTAACTCGCCTAATATAGTAAGTAATGTTGATATAATTCCAGCTATTAGCGACCATCAGGTTGTTGTAGCAGAAATTAAAACAAAAACTCCACGAGTGAAAAAATTTACTAGTAGAAAAGTGTTCTTCTTTGATAAAGGCGACTATACGTCAATTTCCGCACGACTTCTCGATTATTTGCCTGTTTTTCAGTGCTTGGCGGAGGAGCACGATGTAGAATACTTGTGGAACGTATTTAAAAATAAGGTACTTGAATTTTCAGAGCAGTTCATACCAAGTATTGACACGGCTAGGCTTAAGAAGCGTAAAACACCATGGGTGACTAACAGTATTCTGAAAATAGTTAAGAAACGAAGGCGGGCATTTAAAAGGTACAAAATAACAAAACGAGAAGTTCATTACGAAAAGCTACAGGAACTGACGCGCGAGTACAAAGAGGTATCAGAAGATGCAAAGAAGCAATTCTTGAAACGACTAAATGAAAATATGAGAACAAATCCTAAACCTTTTTGGCAATATTTAAAGGGATGTGGGTGCGATCCTGTTGGAATAAATGAACTTATTTTCAATGGACACACTCTTTCTGAGGATATAGAAAAAGCCACGTGCTTAAATAATTACTTCCAATCAGTCTTTCTTCCTAAGTCTACATTAGGTTCACTTTTGCCAAGTAGTAGTGTTCCTTTTATGCAACCACTCGAAATTAGTGTTAGTGGCATTGAGGCCTTGCTCGAGAACCTCGATGAAAGTAAAGCTGCGGGTCCTGACGGCGTTTCTACAAGAGTTCTAAAACAGTGTGCTCATCCAATTTTACTTTACCTTTACTTAATCTTTGAAAAATCGTTAGGTACTGGTCGGTTGCCACAAGATTGGAAAGTAGCAAATGTAGTCCCAATTCACAAAGGAGGTTCCAAGAAAGACGTCGCGAATTATAGACCTATTTCGCTTAAACCAATATCCTGCAATATTATTGAACATATAATATAGAAAACTATAATGAAGCATTTATTAGATCACAATTTGTTAACAAAGAAACAACACGGTTTTCGTAAAGGTTTTTCATGTACAACGCAGCTTCTTGAGTTTTTTAACGACCTGGCATCAGAAGTAGACTTGGGTGGGCAAACAGACTGCATTTTTCTCGATTACAGCAAGGCCTTTGACACTGTTTCCTATCCTCTGCTTCTTGGAAAAGTACGAGCGCTAAATATAGACAAAAAGTTCTTAATTGGATTGAAAATTACTTGTTTCAACGCCGCCAATGTGTTGTTTTAAATGGCATTAAATCGAGTTTTCTTGAAGTCACATCCGGCGTCCCCCAGGGGCCTGTGCTGGGGCCTCTATTATTTATCATTTTTATTAATGACATTAATGTGGGCATAGGCTCCAATATTCGGCTATTTGCAGATGATTGCGTTATTTACAGAAAAATTCGAAATGAACATGATGTCAGTGAATTACAGGCTGACCTTGAACATATTTATCAATGGTGTCTTAAGTGGCGAATGAATTTAAACACTAACAAGTGCGTCCATATGTGTTTTTCAAAGAAGAAAAAATAATTAATGCTAGCTATTATTTAAGGGGAAACATTTTAGATAGAAAATGTAGGTACAAATATTTAGGTGTATTATTGTCGCATGATTGTTCCTGGAATGCACATGTGGATTATGTGGTTGCTAAGGCTGCGGCGGCTTTGAACTATATCCAAAGGAACTTGAGATGTGCAGATTATCAGCTTAGGAACACGGCTTACCTCACCTGTATTCGGCCAATTTTAGAATATGCTTGTACTCTTTGGGACCCGTCACAAGTAGGCTTGATTAATAAATTAGAAAAAATTCAAAACAGAGCAGCCAGGCTTGTCCTGAGTCGGTATGGAAGAAATCACAGTTGCACCGAAATGAAAAAAGAATTAAACTGGGAGTCACTTTCATCACGACGTAAAAAACTACGTTTGAAGTTGTTATATCAGATATTTCATCATAAAACAGGAATTGAGAGAGACCTAAAACAGCCAGAGTACATATGAGGCGTTTTTTTTTCGAAATGGGTCAAATCCATCCAAAGAGAATTTGAGAAAACGGCAAAAATTTGCTATGCAAACTAAATACAACGCTGTCAAAGCTATTCTATGATATGTTTTACATGTCGGCTAGGGGAAGTTTCTGGCGACAATCAATTAAAAAATATGCAGCGGATTTCACCATTACTAGCATAATAACTTTGGATTTGGCTCATTTCGAATTGAGACATGGAATTCAATGCGGTATTCTTGAAAAAACTTTATTGAAATTCGGGCAGTGGCACATTCTTGCTTCGTCGGCGTCGACATTGCTTCTGTTCACGATGTTGTCGACGTCTCGGGACCGATCTCTCGCCGATCTCTTCACTTCCGCCAGAGTCCATGATAATCCAGTTCCGAAAGGGCAAAAAAAAAAAAAAAACTTGCACAAACACCCAGAAAACAGGCAGAGTAGTCAGGTTAGGCGGGAAATCACACGGAGGCTTCCACGTTCGCCGAATCACGTGATCGCCGAAGCGCTCTACTATCGGCATACTGGATTTGACTCATTTCGATCCATACAGCGCATGGATCTGGCTCAATTTCGTTTTGAAACGGGATCTGTGAGCACACGTAGCTGTTGGTATTTGACTCATTTCGTTCCGATCTCTCTTTTAGAGGAAAGTTGAGAGAATGTACTTGCCAATGGAGCAATATTTGAGCTAGTTTCGGTTTCTGGATTTAGCCCATTTCGAAAAAAAAACGCCACATATCTGACCGTATGGATAATCATACACACAAAATAAGGCCATACCGGGCCAGGACGAACCTGTACGCGAATTCATTTTTTGTGAAAACCATTAACGAGTGGAATGGTTTGATGTCTGAGCAAGTGTGCAGTAAAAATGAAGATGTGTTTTTTTCATGTTTGTAACCCCCCTGCTGTAACGCCTCCGGGCAAAGCGGGGTTATGTATGAATAAAGAATAAAGATGCAAGGGACGACACATCACAACGATGTGCGACCCAGCACCTCAGTTCAACAAGCCACCTCTACCTAATTTCAACAAGCCAGAAGCAGTAAGGAACATCAATATATGCCAAACAAAAATAGACATTTCCAAGTAACTGAGGCATGTTTGGGAAGTAGAACATCTAGGACTGGCCAACGAAGATAGACTTTCGGAAAATGACAAATACGACTCCGTTGAACCAACTCGTAAAAAGTTCGACTGCCTGGACGCAGCCATTGTTCCGAGGTTAAAGACAACCGGGGTGCAACTTTCAAGAGTTTAAAATCTGCAGAAAAAGCTACGTCGAGATCTAGAGCTTAAGAAAATTACCATTTGATAAGCACCTCGTGCAAAGCAACGAGCGAAGCATCCCAAGGGACAAAGTCGTCACGCGAAATACTTCAGCGAAGCTGGAAACTCGGTGAACGAATGCGAAGCGATCTCGATAGCCGGTGACGACGAGAGCACTTTCAAGGGCATCGCTCCATTCACGTCAATAAGGATAGAAGGAAAGAATCAATGATGATTGGAGACATGAAATTAAAGGACTCGACAAGACAATTCCGGAAGATAGAAAAGTCGCAGAAGTATTTACGGACAGCGACGGCAAAATTCGTTGACGCACCATGCGCGCTTCTGCGGGCACCACGTTGCGGAGACCGGTGCGGATGTTGCATCGCCTGGAATGTGCCGGAAAGCTCCGACATCTTGAAGACAATGGACTCGAAAGAAGCAAACCCGCGCAAATTGTTCGACCGGGAGCTGTTAAATATTATTTCGGAAAAGCGGCGAAGACGAAGAAGTGACAAGCGAGCGTGACCCCGAGGGCACGCCTGCATTCCATTTTTTTAAAATTTCTACTCAGTGTCAATAAACAAAGCGTTCTCTACTTCGGCGGCGCATCCTGTTTTTCAACAATACCCAACATGACGCCGGCGGAGACGTCAAATGCCCGTCGAGAGTGCCTATATAATTGCTATCGCAGTAACAGAGAACACTCTAACAAAGACTTATTTTCAAATACCCGGCGAACAAGGGTTAATTTCCAATGCCCGACGTCTCGAAGTCTGACCGGCTTCTTCTTCAGAGCTGAGCAGGCGTTAATTAACAGCGCTTACATACACCTTCTTGATGTACGTGCGAGCTTTGTTGACACTGGTCTCGTAAGCCTGGGCAGTAGATTGAGGGCAGTGTCCCCCGTGGTAGAGTTGATGTTTCCCGCTGCCTGTTGTATGTACCAAGAACCCAGGAGGAGCTGCCGTCGATGGTTGCTCGGACGGCGGCTTTCCAGCCCAGCGTTTTTGAGACCCCTGATTCATTGGGTCGCACCACTGCTTCGCTGGCCAATCACATTCACAGCGCACGTTGGATACAATAATATAACGCTTTTCGAGGATTCTACGTCGTAATAATATTTGACAAAGCAGGAACAGAAAGCGAAAATTTATTTTGGTTCGCATTTTTTCCGGATTCTTAAACAGGCTACAGTCTTCACTGTTTCACCCGTATGTGACATTTGGGGCTCCCAGCACAATATTAGGATCACCCCGTTTTATCTATGGCGTAGTGCTTAGCAGTTTGTAAACCCCCAGTCTTAAATGTCCTCTCCATGTTCGTAGCGACAGCTGCTTTACTAGGGCTGTTAAAAAGACAAAACATTTCTTGCTTTAGAAAGCGATCGTGCCGTTCTTGAAGGGGCATTCTTGAAGGAGTGACTTAGGTGCAAATCATCAAAAGTATGTAAGCAAGCAAAATTGAATGCCACAATACACAAATACCAAAAACAGAGAGGAAAAGACTAAAAGAAAGGATTTGAACTAAAGGCATTGTTCTATATTGGGATGCCTGTTCAAGTACTTGCGGAAATGCTTACTCTGTCATTGGTGTAATAAGCTGTCGCATCTTCCTTCGTACATTGCTCCCTGAGAATGACTGTGCTGTGTTTAAAAAAGGAAAACAATTTTGACTACACTCCCGTATGCGTTATCTTTCCTGCGATTGCTGACTGGCAACGTATGTGACTCTCATTGAAGAGACGGGTTAGCTTTCTTTGGGTCCCAGGACTCTCCGACGAGAGTGAAATGTTCCTCAAGGTAGTTCACGTGTCTCCTTAAAAAGAGTGATACACGGGGCAAGTCAGCACTCAAACAGATTCAAATAGAGACGCTGTGTACACAATTGTGTACACCGATTGTTTCTGCTAGTTGTGTCGACTAGGGGCTACGAAAGAGTAAGATAAATTGGGCTTTGGTGAATTGAACCTCCTGCGTGATAAATGTAACGCCATTTTGCAGTGTACTGTTGTATATAACCAGTTTGCTGAAGGCGCTACCACGTTAGACGAGTCGTTCGGCGTTACGCTTCCCGCAAGCCATGTGAGAAGCATAATTTTTCTTTATTGAAAATAGACATAACCGAAAACGAATTTACATTATATTTCTAAGCTTAGATACGATTCTATTTATGCAAAAACAGAGCCTGAATGACTTCAGTATAAATATTAATGAGAACTAACAGACAATAATGCCAAGGAAAGTATAGCAGAGGTTATGTGTAATAAGTGGAATATAAATATGAAGAATGTAAAGTGGACGAAAAGATCGCCGGCAGGGACCGAACCTGGGACCTTCGAATAACGCGTCCGATGCTCTACCACTGAGCTACGGCGGCGGTCATCTCCCCGTCCACTTTATAAGGTATATATGTGCATTTAAACGTAGGAGTGCGGCAAGTTATCTTTTCGTCCACTTTACTTTCTTCACATTTATATTCCAATTATTACACATAACATCTCCTATACTTTCGTTGGCATTATTGTCTGTTAGTTCTCATCAATATTGTGTCTGACAAAGAAATACGAGCCCTTAAAAGCCACCTTTCCTTCATTCAGTATAAATAGAAATTTAATTACAGTTTGAGTATAATTAATTATTATAACATGCATAAATTAGCGTAATATGGCACTATTTTTGCTGCAATAGAATATCGAGTTCGTTGAAATAACGTGGTATCGATTTGACGTATTTACGGATAGTTCTTCACAGGGGGCCTCTAAAAATACAAAAAAAAACGCCACGCCTGCGCTGAAAGCGCAGCACAATCACAGTGAAAGGTAGAAGAGCGGCATTTCTAGAGCCCGTTATAAACTCTGTTGTGGCTACTAATACAAGTACACTAGCAACGTAGCCACTACGCCACAAATCGTAATTTTTTTTCGGTTTGTAAGAAGCCACCACGACATTATGCGTCAATCTGCGGAGAAGTCTCTAAGGCATTATGTGCACTCTATTTATGCGACGGTTCACGACGACGAAGAATTATGCCTGAGCCCTTTGTAATGGGTTGGAAGCTTTAAACGATCCACTAGTTACGTAATTCACATTGTGTGAAGCCCGGTCGTTATTTAACTCGCCCACCACGCTTTATAACATATGTTAACGTGAGAAAGAGAGAGAGGGAATTAACTTTATTGACTCTGAGGAAATGGATCATGGGAGTCTGATGGGCTTCCTTGGGAACCAATAGAAGTGCACTTGCGAGGAACCCACTAAGCTCTAAATCATAATTTTTGTGAAGTAGGGAAGCAGCCACTATGCAATTTTTCGTCAATCTGCGGAGAACCGTGGTACGCGCTGAACACCTCTAGGGCATTGTGTGCACTTTGCTGATGCTGTGGCTGGTGACCATGAAGAATTACGGCAGAGCCCTTTGTAATGGGTTGAAAGCATTCAACAACCCACACGTTGCGCAATTTGCGTTTTGTGACGCCTGGTTACAGAATTCGCGTTGTCTGACGCCTGCTTGTTATTTTACTCTCCTACTACACTACACAACATGTCTTAATGTGATTCCTTCCCGATATCAAGCCTGTATGGGGTCTTCTTGCAAAGCAGTTTCAAGCACCGGCATGGCTCTGAGGTTGAATACTGGGCCTCCACGCAGAGGGCCCTGGTTCGAATGTCGTTCCATCCTGGGTATTTTTCTTATTTCGTTTTTTTTCTTATTTTGCGCGATAGTGATTACGGACAACAGCGGCGATGGCGGTGGCGGACAACTACAGCGCCAAAAACGGCCCTTGTTGTGATCTCGTAAGAGCTTTCGCGATAAAAAAAACCAGCGCCATGTTCTCTCCTGGCGTTTCTCGTCATTCTCGCGCACGTCGCCACACAGAACAGTGATTCCCATGACGTACATATAGTACGTACTCTCAATTGGTCCATATACGCAAAATATCAGATGTGAATTGTCTCCCACACTGGTTTGCCATGCAGCCGTCCATCCGTTCTTCCTTGCCTCGCATGACTATCGGGCTTGATCGACTGATTTCACTTCATTTTCTGTATTTGCGACTGCGCAAACGGAGATAACAGCCTGCAGCCGACAACCGCGCAATCTTGATAGAATCAACGCTCAGTGCTGACATGGTACACGTACCTTTAAAAAAAAGTGGCGAGGGGGAGATATGACGTGTAGGAAGGGTAGCGAAAGCGAGGAGGAACCCACTCCCTCGTCTTCGAACGCGGGGTAAAGAACACCAGATGGTCAAAATTCCCGGAGCCCTCCACTATGGCGTCCTTCATAGTCATATCGTGGCTTGGGACGTTAAACCGCAACAATTATGGTATGTTGATTGCTGCTCGGTCTTCGTGGATGCCATAGTACATACTGTGGAAAATGGCACAGTGGAGTGCTAACTTCCACTGCGCAGGCGTTTCGAGCTCTTGGAGCACCCATGGTCAGAGTGATCTTCAATGCCGGGAGACTCGCCTAAGTAGAGATGCTTAAAACAAAAACACTCGAGATTGTATCGAACCCAAGAAGTCGTAAACGCATCGTGCGATCACGTACTGCATCAGCAGTCCTGCGATAATCAAGCAAGACTATAAGATAGCGAATCGGTTATTTCATATAAAGGCGTAGCCGTTGCGCGGGTGTCATTTTACTTGGGAGACCGTAGTCGATGCAACGATGCTTATTTCCGCGGTGCCGCAGCTTCTTACTGTGTCTACACTGTTTGCGAGACAAAAGGTGCATGCATCATCTCACTCACCAATGACAGGAGAATCGAAGATCTAAGAAACAATAATACACGCAGGACTGCGTGCACGAACCTACAGTTCGTATCTTATTCGATCTACAAGTGGCATCTTCGAGTGGGGAGAGTTCGTTTCCGCGGTTCAACAACCACCACGAGGTATCTACCGGTCGTTTAGGACTAGGTGGAACATTTTTTACAGGTGTCGGTAGCTCCATTAACTTGCAGTAAACGAATAAAATACGTTGTGTTGAAATAGTTATTGTGTTCATTTATATTAAAAGATACTCAACTATATCGTTTTGGCACTGGCCTAAGCTTTCCTGGTGAGAAGCTGCGGCAACTTCCAATGCAGCAATATCAACAAAGCAAGCATTTCAATGCCTACACCATACACAAACTGGAGGGAGGACTTGACTCGTACTTCCAGTGTCCCCTCCACTAGGGTCACAGCCTACGGAGCGAGAAAACCTCACCATCCGTCACTTAAAACAAATCGCTGAAAAAAAAAAAAAACCAATGAGCTTTTCTTGACCAGTGCTGTGAATACTGTACAGTTTTCTGTTAGCGTACCGTGGTACGAATACCTTTAATCCGCGTCAGTTGCTCGATGCGTGTGGTTAACGTGATGAGATCATAAAAGTGGTTAATTAAAACTTTTGGTAATGCATAGGTTGCGTGCTTCATGGCGTTCGGTAAGCATGAGCAAACCGTCCCGTATAGTGCGCACGCGCAGAAGTACTGGCGTGCGCTCTATGCCAAATTTCGCGTTCTTAGATGCGCAACCGTTTGAAGGTTGATTTTGTCATTTATTTGCTGTATGTAACAGTTGCTTTTTATTGTTTCCCGCGTGACTGTCGTTGTTGCCTATAGCAACAGAAGTGTTGCTCCAGGTAACACTTCTGGTAGGGGAAGGGCACCTTTTTTTTTTAGAGATAGCGCGAACCACCTCATTCCTTTATTAAGATCTGAACTGTTTGATTGCATTAAGTGCAGCGTTTCATCTTGCCTTTATTGCCGCATCATCTTTCTCTATGTTTGCATGCGAGTCCACTCTCGTGCACCATTTTTGCCCAACTTCCAACCGTAGCAACTCTGGCGTCTCATTTGGAAGGCAGCTCATAATCTTTTGTACAAGCGAAAAGTTACACATGCGAGGCTTTTTGGCATCATCATTAATATTCAATCAGACATTCACGTCTCATATTCACATTCCTATATTATAGTTCAGTGTTTGGTTATTGATGTCGAGCCATGGTATGGTAAAATGATCTATATGAGAAGGTTAGAGTACTATGTTAACGCCAAGTGCAAGAGAAAACTTGCGCAACAACAATTGCTGCAACGGATGAGTTACTTTGGAAATGCTAGTGAATTGACTCCACCTGCACTAACAGCATGACTCTATTACACTTCTGAACAGAAAATATTCGGGACAGCCTTTCGCTCTCCTATAGTAGAGTGCGTAATGCTGCAAATCGTTCCCAATTTGTCTAAACATACAAAAAATGTGAACTTGTCCTTTTGTGACAAATTTGTATGTGTGTGCCAATGTGTGGGACATCAATTGTGCGTGTTGCCTCCGCGTCGTTTCATGTTTTGACTGCTGTCCATGTAGCTCAAGTCTCAAGAGGACAGAAAGGTGGGCTAGTTGGTACAAATGAATTCTTGATGCAGCGCTAAGAGACAGAGATTAAGAAGGAACATTCACACAGGACGAACGCTGTGTGAATGTTCCTTCTTAGTCTCTGTATTTTAGCGCTGCATCGAGAATGCATAACTCAAGTCTGTTTTGTAGTTCTCGTAAACGTATGTCTAGCAAGGAAATATTGTGTTTAATTGCTATTATTGTTAACCGTCTGTGATTTAATATTTTTTTTCAGAACACGAAATCTGGATCCTGCTCTATAATAGAGGAGAGAGTAGCCTGAGTCGTTCGCCAGATTTTGTCTAAATTTGAGACAATTGCTTGAGCATTCTAGGGCTCTCTGACAGTGAACCTGTTCTTAGTCGGCCCTTCGCCGCCGCCTGTTGTGTAACGCTGCACACGTGGCCTTGCGGTGTGCCTAGGGTGAGGCTCGCAAGGAAAGCGGGAGGGCTGCGCCACCCCGAGAGATGCCTGGCGGAAAGGGGGAAGGCAGTACCTTGCCGGGAGGGGTGACACTGAAGCTTGGCGGAAAGGGGGAAACAATGGGAGGCTCGAATTAAAGGGGCGAGGTTGATGCTCGGCGGAAAGGTCGTCAGAACCACGCTTTAATGTATTGTCACGTGGTCGTGACGGTGAAGGAGGAATCAGTTGGGCTGGTAAAAAAAAAACCTCTATTGTGCGAACTTCTGCCCAGGACATGAAAAGTAAAAGTACAAGCAATACACGCTGTACACTGATAGCGGAAATCACATTCGTCGGCTGTTGGTAATCACATCAGCCGTAAAACGCGTCGGCATTTATACGAGTGGGATCCAATGTTCCGGCCTTGTCATTGATGAGCACGTTAGTTCCAGGATAAACACTACTGTTCGCATTGCGCGTTGGAGCTCACCAGAACAACCCAAAATAATTGGGAATGTGCGGCATTTCGGCGCGGCACGCGGAAGTCAGCGGTTACACATGTAACGGGTTGGTTACATGAAAATAGAAGCAGCGCACGTGACAATATATGCTCTTTAGGTAAGGACACTCCTGAGATGCGATCCACTGATAAAGTAACGTCACGCGCCCGTCGGTCCGTAGACGGCAGCGCATATCTACTGGCGGGACGACGCAACATGAAGTAAAGAGTGTCCTAAGGTGCGTATTTGGGCCGGTTGGTACGTACATGTTCAATGATTCAATGATACGAGAAACAGTGCGAAAAACAAGAAGTGTCTACTTTCTTCAGCAAGGGTGTCCTTCAAGATTGAGCTTCTTTGCAGTCGATGTTATGGGCCTATACTATTCCTTGCCGTTTGACCAGGTCTGCGCAGAGGTGAGCGAATGCATCGACCGCTATGGGAGCGTCAGCTTTCAGGAGTGGTGTGGAATCAGCGTCAGGAGCTTTTTAGAAACGCTGAGCTTTTATTTACGTTTCACATTTATAAAGCATGATGGCAAACGTTTTATTCAAAAAGAAGGTGTTTGCATAGGTTCGTGTCTCCCCCCGATGCTAAGTGATATCCCTTTAGCCAAATATGACAGATCCCTCATGGAATGCCTGCATCAGACGACCGCTGTAAAAGTGTTTAGATTCGTGGACGATTTTTTGATATTTTACAGGTCTAACCACTCTGACGCTCAACGATGTGCTGATCGAATTGTTGAAGTGTTTCGCTCTTGCATGAGCAAACTGCAACTAACCACTCAATTTCCCACTGGTAACAGGCTTCGGTTTCTTGACCTTGAAATGTTTTTATCCGACCACGTGTGCTGGCAATATGCCCCCCGCTCCAAGAAAAGCTTGTTACCTTACAGTTCTGCGCAATCTAAACTTGTCAAGCGAGCGATTTCAAAATCTTGTCTAGGCGCAGCGTTGTCGCGATCATGCCATCACACAATGTGCACTACCTTTGACTCGCAGGTGCGCAGACTGCGCATGGCAGGCTACCCGGACAACTTACTGTGTTCCATTGCCGAATGTCTTCTAGAAGGCTTAGAACAGCAAAAAAAAAAAAACTGATTACTCGTCAGTAAAAGAACCCACTTTCAAAAACAGCGGTAATCCGTATTTGCATAGGGTGTCGCATTGTTAAAAAAAGTAGCACAAAAAGCAGGCATCAGAGTTGTCTTTACAGCAAAAAATAAGTTCTCTGGTATGAGCAATAAGGTGAACAGAGAAGACAGAGGGCCTCGCGTGTGTGATAAGAAACACGCCAAAAATTTGTTGAATGCTGTCATAACGCGGTATACGAAATTCCCCTCTCATGCGGTCGCTGCTACATCGGCCAAACTGGCCGGTGTGTAAATGACCGCCTCCGGGAACACCGTAACTAATGCGGGGTTCTGTAGGCAGCCACCTACTTGCATAACAGCTCCGTATGCGGCTGTCATGAAATGTTCGATCAATGTAAGATACTTCGGTGATGCAGTGGTCAACGAGCACGTGAGATTTATGGGACATTTTGCATTGACAAAAAAGGTGATATATGCGTGAGTGTGCCTTCGTTAGCGCTCCTCACCTGGGAAATTGCCTATCTGCCTAGTGGATGATGGTTTTTTACAATTTTTCAGAGGCTTTCATAAAATTCGTGAACAAAGTTCCACGTCACTGTTCTCCTCTCCTTCCTTTCATGTTGCATGTGCTATATATATACCCCCATGGACGGAATAATACGTTGGTTTTAGGTCGGCGCTTGGTCTGTCTCATTCACTGTATATATAGGTGATTTTGTTCAGAAATAAGTGGGGTTTGGTGTGCACGATAACTGTATCTCGAAGAGGACACCTCAACCGGTACACACACAGGGAAAGGGGATGAAAAGGAGACAGAGAGGAGGAAAGACACAAAAGGAGAGCTTGCGGGAAGGTAGGGCAAGGGTTCAACTATACTACTTGGGGTGTTGGGTTTAAAGCCGCTCGCCGAGGTCGGCAGCGTCGATGAAGGAGAGAAGGGCGGCAAGGGCATTACGGCGACGATCGCTGCAGCCGGTGGGAAAGAGGATGTCCTCGAGAGTCTCACAGGGAAGGCCGAGAAGGCGGTAGCGGGTGGCTAGCTGCTTCCTTTCACAGGCAGATGTGGGGCACTCGCACAGCAGGTGAAAAAGTGTTTCAACAGCGCCGCAGTCGATGCAACCTGACGAAGGAGCTCCCCGCAGCCGCTGTTTTCGTTCCCCCGTCCATGCAGAGCCAGTCCGCAGGGAAAAGAGGAGGGCGCGCTCTCGCCGGGAGAAACCAGCCATGGGGAGAAGAGGAGGGGGGCGTCTATCGGCGACACGCTCGTCTGGGTGGTCGCGCTGCAATTCTCGTCGAAAATTACATCGCGCGGAATCAAAAGAGTTGGCGTATGGTGTCAATGGAGTCGCGGGAGAATGCGCCTGTTTAGCCAGATCGCCGGCAGCCTCATTTCCCGCGATGCCAACATGGGAGGGAAGCCACTGGTGTACAACATCACGGCCGTGGTCCTGAACCGACCGCAGGCTGTGCGCAACACGCTGTGAAAGTGGCTGGCCGCGTTCCTCCTTCATGAGCTGTCGCAGAGCTGACCTTGAGTCACAATAAATCGCAGCGTTCTTGATGGTAGGTGACTCACGAAGGAGGTCAGCAGCCAGCTGCAAGCCAACAAGTTCTGCGGTAGTCGAGGAGGCACAGAAGCTGAGGCGGCACTGCAGGGCTTTGCCGAGCTCAGGGGCAATGCAGGCGGCCGCAGCTGAAGCTGCTGAACGGTCTCGTAGCACAGAGCCATCTGATTAGACTTGTGTTCTGCCGGCTAGGTCGTCGTGCATCCTGGCCGCAGCCTCCTGAACGATGGCGCTGTGTGGTGTGTTGCGCTTTGAACGTATGCCCGGCAGTTCAAAGTAAACACAGAGGGGTGCTCGCCGGTGTGGTGGGGGCCAGCGGGCACAAGGGGCAGGCTCGTCGACAACAAGACTGTCGTAAAGGTCGATGATTCGACCGACTTCAGTGTTTGGGACAGCACGAAGTCGGGGAGTAGAGGACCGGCGCGTGGTGCACGATGTAGGCGCTCCACGTGACACAGGGCACGCAGATCCGCTGTAACCGACAATTTTTCAGAAGCTCGTATCGTGAAAGAGTGTTGCCGTAGCAAGCGGCGTTTCGCGGGCGATCTTAATTTCTTAGTCAGCGAACGCGGCAACGACGTGCTAGCGACTAATGCTGGAAACACACGCCGCGTCTGCGAAATGAAAAAACGCACAAACCCTTTGAAAAGACTTGGAAAAAATATACGGGCAGGCAATGAAAGCCTGAGAAGAGGAGAGGGAGAGGCGGGGGGGGAGGGGGCTAGAATTTGATGTTTTGAAAGTTTTCGCTGAGTAGTTCACTAAGCTATGTTCGATATTCTCCCCATTTTTATAACCCTCTACATGCTGAGCCGAAGAAAAGCTTACCACCCTCCAACGGTAATGTAACAGGCTATAAAAGTTCAATGAAGAGGATTGAATGCTTCAGAGAGGCTTGCTCATGTTTCCATCGGTGGACCTATCTTTATCGGGGGCGCCTTGCCATCCTTCATGTGTTAGTTTTCAGGCGGGTTAGTTGTTGACGTCGCGCCACTTTTGTGTCGCGTTCAGTACCTGTTGCGTGAAAAACGAGAAAATTGAAAATAGCCCTCTCCCGCCTATCCCCGCCTATCCCCGCCTATCAGGATCGTAGTAGGGAGCTGACGAATCGTGGAGATGAACAACAACAGTTAGTCAGCAGAGCTGCTCTCTCTGGCCGTTCGTTCTCTCTCTCCACATGGCGAGCGTTCAGGCGGTGGCTCCCTCTCTTGCGGTCAAGGAAATGGACAGGACACGAGGATGCACGCGGCGACAGGACACGACGACGCCCGCCGACACGCCGAGACCCTAAGGTGCTTTGCCCCTAAAATGGACATCGGCAGCGCTCACACGACGAACGCAAAGAATAAAAATGGGGATCCCAGCAGGAATCGAACTCAACCATTTGCGGTGGCCCCAATGTCTGAGGTAAACGTGTAGGGTATTATGTATAATCTTTTAAGGGAGATTTGCAACCTCGGTGTGCGATATGTGCGCCACTTTTTTCTGCGCTTTATCGACTTCCAGCTTGTTGGCGCAGTTGAGATAAGCGTCGTCTGCACCGAGTTCTGTCAGGTTGTTTCCCTCATCAGATGTAGCGACGCAGAGCACGCAGAGCCGGCGAAGCGTAGGGAGTGGCGCGTTCCCTCTTTTGTAGGGGAGGGGCGTTCGCTCGCTAGGCGAACGCCCTCTCTTGGCGTCCTCTCTTGGCGCCCTTTCTTGGGGTCCTCTCTTGGCGTTCGCTCGCTAGGCGAACGCGCAAGAGAGGGGCGGTGGCGCCCTCTCTTGCGCGGCCCCAGAGTCAGCCGTAGGTTTTCGAAATGTTTTTAGCAACCTTTAGCTGATTCTTGCAATTAGTTCTAGGTTATTTTTGTTATTTCTATTATTTCGGACCCCAATTCGCTCATTTTAACATAGTTTTGAGCATTGCAGATTTTTCATGGCATGCATTTAGCGTTGTATGTGAGCGTCATCACGCCACATGAGATGCTTGGATAGACGACAAGCCGGACACCTAGAGTGCTCTGCACTTAGAACAATAGTATAACCAAGCGCCACATATCAAGGAAAATTTCTCGTTAGAAATTACTGTTACCGTCTCCTTTACCGAATAGTATAATCAAGTCGTGACGTCGTTCCGTCTCAAATACCTCTGTCAAGGGCTACTACGCAGTGATATAGCGACATTTTCGCGTGATTCAAATTACGCGTATGTTTATTTCGCTGCTTAGTTGTACGAGAAGGTCACCTGAAACTATCAGTATACAAAACCATCAAATAAAAGAAGTTCGGCAGCATGTTACACTGTAAGTAATATGTAAAGGTGGTGTCCCGCTGCCCGCTTGATAACGCGTTAAAACTAAAAGAATAATGCATTAAGCCATACAATCGGGAGTAGACTTTCTACGAACAGCAAATTGTTCCAGCCGCTTCGCACGCTGTGTTTCGGTTGACGCTTGAAGGACCTATTCTCCTGTAGCGCGCTTCCGAGCCCTGCCGACCAACTGGCTTGACCCCAGAGAAGTGGCTGCCATTGAAGTTTACTGCACCGCTTAATACCGCCCGCGAATGGCGGCCGGTTGTACATCATGAAAGCTTCTCTCCCGCAGTCACGTGTGGCGCATACCCGCGTGCCGCGGCCGTGGTATGCCAATATGTGCGACACGTGATTGGGGGAGATACGTTCATGTCGTACATGAGAGAGATGTCGCGTTTCCAATGTCATGTTCGGCCATTTATGTTCTGCATAGAATGATGCTAAGTTATGCCAATTTCGTAACATTCCAAGCAAGTTAAAGAAAGGACCACGAGAGCTCCCACACCTAGGTGGTTTGTCAGCCCGTAAAACGGCCCAATGACAGGACCACCACGAAATAATTGAGAAGTTTAGGAATCCAATTTTCTCAGAGTGCTAATTTTCCTAAAGTGTACAATACCTGATATCTACCTTATGCTTTTGCAAGCAAATCGCTTTTAGTCCGTCAACACGAAATATTGCAATGAAGCGCCCACAGAAAGTGTACCGCTTCCCAAGTGTTTTTGCATCGTCGGCAAAACGCATGCATGCTCATCAGTTCATATTATGGAAGCATGGGCGCGTGGCCTAGCGTTCAGGGCCCTCGCATTCGGACCACGCGGACCCGGGTTTAACCCTTTCAGCCCTGGATCTTTTATTTTGGTCGGGGACTTTGTGCTTGTTTTCATAATAGTTATGACTTCAGAAGACCACAAACGAAAAATTGAGCCAGTGGTGCAAGTAATAATGGATTTATAGACATGACATCAAATTAGGTCATCAGGGCTCAGCGGTCGTGAAATGAGAAAAATGGCATCTTTTTTTCTGCTATTCACTAGAGTACACAAAATCTGAACCTCGTCTCATTTTTAATTGTGATACTCATTGAAACAGCTTGGGTACGTCGACCCGAAAATCGCGCTTAGCCGCCTCAGCTGACCCGCCTCGGCGTCACCCATGACTTCGGTCAAGTTTTTTCTTCTTTGTGGCTCCCAGCTCCACAAGCATGTCACCATTTTGATGTCAGTCGCAGTGGGGATCATTGAAGAAGTACATCTCGAAGAATGGGAAGTTTTGGTTTCGTTTCCGAGGCGCTAGGGGAAATGTTAGGTGATGGTGTCAATTGACACCGCCAGGGCCGAAAGGGTTAAACCCCAGGTACGCAAAGAAAAGTGTAGTTTTACTGATTACTGATTTCGTGCGCGCGCGCCAGCTGTGGGTGGGGATGCTTTTTTTGGTACAACACCTGCTACACAGGCCAGACCATATGAGCTTCGCTTGAAACACACTGTAGTACTCTGTCCATGAAGTGTTGGGTGTACGCTTAGAACAAATCAACGATGTAGAGTATTATGCACCTATCAAAGAGCTTCGCCATTGCCGTTAGAGCCAATAAGTAGGGTATTCCCGCGGGAACCTCTTTCGTTTCAGCAACAAAAGGGGTACAGCTTACCCCTACTTCTTGTTTTTAAACAAGGAGTACAAACAGTGCATATACATCCTCTCGTGAAACCATGATGCGACATTACTAAACAAGCATCGAACTATACTCTCAGATTCTGAATATAAGATATCACTCTGCTTCTAGCCAAAATTACGACACTTGAAAGTTTCGCATATGGAACATTTACGTCCTACAAAACACTACGAGCAGCCTTCGTAATGAGATGGAAGATTCGCTAGCGCTGCCAATTCTTCACTGGAAAAGTACACGTTTGTGTTTTCTTCGCCACCAAGTTCGGGATTTGTGTTCCGCAATCACGTGCTGATGTGACGCAATTAACTATCCGCCCCTCTCACTAAACGTGTCTTTCGCTGCCGCCGACGCACACACCGTGCGGTGATTTGCATTGCGATTGGCGTTATGGCTTGAAAAAAAAAACACGTACGAACACTACGCTCGCGTTCCGACGCTTGTATCAGTGGCACGATTGGCGAACGACACTGCTGTTTCTCCTCCAAGCACTTCCAGTCGATCAGCTGCTTCTGGTTTTTCGAGTATTCAGAAAACGTCTCGTGAAAATTAAACTTGCACAAAAGCTGTGGTTCTCTTATGAGTTAAGAGTTATATTGGACATGTGCGGTATCGGGGCATAAGTGTATTTAAACTGACGTCCAATTAACTGTAAAAATAAAGTATGGGATTTAATTGAGTTCACAGAAAGAGCGGACGGTTTTCTTGTCAGCAGCGGAGGTCGTTTGGCACCTGGCTGAGCAGATCTCAACCATTGACTTCTGTCTGCGTAGCCTCTGAGAATCGCTTCGGCAGTGCACATAATAAACAGCTAACTCAAGGAGTACACCAGAAGGAAAGAAGTGTTAATTTTAAGGGCTCGTTTTTCTTTGTTATACAGAATATTAATGAGCACTAACAGAGAATAACGCCGAGGAAAGTATAGGGGATGTTATTATTAGTAAATGTAAGGTAAATTTGAAGAAAAAAAAGCGGACGAAAAGAGAACTTGCCGCGCGCAGGGACCGAACCTGCGACCTTCGAATAACGCGTTCGATGCTCTAGAAACTGAGCTACCGCGGCGGCCATCCGCGGCGGCGCTGACTGACGCTCCCACGTTTAAATCTATATACATACCCTATAAAGTGGACGGGGCGATGGCCGCCGCGTTCTGGTTGCTACCCTGTCCCCATTTGTAGGGTAGCAAACCGGTTGTCCTATGCAGGTTAACCTCCCTGCCTTTCCTTCTCTATTATTTCTTCTCTATCTCCGAGCGATACCCGGGCAAAGCGACGCTGGTGGTGAGCGTTTCTTGGAGCAAGATGACATGCGGTTTCTCAGGGTGCGATCGTATATATTGTTGCAGGGGCGCATTTTTATGTTGGTAACCCCTGCAGTTCCATTGCCACATTTTAATTGTACTAGTTTGGGCAGCCATCGTGCTTGGGCTGAGGTGTATTATTAAGTTTAGTCAGACTGTGAGGCCTCGTGCGTTGAACGAGAGGTTCAGGAGCCGTGGGGGCCAGAGCTGGGACCACCATATCATTGAGATATGCTTCAATCTTGAAGAATCCCTGGTTAGTGCGCTCTACCATGGCTGAAATACCTGACTGGAATTTTGTCAGCGTTTCGTTAATCTGCTTCACGCTCTCGCTGAGTGCTGTGAGCATTTCTTTGACTTCAGATTTCGCCCTGGTAGCCGCTTGTTCACATGGAGTTTGTGGAGATAGGTTTGCGAGACGCTTACCCTACGAGGCGACCGGCAAGGGACGCGACGTTCTCCACTGCCGCAGCGAACAAAGACGCTACGCCTGGGTTCGTCGACTCTCCAGCACGGCGCAGAAAAGGCACTCGAGGCAGGATGTCAACAAACAACACGGTTTTATTTACCCAAGATGCAATGCAGCACAGTACGACAGTCACGGGCTTGCAGGCCGTAAGGGGAACTCCGCAACACCGATAGAGTACATTTGCCAGCGGCGCTACGACTATCACACCAAGGGCAGCAGTCGAGCACACGAACGAGAAGCCGCCTGCTAGAGCAGCGCGTCAACCTCTCGTGCTGTCCTGAGAGCATCTGACGCGGGCAAGCCAGCGTCAGACAGAAGCGAGTTCAAGGGGTAAGGGGGTTGTCAGTGGCGGTCAATGAGGACAGGCGTTGCGCAGTGACGTAGGCTAGCGAGGTCACGTGGTGGCGCGAGCATGCTCAGGCAAGTTCGGACGCGTGGCTCGTGCGGGGAAGACCAACGCATGGCTCGCACCGAGCAAAAAGGCCGGCGCTCGAGCCGCGCGGAGCCAGCACATGCGTTAGCTGGGGAACGAGGCGCCAAAGGGGAGGGCGCGCTTGATTCCCACAAGTTATGGCTCGCTTCTTAGGCGCGGGTTTCTCCTTATCCTCCTCATCATTGGTAACGTCCATGGGTCGTGGGACTTCCGACTGCTTGCTATTGCTGCTAGCCACTAACCTTAAACAGTTTCTTACAATAAACCATTTATACTGCTCCGTTCTGTAAATGTTTTTCAACGTGTTAGTAAAATGCAAATCGGCATGACCTTGAAGTACATGTTTTGACATTGTATAAAAACTGATGATCTCATGCTGCTGTTGCTATGTTGTCAAATGGTGCGAAAGCCTTCGTCAAGCCCTAATGGCTTTTTGCTTTCGCCCCACAGCATCACTGTTGTGACTTTTGTAATGTCTCCTGTGATGTCGGAATAAACTGAATTGAATTGAATTGAGGGTGGCTGATTTTTTACGGCTATCTGAGAGCTGTTTCTAATTTCTGCCATTTCCGTAATGAGCTTATCTATCATGGTTCTTAGCTTATCATTTTCTCTTTCTAGTTGCGCTATCCTATCACTTTCTACTTTGGTATACTCATGCTCTGGAGTTCGCCCGCGCGTTACCTGCTTTCCCTGCGCTCCTCCTCGGACTCGATCGGCCCAGGTTGACTGCCGTTGACGAGCTTCGTCCATGAGATGTAAAGGTCCTCCAGGCGATTCGAAGCACAGCTGCGCCCCGTTGGAGAAGGAGCACCCCCGAGCTCTGGATTGGCTCCTAGATCTTGAATGGCCTCTGGTTCTGGAGCGATTCTTGGAACGGGAGCGTCCCCTGGATCGAGGGCGTCTTTCCATCGCTGGTTCCGCGTCGCTGGGCGTGCTGCCAATTTGTTGTAGTCTTGCTTCCCCGTTGGCCCGTTCTCGCCTCCTCCTTCTGACCACGTATGGTATCTGGAAACGTTGCTTGCAGTCTTTGTCGGCCTTCGGGTGGGGTCCTACGCATAGGCCACATATCGTTGAGCATTGATGTGACTCCTCTGGCTTGGGTGTACCAAAACCCCTGCAAATAGATTCTTCAGGGCTCGGACACACATCCGCTCGGTGGCCCAACTTGCCGCATGCGTAGCAGACGACCATGTATGTATCCATACGGTTGGGAACCAGTAAACATTTTATAATCCGATCAAATCTCTTCCTGTTCCGGTCAATTATTTTCTTTCAACGAAAACGAATCGCATCCAAGCTGCTGTGAGTAATGAGTGCTTTGTTTGGGCAGAACTGGAAGACCAAAGAAATGTTTCCGCTTTAGTGTCAGATTAAGCTGTTTGTGACGTTACTTACATGACATGGTAGCTTGCAGCGGTCGCGGCAGCTTGCAACAAGGGGACGACTAAGTCAGTGTACTCAAGCACACTGGCGGCCCAGTTTTCAAGTTTACCCCGCAACTTGATCTACCATACCAGGGAGATGGTCAGGAACCACGGTTTTCCGCACTAAGGAGACTGAATTGACCGCCGGGTTAGTTAGCCTTGCTTTATCTTGAATTTACTTGTCCAACGTGAACTGGGACGGCAACGAAGCACACACGTGCAGTGCTGTTTATTTCTCTGTCTCCCTCTCTCTTAGGAACGATGCGTTTTCAGAGTTGTATACGCGCACAAGCAGCTCAACGTCGTTGTACTACAATCGAAATTTTTATTATGCTCATATGAATCCATCTCGCCAGCAGCTATAAGTAACCACTTCCAATGTGATCAGCGGTCAGCTTTCTCGCATTACGCTCAGGGTTAGACACTGCCCGGCTATTCCAAAAGAAAGTTTCGGCAATATTCAGCATAGTAATGCTGAATACAGCTGTTTAGTGTATATACACCTCATTTTAAAGCCGCTATATTTGAGAGATTTCGGACGTCGCGTAACAAGTAGGCGATTTTATGGCATAAGGAAGCTTTTTTTTAAGAACGCTGAAGAACCAATGGCCAACAGTAGGCCGTATTCGAAATAGCTTATTCTCTCATTTTTTACGTAGTCATGTTTAAGTGCTCACTACATGATGGATCGTTTTCATGTCATCTGTTGCATCGCATTACGAGCAGGTGCCGTCTGCATGACCCAGAAAATTTCGACCGATCATGAAAAGCTAACAACGTACCAACAGGGAAGCAAATATTGTGGGGTAGCTTAACGTTATAATCGCCCGGTTTTCTTTTCAAAGATGATGTGGGGTTACACCATTTGCATTGGCGTAGTTACTTGGAATATACCTGAGGCCCCTGAGCATTGTTGCAAATTGAATTACGATGAGTATAAAAAGATGTACTGCGCCTCTAATACCACAAATTGTTATTTTTTAAAGAAATTTTTGGTTAACAAGTCAACAGTAATAGTGATATCAAAGTAATAATAACAACGTGCCATAAACACTATTTCAAGTGGAAGAAAACAAGGTAAAATATAATATATGCTAGCTTAGCCCAAGTAGCAGGAAATATTGACACAATGTTGGCGCCATAGTCAGAAAGTTCCTTCGACATTGTAGCAACATTGCGTGCTACCACTATGTGCAAGAAAGTGTTGTACTTATTGCGAAAAATAAAAGGTGCAGTCATTGCTACCTACATTATACAATCCAATTATAAGTGAACAGCTCTCATTCAAAGGTATACACACTTTCACGCACACACACACATACACATACATACATACATACATACATCCATACATACACATCCATACATACATACATACATACACATCCATACATATATATACTGTAAGCACATTTATCGTACTTCATCGTTCTCACTTGTACATAACCATCATCATCGCCATTGGGTTGGTTGGTTGCTGTTCGGAGCCGAGGCAGACATCGCAGAATAAACGCTGCTGCTGGCCCTGCCTGGTGAAGTCTTCCTGCGTCTTTCAGAGTGGTGGAGGTGGGTCAAGATCCCGACGTCCTCCTACGTTCGTGTCCCACCTGGAGCTACGATCCGGTCGCCGCTTGCGCCCGGCCACCCCCACAGCTATGCAGACAACGGAACCAACACCTAGCCATAACCCTACCGCGACGATGCTTGCGGCTGCCCTCCCTTCGTCCACTGTCACCAGCCCTCAGCGCGTACCACCCGTATTCGCTGGTCTCCGCGGTGACGACGTCGAGGACTGGCTCGACCTTTACAACCGTGTGGGTTCAGCCAATCGGTGGTCCGAAGCGGAGAAATTGAGCTATCTCCCATTCTACCTGACCGGCGTTGCCAAAACGTGGTATTTCAACCACGAAACTGACTTCGTCGATTGGTTGACCTTTGCCACCAAGCTGCGACAAATCTTCGGATGCTCGTCAGGTCGTTCCGAAACAGCCAAACAGAAGCTGGCTACGCGGGTTCAACTTGCACAGGAGACATACACTTCATATATCGAGGATGTTTTGGCCCTCTGTCGCCGTGCGAACAGCGATATGACGGAAGCCGAGCGCGTTCGCCACATCCTTAAAGGAATTGGCACGATTGCGTTCAACGCCTTGGCTGTTAACAATCCAACTACGGTTGAAAACATCATTTCCACATGCCAACGCCTTGACCAATTGCAGTCCCTCCGCCTTCAACAAGACAGCGATCCTCGCCTTATGCCTCCCTCTGATTTGAAAGCTCTTATCCGCGCCATCATCCGTGAAGAACTTCGAGACCTGGAACAGCAGCGGTCCACTGCCGTCTCAACTCCACCCGCACCGTTCGACCTGCGGAATCTTGTGAAGCAGGAGTTGGCGGCCATGACAACACCGACAGCGCCGGTCGCTCCACCAGCACGCCCGCTGCCCACATACGCTGATGTGGCCTCCCTGACGACACCGACAACATCAGTTGCTCAAACACTGATGCCCACATATGCCGATATAGCTGCAATTCCGCCTGCTGCGGTCACGTCTGGGCCTGCTGACATTACTTGTGGCCATTTGGCTTCTGTGCGAGGTGCGGTACCTGCTCCACCCTCGTCTCCTCAGTGGCGTCCGTCCCGTCCTGTTTGTTTTTACTGCGGTATCCGAGGCCACATATCTCGTTACTGCCGTCGCCGCCAGCAGGATGAACTACGAGGCTATGCTGAGTTCGAGCGGGACCGGTTTCGAAGACCCGATCATTATGGTCCAGACTCCTACCCATTCACGCAGTACCGGTCTCCGTCTCCTCCAGCGTCCCCGCGTCAACATCAGGACTACCGCTCCTCCAGACGACGCTCTCCATCACCCTACCGCCGCTCGGCATCGCCGCTTCGGCCCCTCTCCCGCACTCTTGAACAACATTCGGAAAACTAAGGATTGCAGTTTTTGGAGGGAAAACTGCGTCCCGTCGATCATCAAAAATGCCTCCCGTTTCCCCGGCTAACCTGTTGTCAGTGACTATTGAAGGTGTTCCTGTGCAAGCGCTTGTTGATACCGGTGCCGCTACTTCTGTTATACGTAGTGACTTGTGCTCGCGGCTCCGTAAAGCCAGAACACCTTATGTGGGACCTGTGTTGCGTGGCGCAAATAACGTACTCATCCAACCTGATGGACAGTGTACGGCTCGCGTTTTCATCGACGGCATACGTCACCACATCGAGATGATTGTGCTACGCACGTGCGTTCATGAACTTATCCTGGGTTGGGACTTCCTACGTTGTGCTTCCGCTGTCATATCATGTAAAGAACACGTCGTTCACATCACGGATACATCGGATGCATCTATGTCAGCCCCGCCTTCATTGATCTTCAACTTGGCTGTCGCTGAAGACTGTGTTTTGCGCCCTGGTCATGAACACGTGGTAGCTGTTGCATCTAGCCAAGTAGCCGATGGTGACGCCCTAGTTGCCCCTGCTCCTCGCTGCACCTCTCGTGGAATTCTCGTCGCCCCCTGTCTCCTCCGGTTGTCTCATGGCCGCGCGCTTCTGCCCATTTGCAACACAACTGCAGAATCTACGATGTTGCCCAAGGGGATGACTGTAGCGACGATAGACGCATCTCCACTGACCTCCATTGCAGCACTTTGCCCGTCTTCATCGTCAGTACCCACGTCAGGTGCGAGTTCTTCCCCTTTCCGAGCAGTAATCGGCTCCGATCTAACCTCTGCACAATCCACAGCGTTATTGGCGCTTTTAGATAAGCATATGGCCTGCTTCGATAGCTGTGCCACGACACTGAGTCAGACTCCCGTGGCCGTACACCGCATTGAAACGGATGGTTCTGGTGTTATACGCCGTCGGCCTTATCGTGTCTCACAATCGGAAAGAAAAGTCATTGAAGAACAAGTTGATGATATGCTATCACGCAAGATAATACGGCCATCTTCCAGTTCCTGGGCTTCTCCGGTCATCTTAGTGAAGAAAAAAGATGGCTCCGTTCGTTTCGGCGTTGATTATCGAGCGCTAAATAAGATCACGCGCAAGGATGTATATCCTATGCCTCGAATAGATGACGCCTTGGACACACTACAAGGAGCGCAGTATTTTTCCAGCCTTGACCTACGATCGGGGTATTGGCAAATCCCTATGAATGAGGCTGACAAAGAGAAAACCGCCTTTGCTACGCCGGATGGGCTCTACGAATTTAACGTAATGCCATTTGGCCTGTGCAACGCTCCGGCAACGTTTGAGCGCATGATAGATACTGTTCTTCGTGGCCTAAAATGGAAGACCTGCCTCTGTTATTTAGATGATATTGTTGTGTTTTCATCTACCTTTGCCCAACACCTTCAACGATTAGACGAGGTACTTCAGTGCCTTTCAAACGCTGGCCTTCAGATAAATACCAAAAAGTGCATGTTTGCCAGCAAAAGTATAAAAGTCCTCGGTCACGTCGTTTCCAAAGACGGAGTCCGGCCAGATCCCGACAAGATAGCCGCTGTATTGCAGTTTCCTCGGCCTTCCACACAAAAGACGTTGCGCAGTTTTCTTGGCCTGGCGTCATACTTTCGCCGCTTTATACGCAACTTCGCGGCTATAGCGGCTCCCCTAAATAAGCTATTAGTCGCTCGTACTCCTTTCGCTTGGTCCGACGACTGCGAGATCGCATTTGAAGTCCTTAAAGAACGCCTGACTTCCGGACCAGTGCTTCGCCACTTTGACGAGAGCGCGCCTACTGTCCTCCACACTGACGCAAGTGCGCAAGGTATTGGAGCAGTACTTTTGCAGCGTGATGCCGCCTCTAAAGAGCAGGTTGTGGCATACGCCAGCCGGACTCTGTCGACAGCGGAGAGGAACTACACGATCACGGAGCAGGAATGCCTGGCTATTGTCTGGTCGATACAAAAATTCCGCCCGTACCTCTACGGTCGGCACTTCACTATCGTCACAGACCATCACGCACTGTGTTGGTTGTCCTCGATGAAGAATATGTCAGGACGTCTAGGGCGCTGGGTCCTGCGCTTGCAAGAGTATGACTTTACCATCACATATAAATCTGGCAAATGTCATCATGATGCCGACGCGCTGTCCCGATGCCCACTTTCACTATCTTTTCACAATACGTCCTCCGCATCGCCTCCTCAGAGCTCCAACATCCCGCCTGCCTCACGACACCTGTCGATCACCTCACTGGACCAAATTCAACCTTCTTCGCAAGCCGGTTTCCGTTCACTTCAGCGGGCCGACACCTACTGTCGAACTTTCCTTGACTACCTTCGCGGCATCACTAAACCACCTAACAGCCGCTTGAGACGCCAGCTTAGACAATTCCGCCTCGACGACGGTGTGCTCGAACGCTATATTTATCATCCCACGGGTAACAAGTGGGTGCCGGTCCTTCCCCGCTGCCTTCGTCTTCGCGTTTTAGAAGCATTTCACGATGACATTGCTGCTGGTCATCTAGGTTTTCGCAAGACCTACGACCGCATCAGGACCCGCTGTTTCTGGCCCGGCTTGTCCACGTCGGTAGCCAAATACGTGGGCTCGTGCGCGTCATGTCAGCACCATAAGCGGTCCACGTCCCCACCCGCCGGTTTCCTGCAGCCTCTTCCCTGTCCGACAACACCTTTTGAATTTGTCGGAATTGACTTGTATGGTCCCTTGCCGTTGACGTCTAACGGTCACCGTTGGATCGTCACTGCAGTCGATCATTTGACAAGATACGCCGAGACTGCGTCTCTTCGGTCCGGTACTGCTACAGAAGTCGCCGACTTTTTCTTGCAGTCCATCGTCTTGCGCCATGGAGCTCCTCGCGTTCTTCTGAGTGACCGGGGCAAAGCCTTCATTTCGCACGTCCTCGAGGAAGTCCTACGGGCCTGTAGAACGACGCATAAAACCACTTCTACGTACCACCCACAGACGAACGGTCTTACTGAGCGCTTTCACCGAACGCTCTCTGACATGATCTCCATGTACCTACGTCCGGATCACAAAAACTGGGACAATATTTTGCCATTTGTCACCTTCGCATATAATACCGCGACACAAAGATCTACCGGCTACAGCCCTTTCTTCCTTGTGTATGGACGATCTGCATCATCAGTCTTCGACACGGCATTCTTCTTTGGTCCAGCTCCGTCCAGTACTCCTCTACCAGAAGAGTTCGCAGCTCGAGTCGCGCAATGCCGTGAAATTGCTCGGCGCAACACGGAAGCCACTCAAGAAGAACGAAAACGTCGCTGCGATAGCAAAAGACGCGATGTGACATTTCATTCCGGAGATAAGGTCTTACTATGGACCCCGACTCGAGCGTCAGGGCTCTGCGAGAAATTTCTTCACCGGTACGTTAGCCCATACACCGTTCTACGACGAACTTCCCCAGTGAACTATCTCGTTACCCCGCTTCAGTCCGTCACTGACCACCGTCGTCGCAGCACAGAAATTGTTCACGTGTCACGCATGAAGCCTTTCATTACTCGTTCAGCTGATCTTTGAGTTGCGGCCAGGCTGGCCGCTTCGCAGAGGGGGGGAAATTAGTGTAAGCACATTTATCGTACTTCATCGTTCTCACTTGTACATAACCATCATCATCGCCATTGGGTTGGTTGGTTGCTGTTCGGAGCCGAGGCAGACATCGCAGAATAAACGCTGCTGCTGGTCCTGCCTGGTGAAGTCTTCCTGCGTCTTTCAATACATATATATTGTAACGACGATAAGCGCCATCGTAGCTGGGGCCTGAGGCTCGGCAAGCGGGAAGAAAGGAAGGACGAAGGTCAGAGGCAGAACAGCTGGCCCAGGAAGGGGCGTTGTCTCTCTCTCTCTTATATATATATATATATATATATATATATATATATATATATATATATATATATATATATATATATATATATATATATATATTGACACGGCCGACGTGGTAACGGAGGCCTGCCCCCCGCTCACCCCCACTCGCGAACAAGTTGATAAGCCACTGCCTAGTCTTTCTTGTTTCTGGGAACTATGAGTGCGCTGTCTCGCTTGTGACGATAGATGTACCATTTATCTCGGAAGCAGGATAAAGTCTCCGATGAACCGTGCTGGTACAAGAATACTACGGTTGTTGGCGGAAAAGACACCCGCGTAATATCAATGACTTCATAGATGTTGCGTTATTCGATATTATGCCGTCTTGCCTCATTATTGCCAAACTGCGGATGCAGTACGTGATCACAGGACGATTTATTGTGCCCCTACTAATATGGCGGACGCTTTGTTTAGGGCAGCTGCACTTTTGAGGCATAATTGTCGCTCTAGGATATCTTCAGTGGGTCAGCGTCATTGTGATTGCAGCCAGTGCTGCGAGGTTTGCCGGGTAATGCTCTATCGTTTCACCAAGATGAGTGGCTCAAGTTGTGCTAGTACTTGTCTTAAAACTGGCTGCCTAAACGTCCCGTATTCATTGTTTCACAAAATGACAAGAGAACCTCAGTAAAATAGGCATTGAACTGTATAAAGGAAATTGCAATGTGATGCCTAAAAGCTTGTGTTAGCATAATGATGACCCATAGAAGGTATTCTTGCCTAAAGGAAAGCGAATGAACCGGCCTCCTAATGAAAGGGCAGAGCTGCTAACGTTGGACGCTTTTCGTGACGAATCATACGGTAGACTGGACGTGAATTCCAGCACAAACAAAGATAACGAAAGCATTACAAAGTGGGAATGAAAGCGCTATGAAACTTGCAATAACAGCCCCGCCACGGAGGTCTAGTGGTTATGGCACTCGACTGCTGACCCGGAGTTCGCGGGATCGAATCCCGGCCGCGGCGGCTGCATTTTCGATGGAGGCGAAAATGTTTGAGGCCCGTGTACTTAGATTTAGGTGCACGTTAAAGAACCCCAGGTGGTCGAAATTTCCGGAGCCCTCCACTACGGCGTCTCTCATAATCATATCGTGGTTTTGGGACGTTAAACCCCAGATATTATTTTAAACTTGCAATAACAAAACACAAGGACGTTGTACGTTAAAGGGCCCCTCACCAGGCCACATAGCAAATTTTAGTTAGACGCTGGAAGTTGTGTGCCGAAGGGAGAGCAGTATGCCGCAAGAATATTTCAAATCGGTTCATTACGAGCTGAGAAAAACAATAATTTGTAGCGGCGCGAAACCATGATGCGAGGAGGCAAGTTTGTACGCTGTGAATTTTCATTGTTTAATCACGCACAGGAGAAATCGCACACACGCACTACCTTGGAGGTCAAAATCCAGTGCCTATATATACGAGGTGGTCAGTGAACGGTTGTGCAGCGCGAGCGGTTGGTTTTTTCAATCAAGACGCTGCCGCGACGCTGCCTTGCGACGCTAGGGGGACCGTAGGAGAGGAGAAACATCTGGCGTCTTTCGTTAAGTAGCTGGCGTCTTTTCGTTTTGCTTTAGAAACATCTGGCGTCTTTTCGTTTTGCTTTTAGAAAACATCTGGCGTCTTTCGTTGGTTTATTTCATCAATCAACGGCGTTCTCAACAAAATTTTTATTGTTTATTCACGCACAGGAGAAATCTCACCAGGCACTACCTTGGAGGTAAACAATGGCTGCTAATGGGGAATGAGAGACAGAAGAATTGCGGGCGAAGCTGCGGAGGTTCATCGGTAAACCGTGAATCTTCCGTGAATTCTGCCCAGTACATCATCACCGACGTGAGATCGGGCGCGTTTATACTAAAGGTTCGATGAGAGTTATGACGACTTGCAGCTCACTTTAATTTTACATGTGTGCTGTGAATTTTCATTGTTTAATCACGCACAGGAGAAATCGCACACACGCACTACCTTGGAGGTCAAAATCCAGTGCCTATATATACGGGGTGGTCAGTGAACGGTTGTGCAGCGCGAGCGGTCGGTTTTTTCAATCAAGACGCTGCCGCGACGCTGCCTCGCGACGCTAGGGGGACCGTAGGAGAGGAGAAATATTCTGGCGTCTTTCGTTAAGCAGCTGGCGTCTTTTCGTTTTGCTTTAGAAACATCTGGCGTCTTTTCGTTTTGCTTTTAGAAAACATCTGGTGTCTTTCATTGGTTTATTTCATCAATCAACGGTATTTTGAGCAAAATTTTTGTTTAATCACGCACAGGAGAAATCTCACCAGGCACTACCTTGGAGGTAAACAATGGCTGCTAATGGGAATGAGAGACAGAAGAAGTCGGCTTTTAGCTAACACTTACACTTCTACTTCTACTAACGTTTCTTACTGGAACATGCCAATGGCTGCTAATGGGGAATGAGAGACAGAAGAATTCGACTTTTAGTTAACGCGCACGCTGCGAATTTTTTATTGTTCAACAACGCACAGGAGAAATCTCCCACCGGCACCACCTTGGAAGTCAAGATCTGGTACTAGCGTTAAGACTGGTTACGCACTACGACGGGGACGAACGGGTGCCGCTTTAAGGAGCTTCGCCAGAAAAAGAGATTTGACGGAAACTCAGAGCGTTCCGAGTTTGTTCGCTTTCAAAACGCGGTCTCGCACGCGTACGCGTCCATGCGGGAAAACAGCTTTCAATGAAACTGCGCACAATTGTTTTCTCATAGCCTTATGAGAGAAAACATCTCCACCTCGGTCTAGTGCGCTCCTGGAGTTCATACCATCGCTGCAGATACACATGCACACAGGCGTCTTATGGCTGACAGTGCCGGCGGCCAGACGCCACTGAGGTGGAGAGTAAAAACATTTTGCGACAGCCTTCCGTACACCTGTGCTCGTTAAAATCACAGACGCCTTTAAAAAAGCAATATTAATAGCGTGTTCGCAGGAATGCGTGTCGAATTGAGAATACTAAATGACACATTTTAAGTAGTCTCTAGTGTAGAGACTATACATTCGGTTTGACTTCGACAGCGAATGTGTTTTTCGAACTCATTCAATTGCTTAAGTCATTCGTCTCTAATGACATTAAATATCACTGTGTAGCAGCCACATAATGTCATTAGATGCGAATGCCATTCCATTCGAATGACATTAAAACGTCCAGTGTGACAGGGGTATTACAGTAAATATGAGGGAGGAGCGGAATTTGCAATGCAGCTGCCTCTGAAAAACTCCAGCCAGCTCCACTACGTGAAAGCCGTCAGAACATCCGGATTCAGCCCCCCCCCCCTCTTCACCCCCGATCCCTCATTGGGCTATTGTCTTCCTAAGTTTTTGAGGTATTTAGAAGTAATGCCATGTATTGCAAGTCTTCTCCAAGTATTTCGGTGTTGTATCATTGCTGAAACGCCATCCTGCGTTTCCAGGACTAGACGCTAGCTTCCCATAGCCGCGTTCGCTCACTACACAATTAAGTTCTTCTGCGAAATGCTGGTTGCTACAACGCCGCATTTTAAAGCGAAAGCTGTTATGAGATCACAACAAGGACCGTTTTTGGCGCCGTAGTTGTCCGCCGCCGCCGGTGTCCGTAACCGCTATCGCTCGAAATAGGAAAAAAAAACGAAATAAGAAAAAAATTCCGGGATGGAACGAGGTTCGAACCTGGACCCTCTGCATGGGAGCCCAGTGTTCTACCTCGGAACCTTGCCGGTTTTTTTTTCTTTGCTTCCGGTTGTACATCACACAAACGGGGGCAACAGAATTATGTTGCAAGACACCACAAACATGTAGGCACACATCTGCCGTCAGCCACTGGATAACCAACATTATGATTTAAAATTCCTTCATAGTAATCAGGGGTTCTACCCTAGCCAACCATGAAGGAACACATTCTTTTGTTTTTTCCACCTCAAGAAACCGGGCCATACTTTCTTGAAAATACTGTCTTGCTGGTCTTCTATGCGGGTCACAGTAAAATCCAGCCATTCGTGAGCGCCATATACCGTGCAAGCCAGTCATCATGATTAGGTCAAAAGGTAGTCCGTCCTCATTGTCTATTGCTAAATACCGAATTCCATGAGAATCTACCGGAAATTCTTTTTTTTATTGTCCTCGGCAACACGTCCCAAAAGTACACCCCCTCCCAACTGTGTAGAAAGACGTGGTCAATTGTTTCAGGTTGGTTACATATTAAGCAATCGGAACCCCATGGCATATAGAAACCTCGTTCCTCTAAAAAGATTTTTTACCGGTAGTGTTCCTGTGTGCAATTTAAAGAAGAAATACTTTGCATTTGGAGGTGCTTCGATTTTTTTACTCGCTTAAGTACATTCTTACCCTTGCCAGCAGCATATAGCGCTCTGTACATTGGGATGGGCAACACAAGGTCACCTACGTCCTTATAAAGCTTTTTCTTTCCAACAGAAAAAAGGTACTCGATTGAAAAGTCGACGCTTAAAAAACGCACACTTGCCACAACTTCCTTCATATAGCCTTGTACTGCACCTTTCATCGTTTCAGTGCTGACAACAAACTCGGGCAACGGTGGGTGCTGAAACTGCGTTGCAAAAAGACCGTATGCAGGCTTCATGTTGCGAAAGAACCACATTAACACATGCAATGTAGCGTGGTAGAAGAGTAAAATAACAACCAAGCGTCACAGAACGCGAATTTTGTAACCAGGCGTCACACAATGCGAATTGCGCACGAGCGGTATGTTGAATGCTTCCAACCCATTACAAAGGGCTCTCCCATATTCTTCATCGTCATCAGCCGCAGCATCAACAAAGTGCACAGAATGCCTCAAAGGTGTTTAGCGGGTATCACGATTCTCTGCAGAATGACGAAAAATGAAATAGTGGCTGCTTCGTTACTTCAAAAAATTATGATCATTTATAGCGTAGGGGGTTCCTCGCAAGTGCACTTGTATTGGTTGCCAAGGAAGCCCATAAGGCTGCCATGATGCATTTCCTCAGGGTCTGAATAATGTTCTCTCCCTGTCTCTTTCTTTCTCACATAACATAACATAACTTTATTTTCCTTAAAGACCCCCGAGGGGCTATACATAAGGGGTGGGTTTACATACAATTTTTTTTATTGCCACAAGTTTTTATCTTGAAAAATGGACACATAATCGATCAAAAAATGATGATCAGCATTCAGTGGTGACGACATCATGGGGAAGGGCATTCCAGTCTTTTGCTGTCCGTACAAAGAAGGACATAGAAAACGTGGTCGTCTTAATCCGCGGCCGGGCAACTTGAAGTGAATGACACGTGCAGTGAGATATGCCGGCCGGTGGAGTGATGTATGGATGACGAAGCGTGCTGTGAAAAAACTTATGAAAAATGCTGAGACTAGAGATGCGGCGGCGGATGTCAAGGCTTGAAATAGCCGATTCTTTTTTGAGCGATGTTACACTGGTATTGTATGAGTACGAAGAATGAATAAACCTGATGGCACGGCTTTGAACTGCCTCGGGTGAGTCGATCATATAGGCTTGGTGTGGGCTACAGACTGCAGGGGTGCTATGCAGGATGGCTCGAGTTTGGCGAAACTCGGGATCTTTCCGAGCTCTGGCGACACCCCCTTTTGAACGAGCTAATAGTACGAGAAGGTGAAATCCATCCCTCAGCGCGCTCTCCCTTCCATTGGTTACGATGGAACGCGGCGTCACGTAAAGTGCGGTAGAGAAGGTTGGGTGGTGTCGTCAAACTTCTTTCATTTGTTTGTCGTTCCACTGAGTGCAGAAGTGCACCCATGCAAGAAAAGTGGCAGAAAGCTCTACAAACTATATTTTTTATGTGTGCGCGGGCCGTATGAATTCATTTTCAAGCGTTTAATGTCTGCACTAAGTATCCTTTAGGATAATAAGCACCGTGTACTCAGAGATTTGTTCCGACCAAGCGCCTTATAACATGGTGGCTAGAGCTAACCGCCGAGGCCACGTGTATAATCACCATGGTCGGCCTGTACATTCTCGCGCGTTACTCGGCCGGCGCGCGCCCTCGTCGTTTTCTCCTTCATCGTCTGCTCGGTCCCAGAGCACATGCGCCCGGCTGATTAGCTAATTGGCTGGGCGGTATACCTAGCTAAGTCAGGACATGCTATGACGAAGCTGATTAGGCCAAATCATGCTAAGGCCGTGCTAACTAAGCGACGCCTTACTAAGACCATGCTAATGAAGTCGTGTAAAGCTAAGAACAAGGTAATTAGGAGCATGCTGATTAACACGACGTTAATTAGAATCGTGTAATTAAATCCAGATAATCAGGACCTTACTCACCGAGATCGTGTTAATTAGGGTCGTGCCAATGAGGATTATGCTAATTACATCTGTACTATTCAGGACCTTGCGAATTAAACCTGTGTATATGATGCCGTCGTAATTAAGACACTATAAATTAATGTTACCTAACACGACGCTAATTAAGAGCGTGTTAATTAGGATCGTGCTCATTTGAATTTTGCTAATTACCCCTGTACTATTCAGAACCTTGCGAAATAAACATGGGTCATTAATGCCGCTGTAATTAAAACATCAGCAATTAGTGCTAATTAACACGACTCTAATTAGGAGAGTGTACCTAAAACCAACATAATGAAGACCTTACTCACTGAAGTCGTGTTAATTAGGATCGTGCTAATTAGTATTATTCTAATTACCTCTGTGCTATTCAGGCCCTGGCGAATTAAACCTGGGTAATTAATGTCGTGGTAATTAAAACATTATCAATTAAGAAAGGACTTTCAATATCATATTAGTTAAGACCTTCCTAATCAATAGCACCAATATTGAGACCGAACTGACCCGGTCATTACTCCGAAGCAGACCATGCATACTGAGTAGACGCGCCACGTAAAAAGCTAGAAGAAGCTAGTTATCACAAGCTCCTCCGATGGCTCCAGCCTTGCACAATAATGCAAGCTGACCTAATTATTTTATATGCAAAGAAGTTGCTGAGTAGCGTCCACCGCATGAAACACTTGACAGGCACACCTGCACTATGACAGTTACGAGTTGAACTGGGGCCTTTTCAGAATCAACGAGTCTGTGCCTGAGTTCGCGCGTCAATCAATTTGATTGACAGACGCTCGCGGCGAAGAGCGGGTCCGCCCACCGCGTTTCCTCTTGCCGAGGAAGAGTGCTCACGACGCAACGCCAGCGAGCGGCACGATTCATCTATGAGCCTAATCGCGCAGACTATGAACACACGCACGAAGAACTAAAGCTTATATCATCACGTGGCTACGATGCCTCGCATTCACTTTCACCGCTATCATGACGTACCACTCACAGCTATGAAGCAAGCGCCCCTGGTGGGATTTTCGGCGAGAACTATTTACTCGTTTACTATTTACTTGTTTGTGGAAGCATTGTTTCTACCGATGCGCTGCTACAGAAAAATCTTCAGACGTGTAATGTAAGTATAGCAGTAACCTGTCCGTTTATTTATCTGTAATATTCCAGAGAAGAGAAACGATCTGCACCAGAGTGCTGCGCGTGCGCCCTTGTTGCCTTCGAGAGTGGAAATTTCCATGCTGCAGGTGGAACGAAAGAATTTTCCGAAAGAGGACAAACGCCCACGAACACGCCCGTGGGAGGCGCGATGATCAGTTGGCAAAAAGATAGCGTGACAATCACGCTGACGTCGCTGCACAGTCAAAATGTTGGCTGAGTGGCGGCGCTGACGCGTTCGCACGCGGAATTCCTTTGAAAACCGCCTCAAATGCCGCATATGCGTTTGTGACGCCATTCTCGTTATTGTAGCCGTTTTTATCAACGCTGCTATCGCGTGCTCCGCACTGTCTTCCTGTCATGACCGCCGTAATGCAAGCTCGGAGCAAACTCGTGTGCCCGAGAAGCTCGCGCCATCCTGCATAGCACCCCAGATGCGTATTCCAATTTGGTCCAGATAAGGGACTTGTAGGCCTGTAGCTTGACATTTTTAGGTGCGTGCCGGAGGTGACGTTTCAGGAAACCTAGAGATTTGTTCGCTGATGATGTAATGTTAGTAATATGCGCGCGTCAGTTCAGATCATTACATATGGTGACACCGAGATACTTGTATGACTGCACGTGCTCGAAGGTAACGCTAGCAATTACACAAGGGAACAGAAAGGGGTTGTGGCGGCGGTGAAATGAAACGGTCTTGCATTTGTTGGCATTAAGTTTCATGAGCCACAGGTCACACCATTGTTGCACGTGGTTTAGGTCATCTTGGACAGCGGTTTGATCGGTGGAGTTGGTGATTGGGAGATATATTACGCAGTCGTCGGCGAACAAACGGATACAGGAGGAGACACATGAAGCTAGGTCGTTTATGTATATCAGGAAGAGAAGCGGCCCGAGAAGGGAGCCTTGGGGGACACCTGACGCCACTGGAACGGGACTAGAGTGTACTTCATCGATAGAGACAAACTGCGAGCAGTTAGTTAGAAATTCCTCAATCCAATTTACTATGTCAGGGTGTATATTTAAAGATCTAAGTTTCATTAAGAGCCGCTTATGAGGCACCGTGTCGAACGCTTTCGAGAAATCTAAAAATATTGCGTCCGTCTGCAGATTAGTGTCAAGATTGGCATGCAAATCCTGAACAAAGAGGGCTAATTGGGTTTCGCAAGAGTAACCTTTACGAAACCCATGCTGTGCGGGGTGGGAGAAGTTATTGCCGTCAAGAAAATGAATGATTTGGGAAAAGATGACGTGTTCCATGATTTTACAGGGTACGCTTGTTAAAGAAATGGGGCGATAGTTTAGAGGGCTGTCTTTGTTACCTGATTTGAAGAACGGAGTGACCTTCCCCATCCTCCAGTCGGCTGGTAAGTGGCCGGTGTGAAGTGACTGTGAGAATATCAGCGACAGAATCACTGAAGAAATACATTTAGTGTTTTTAAGAATTTTGGAATTAATTCCGTCCACACCTGCCGAAAAAGACAGTTTCAATTTTTAAATGACAGACATTATACCCTCAGGGATAAATGTTATAGGCGACATAGAAGACAGGACACAATTCGGTAACACAAGGAATGGCAGGGGTTTCGTGGGTAAACACAGATAAAAAAGCAGTATTGAATAGCCCAGCGCTCTCAAAATTACCAATATCGTCGCCCACTTCACTTTTCAGTATAATTCTGTGCGTTTCCTGCGGATTAATTATTTTCCAAAATTTCCTGGGGTTATTAGTAAGTATCTTGGGTAGGTCCGTGTCAAAAAACGAGTGCTTGGCGCTGCGTAAGGCGAGCAAATATGCTTTTTCAGCCGCATAGTATTTTCCCAATTGTGAGCACTGTGTTTTAGCTTGGCAGCCCGAAATAACCGTTTTTTCTTATTTTCTAGTCTTTTCAAGGTGTTTGAGAACCATGGTTTCTGGGAAGACGTGCGAAATGTAGTTGTAGGTATGAACTTTCTTGCTAACTCCCCTATTTTGTTTTTGAAGATTGTCCAGTTGTCTTCGACCGTTCTGCTCGAAAGACGAGCTTCAAAGTCTGGTAAAAAGCACTGAGGTTCGTTGTTGATTGCCTCATAGTTCCCTTTATCATACAGACTGATAGTCTTCGATTGAATCTGGCTGGGCAAATGACTGAAGTTGAAGACTGAGTGTATAACCTTATGGTCGCTGATTTCGCGCAGATATGTAAGCGAAGATAAACTTTCAGGAAGTGTTGTTAATATCAAGTCTAATATGTTAGCTGAACTAGTTTTCACGCGGCTTGGCTCCAACAGCAGCTGTGTGAGGTTGAAGTTTAGGCAGATATTGAATTCTTTTGCTTCCGCGCTTGTTCCTGGCAAAGCTGCCTGGTCTTGGCAATCGATGTCGGGATAGTTAAAGTCGCCGAAAATTAGGACGCGCGCGTTGGGATGTTTCGAAATGAGATGGTTCAATATGTTGTTAAATTTCTGTGGAAAGTCTGGGCTGCTTTGCGGGGGCTGATAGCACACTCCAATAGCAAAGTTAGTGGCGTAGAACGAATGAGAAGCCATAGGATTTCTAAATCAGTCGTAATGTCGACGACTGAGCACGACAGTAGCTTACTAGTGGCGATTAGAACACCTCCCCGACGGGCGCCTTTACGATCGTTACGAAAAACATCGAATTTAGGGAGATCGGTCAGGATTTCGTCCTCTGTGACGTCACCAGAAAGCCACGTTTCGGTGAGAACGACTATATTGCTGCTAGATGACGAGACAACACTACATAATTTCTCGCGTTTTGAAAGAAAGCTGCGCACGTTAGTGTAGACCACGGAAGTAGTGATATTTGCTCGGGCGTCATTACGGGGGCGGTGTGGCAGTTGGCGATACTGCCTGGTTTGCTATGGGATTTCTTTGACTGTTTGCGCTACTTCATCGAAGGGATACCGCTTTGAGCCAAGAAACAACGTTGATAGGACGCTGCAGGCCAGCCTTGTAGCGGCCGAGCCGATGCGCCCTTTCAATTTCCTTCGGGTCAATTTTTATGTTTAAGTGCTCACTGCAGAGCTTCATAATTAATCCTTCCGATTCCGAGAAAGTTTCAGAGTGGTTAGTATCTGGAAGTCCGTGGAATAGCAGTTTGTTGCGTCGCGAGCGATTTTCAGCGTCCTCAAACCGGGCCTCCAAAGTTTGAATGTGACGGCTGGTGGCAGCCGTACTCGTCTGTAATGTCACTAGTTCTGATTGCACAGTTGAAAGAGTTTTGTAGTGATCCTCCAACTGTGCTATCCTATCACTTAGGCCACGAATAGTTTTTTCCGTAGTAGGCAGTTGCACTTTTAAGTCTTGCACTTCGGAAAGGAGTGCAGACTGCCCGGTAGATATCTTTTCTGCTCAGCAAGAATCACAGGATCACTAGGCACTGGATTGGTTTCTATGTCCCCTGACAGTAGCAGTAACAAACAGTGAATGGCATCGATACATTCAAAATCAAGGAATACACAGTACTGCGGGCTCGGCAGCTGGACCAGACAGTAATTACTTGATTTTTTTGAAAACAAATAGCTTTTTCTACCAACCTGCATGGCAAACAGGAGCGGGTTAGATGACTGTTCCGTGGCGTAGCCACCGAGCCCACAGCGCGCCGCGCGGAGATGTTCCAGTTTTATAGCTGTTGGTGATGCTGATGAAGATTGGGATGCCAGTGGCTGCTGAAGCCATAGTTCCTCGGACGGGGGCGCCGCTTGACAGGCCAGCGCATCGATGTTGAAGCCGCATTGGGTAGGCGTATCCGCGCTGATATCGAGCCACAAAGGCTCGCAGGCGGCTGGTCTGTGAGGCACTGTGGCCAGTGAAGCAGAGGCAAGTGCGTGAATGGCAGCATCACGTACACCTCCATGGCAAACAGGAGCGGGTTAGATGACTGTTCCGTGGCGTAGCCACCGAGCCGACGCGGTATGCCACCGAGCACACGTTGACCTATGTAATATAGAGTGGTGAGAGAGTAAAATAACGACCGGTCGTCACACGATGTGAATTGTGGGTCGTTTAAAGCTTCCAGCCCATTGCAAATGGCTCAGCCATTATTCTTCATCGTCATCAACCGTCGCATCAACAAACTGCACGTAATGCCTTAAATGTGGTAGCTCTTTCTCCGCAGAATGACGAAGAATGTCGTGGTGGGTGCTTACCAACTTCGCAAAATTTATGATTTGTGGCGTAGTGGGTACGTTGTTAGTTTACTTGTATTAGTAGCCACAAGAGAGTTTATAACGGGCTCTAGAAATGCCGCTCTTCTAGCTTTCGCTGTGACTGTGCTGCGCTTTCCGCGCAGGCCCGGTGTTTTTAAAGATGATAGTCTTGGGAGAAATTTTAGTCTCTCTCTGTCTTTCTGTTTGTCGGCACATCACTCGATTCAGTCACTCGGCCAAAGTTGAACCACTTGCCCAAGGGCCAGCCATCTTTAACGGCTGAATAGGTTCATACTTGTGCACATTGTCGATCAACAAGCAAACATTACGCATATCTGAGGCGCAACATCGCTAGCTAAGTATTAGGTGGTGTGTTCCTTTAATAGAAAATGCATACACACGTAATTATAAAGACCCTAGTTTCTTAACCTGCGATGAGAATGCGACTGCACTGAAACTTGCCTTCCTCCGTGCCCTCTGCACGAGCTCATTGTTGTGTTTCGGTTTCTGTTCTGTATTGCACTGTACGAATGCCATGGGACTCCGCTCTGGCATTCCTGTTTTACCCAGGCGACGTGTAAATAAAAGTGTGTGGAGAGTACTCGTTAAAGGGCCCCTCACCAGGTTTGATAATTTTGAGCTAACGAGCGCAATGCATACACTGGGCGTTCAAGATCACGTCTGCCAAAAGATCACGCGCCGCAGAAATGGGTCAAATTTCAAGGTGAACGCTGCTTGCCCTTCCTCGCGCGGGCGCGTGCCCAGAGAATGAGGGGATGACGTACATGAGAAAATGGCCCTACGTAGATGGTAGTGCTGTGACGTCGCTCCTCTACGTAGACGACTGTGCTCTGACGTCGCCAACAGTAGCACGTGACACTGCGATAATTATTTGACACATGTGTAGTCTGTATAATTTGTTGCTTGAATAGGTTAACAAAACTGGAGAGAAATAATGAGCCACACAAAGAGAATGTGTTCGTCTATTTCATTTTATTTTCCGTGAATTGCAGAGAGATACGGGTCTAATGTGCCTCCGTTTCCCATGCGTTCGTGTCCCCGCGGTTTAGCGCATCGAGCAGACGCCAGCCCTGGAAACGAAAGTAATGTTCTGGCGCGTTCGAACACTCATTACGCTCATTTATTCTACCGCGTCTAAGTAAACGTTAATGCGGCACTGGCTCATGATACCGCCACTCTCGTGCCCGTGGAAATATCGCAACTTCAATACCCGTCCCGCAGAAACAGGCAGTACACCACAGAGACGCTGACACAAGGCCCATGGCCGCTACATAAAAAAAAGGTAGCGGCCGTGCAACGCCGCTCGCGTGCTCGAGCTGGCTCGGGCACGTCACGTGCACGTGACCATGCATGCGCATGACGTGTTCATGCGTATGTGTCAAGTAAAGAGGGCAGGGAAGGGATTTGGCTTGCGAAGGCCACACGAGGCGAGTGGCAAGGGTTTGAAAGTCGCCTCCTCGCATCATGGTTTCGCGCAGCTACAAATTATTGTCATTCTCAGCTCGTAATGAACCGATTTCGAAACTTCTTGCGGTATACTGCTCTTCATTCGGCACACAACAACTTCCAGCGTCTAACTAAAATTTGCTATGTGGCCTGATGAGGGGCTCTTTAAGTGCGGACGTTCTTCTGCTTCAGCACTTCGCGCCAAACTGCGTGTTTGGGCTGGCTGGCGTCCCCGCCGGTCGCAATGGCCACCGCCGGTCTTCGCCTGCTGCTGCGCCGGGATTACCAGCCCACAACACAGCACTCATGTTTCCGGACGTATGCCAGGTGGCGTCCATATCTCGCGCAGCGCCTCTTCTATCGTCTTTAGATGACATTTGCAGCGAAGCACGCACATACGCGGCGAGTTTTTGTCTCAAATTTGGGTCGTCCCTGACATACATATCTGCTGCCGTCTACGGACAGAAGGATGTGTGGTCTTGTTGCTTTATCCGGTCGATTGCGTCTCGAGAGTGTCCTCACTAAAGACTCTATTGTCACGTGGTCGTGACATTGATGAAGACCGCAGGCGACGTTTCCAAGATGAAACTCTCTATTTGGCCGAACTTGTGGCCGAGAAACGGAAAGTTAATTTACAGCAATACACATGGTGTGCACTGATAGCGGCGAACAGAGCGTCGGCCGTCGATCAACTGACAAGCGGTCAAGCGCGTCGGCTTTTATACAGGCGCTATCGAACTTTCCAGCAATATCGCTGGTGGCGGCGTTATCTCTCGACAAAGCTGGAACATTGGCGTCCGGCGCGCAATCTTAACAAAACGATATACTACAATCGCGAAGCTTCTAGAACACTGCTTCGCGGACAGCGTCGAGCGTTGATAACCGTCCTTGCTGGCCGAACTCGTATACAAGAAGTGGGCGTGGCATTGCCCCCCTCTGAAGATGCATCGTCCCGATGGTTGTGAAATAACAAAGAATAGAAAAAAACAAGTGCATAAATAAATTACAATAACCAAGGAAAAAAATAGAGTCTCCAGGTTAGCTAACGCGCAAAAAACGGCTTAAGGCGCACGACATGCACGACTTCAGATCGTGCGCGGCGCCGCTGGGAGTTCGTAATGCCGTCCGGGATGACCTCGTCGTCAAGAGCGCCGAGACGTCGAAGAACCATGTATGGCCCGAACTATCGCCGAAGGAGTTTTTCGCTAAGGCCACGTCGGCGTAACGGCGTCCAGACCGAAACACGGTCGCCAGGCTAGTATTCCACGAAGCGTCATCGAAGGTTGTAGCGACGGCTGTCGGTGTACTGCTGGGTCTTGATGCGCAGGCGGGCGAGCTGTCGTACTTCTTCGGCACGTTGTAAGTAAACGGCGGCGTCGAGGTTTTCTTCGTCGGTGACGTTCGGTAGCATGGCGTCGAGCGTCGTCGCCGGGCTCCTTCCGTAGACCAACTTGTACGGCGTCATCGGCGTTGTTTCTTGGACGGCCGCATTGTAAGCGAAGTTCACGTACGGAAGGACGGCGTCCCACGTCTTGTGCTCAACGTCGACGTACGTGGCCAGCATGCTGGCGATGGTCTTATTTAGACGTTAGGTGAGGCTGCTGGTCTGCGGGTGGTAGGTGTTGGCGCGGCGTTGGCTCGTCTCGCGGTATTTGAAGATCACCTGAGTTAGGTCCGCAGTAAAGGCGGTAACTCTGTCTGTGATGAGGACCTCTGGGGCGCCATCACGCAAGACGACACGTTCTCCACGAAGAACTTGGCTACCTCGGCGGAACTGCCTTTGGGCAAGGCCTTTGTCTCGGCGTAGCGGGTGAGGTAGTCAGTTGCTACGACGATCCACTTGTTGCCGAAAGTCGATGTCAGGAACGGCCCCAGTAGGTCCATCCCGATTTGCTGGAACGGCAGGTGAGGTGGTTCGATTGGCTGCAGAAGTCCCGCTGGCCTAGTCGGCGGTGTCTTCCGTCGCTGGCGATTTCGGCAAGTCTTAACGTAGTGGGCGACGTCGGCTGCAAGACGTGGTCAGTAGTATTTTTCCTGTATTCTAGCGAGCGTGCGGGAAACACCGAGGTGTCCAGCCGTCGGGTCGTCGTGTAGGGCCTGGAGGACTTCTGGTCGCAATGATGGGGGCACGACGAGAAGGTAGTCGGTTCGAAGTGGCGAGAAGTTCTTCAGGAGAGCGCCGTTACGAAAGAAAAACGCCAGGCCTGCGCGGAAAGCGCAGCATAGACACAGTCAAAGCTAGGAGAGCGGCATTTCTAGAGCACATTATAAACTCTCTTGTGTCTACTAATAGAAGTAAACTAGCAACGTACCCACTGCGCCACAAATCATAATTTTTCCGAAGGTGGGAAGCACCCACCACGACATTATTCGTCATTCTGCGGAGAAACGAGCTACCATATGTAAGGCATTACGTGCAGTTTGTTGATGCGACGGTTGATGACGATGAAGAATAATGGTTGAGCCATTTGTAATGGGTTGGAAGCTTTAAACGACCCACAATTCACATCGTGTGACACCCGGTCGTTATTTTACTCTCCCACCACGCTATATAACATAGGCCAACGTGAGAAAGAAAGAGACAGGGAAAGAACTTTATTGAGACTCTGAAGGAAATGCATCATGGGAGCCTTTGGGCTTCCTTGGCAACCAATACAAGTGCACTTGCGAGGAACCCCCTAGGCTATAAATGATCATAATGTTTTGAAGTAGCGAAGCAGCCAATATATCATTTTTCGTCATTCTGCAGAGACTCGTGGTACCCGCTAAACACCTTTAGGGCATTCTGTGCATTTTGTTGATGGTGCGGCTGATGACGATGAAGGATATGGGAGAGCCCTTTGTAATGGGTTGGAAGCATTCAACATCCCACTCGTTGCGCAATTCGCATTGTGTGACGCCTGGTTACAGAATTCGCGTTCTGTGACGCTTGGTTGTTATTTTACTCATCTACCACGCTACATTACATGTGTTAATGTGGTTCGTTCGTGACATGAAGCCTGCGTACGGTCTTTTTTCAACGCAGTTTCAAACACCGCCATGGCTCCGAGGTAGAACACTGGGCTCCCACGCAGAGGGCCAAGGTTCGAACATCGTTCCTTCCTAGAAGTTTTTTCTTATTTCGTTTTTTTTTCTTATTTCGAGCGACAGTGGTTACGGACACCGGCGGCGGCGGCGGCGGACAACTACGGTGTCAAAAACGGCCCTTTGTTGTGATCTCATAACAGCTTTCACTGTAAAAACGACGGCAGTCATCGCTTGAATACCTTCGGAACAACGGCGGTCTTGCACTCGAGGTACTCCATAAGGCCCCCCAGTTCCGCGACGGCTCGTTGCCTTTCGGCGAAGTCATCGGCATTTATAGTTCCGAGGAAGCAGTCATCGTCGTCGTCTGACGGCGGCGCGTCAACGGGGGCACGAGACAGGCAGTCGGCGTCAGAGTGTTTTCGTCCGGACTTGTACACGACTGTAATGTCGAATTCTTGAAGCCTCAGACTCCATCGTGGGAGACGACCTGAAGGGTCCTTCAAGTTAGCTAGCCAACATAAGGCGTGGTGGTCACTGACAACTTTGAAAGGCCTGCCTTAGAGGTAGGGGCGAAACTATGACCTAGCCCAGAGGGTGGCGAGGCATTCCTTTTCTGTTGTGAAATAGTTGGCTTCTGCCTTGGATAATGACCGGCTAGCATAACTGATAACCCTTTCAAGCCCGTCAGTCTATTGCACAAGGACGGCACCGAGTCCTACGCTGCTTGCGTCGGTGTGTATTTCCCTATCGGCGCAATCGCCGAAATGCGCAAGTATGGGTGGCGTCTGCAGGCGTCGTTTAAGTTCTTGAAAGGATTGCACTTGCGCCGTTTCCCACCTGAATTCCATGTTAGTCTTCGTGAGAAGCTTCAGTGGTTCGGCGATCCGTGAAACGTTTTTGAGGAATCGTCTGTAATAGGTGCATAAGCCAAGAAATCGGCGCACGGCCTTCTTGTCGGTGGGTGGTGCGAAGTCGGCGATGGCAGCTCTTTTCCGCGGGTCTGGGCGCACTCCAGACTTGCTGATCACATGACTCAGAAACAAGAGCTCGTCGTACGCGAATCGGCACTTTTCTGGCTTCAGGGTCAGTCCAGAGGTCTTGATTGCTTGAAGTACTGCCTCAAGCCGCCGGAGATGCTCGTAGAAGGTCGAGGAAAACACGACGACGTCATCCAAGTACATAAGGCACGTCTGCCACCTCAATCCGGCCAGTACGGTGTCCATGACGCGCTGGAACGTCGCAGGTGCCGAGCAAAGGCCGAAAGACATGACCTTGAACTCAAAGAGGCCGTCGGGTGTTATAAAGGCGGTCTTTTCTCGGTGTCTTTTGTCTACTTCATTCTGCCAATAGCCGGTCTTGAGGTCAATCGACGAAAAGTTCGTCGCGTTGTGAAGTCGATCCAGGGTGTCGTCTATCCGTGGGAGGGGGTACACGTCCTTCTTCGTGATTTCGTTCAGCCGCCGATAATCAACGCAGAAGCGCAGCGTCCCGTAATTCTTCTTCACTAACACTACAGGTGACGCCCACGGACTCTTGGATGGCTGGATGATGTTAGCGCGTAGCATCTCGTCGACTTGTTTCTTTATCGCGTCGCGCTCTCGAATCGAAACTCTGTAGGGGCTCTGACAGAGTGGTCCAGAATTTTCTTCTGTTATAATGCGGTGCTTAGCAAGGGGCGTTTGTCGGACCTGCTATGACGACGAGAAACAGTCCTTGTATTGCGGGAGGAGGGTTTTCACCTGGTCTTGTCTGACCTTCGGAAGGCTCATGTTGACGACAAAATCCGGTTCGGGACCTCTATTCGTCGAAGCAGGTTCGGCAGCATCGAAGAGGTCGAAAGCATCGCTGGCGGCTACACATTCGTCGTTGTAGGCAACAGTCGTACCAATGTTGAGGTGCCTATATTCTTGGCTGAAGTTTGTCAGCACTACCTTTGCTTTACCGTCACGCAGCTCGGCTATGCCTCGTGCGACGCAAATTTGACGGTTCAGGAGCAGGTGCTGATCGCTCTCGATGACGCCTTCACGGTTCGCAGGTTGATCGGTGCCCATGAAGAATAATGACGCTGGATCGTGGCGGAACGGTCATCTGCTCTTCTATCACATTCAATGCGTGGTTCCCTGGCGTCGCGTGGGGCGGGAGCGCTTTGTCTGAGGTTAGTGTTTCGATTGAGACGTCAGGTCGATGACGGCGCCGTGGTCAATTAGGAAGTCCTTTCCAAATATCACATCCCTGGAGCAGTTTCGTAGGATTACAAAGCTCGCAGGATAAGTCCGGTTATTGATGGTGACTCTCGCCGTGCAGACATTAATCGGCGTTACCAGATGGCCTCCAGCGGTCCGGATCTCGGGGCCTTCCCAAGCAGTCCTAACTTTCTTCAAGTTTGCTGCGAACGGCCCACTGATGACGGAATAGTCGGCTCCAGTATCGACGAGAGCGGTGACGTTGTAGCCGTCGATCAGATCGACGAGGTCGCTAGGCCGCCGTCTTGCGTTGCGGCTACGTCGGTTTGCACCGCTGCTTCCGCGTTGCGTCGTCAGGTCTTCTTCCGGTCGCCTGACTGACTGACTGACTGACTGACTGACTGACTGACTGACTGACTGACTGACTGACTGACTGACTGACTGAATTGACTGACTGAACTGACTGACTGAACTGACTGATTGACTGAACTGACTGACTGACTGAACTTACTGACTGACTGACCGACTGACTGACTGACTGACTGACTGACTGACTGACTGACTGACTGACTGACTGACTGACTGACTGACTGACTGACTGACTGACTGACATAAAAACAAAACAAAACATACTGATTGAGCCGAACGCTTTTGCGCTTGTCGGTGTTGGTGTAGTCGGAAAATGCAAAGCATTGACCAAGTACTCAGGATGTTAGGTTCAAAGCTGTTTATTTATCAAGCTGGCGCGTGCCGACGTATGTTTCTTCGACTACAAAAGCGTCAAACAGGAGGACCAGGGCCATCGGGTGGATCTTCTTGTCGTATTTCTTTAGTGGAGGACAGGCTCGCCGCTTGCAGCGCCACATGCGGTGGTTGAAGGCCTCGTCATCTGGATACACCTCGTTGTTTGAGAGCACAATGACGGGCGTCCTGGAAATGGTGTGATCAGCCGAGTTCTTGACCGCCACCGAATCTACGTCACCACCAAAAAATTTTTTAACAGTATGAAAAGCAGACGACTCACAATTGGCTCGTTCCACACCAGGATGCGACGGCCCACGGTGTCCTGAAGTGGAAAGCTAGTGTAGCGGTTAAAGTTACGGATCGTACCGCGGTTAATGTAAAAGGAAAGAACGGGGTCAAAAAAAAGTTTTTTCCTGCACTCGGAGGGGACACAATCTCCATACAGCTTTTCTTGGGGACCGCCTTGTCGACCAGGCTATATAGGTTGTTTACAAAGGCCGACACTTCCTCGTGGATGCCATTAAACTGAAAGTTTAATAGTTCCATCATGGCATCAAACGACGCGGGCACATCCATGTAAAAGGTAGCGAGGTCACCGTGTGCGTCATCAAAGAGAGGCTGGGTGTTGTGGTACATTTCAATAAAGTCCAAGGTGGTGTACGAGCACATTTCGTCATTAAGCACCTGGATAGCTCGTTGCAGGCGCTTGTCGTGCAGGCGAATGAACCGAAACACCGGGTCTGTCAGCCACTTGGGGGTGAGCACAATGCTTGTCAACGGCGATACGGGGTTTTCGCGTAGCCACTCGTAGATGGATTCTTCCGACGCTCATTTTGAACGTTTTCGGCACTTTCCACCTGTTCTTGCGCGTCCCTCGTCAGTGTCTCCACCGCTCGTCTGACCTCCATGGGCGTGGTCACATGCAACTGAATGCGGAAGTTTCGGGTGCAGTATTTCCAAAACTCGCCCGCGCTCGTGTCGAGAACCTTCGAGTTGTCCCAAAACTTCATCTCTAACGTCGCGACCCCAATAATTTCCTCCCATTTTAATGTATTTTAATACTCAGGGCTCACTATTGAAATACTTGACGAGATGGTAGAGGTCCTATGCACTGGCGCTTGTAGACCAAATTGACGAGCGATTTGGTCGTCTGACGAAGCCAGCGAAGACACCACATCGGCATGTGCCGTTGCTCCAGCTGCAGTCGTGTAAGACGTGGACGTGTGGGAGTGTAGTTCCTCGTGTGTGGAGTGCGACGGCAGCGATGCCGTACTGGGTGGGCCCTTGCTCGAATCCTCTGGTAATGTCGTGACAAACAGTCTCAGCCTCTCCGTCGTCTCGAGCGGGAAACACATCGTGCACAAGCTTTCTTCGTTTTGGAATTGACTGTAGCTGCAGTGCCCAGCTTGGAGGGGGTTGTAAACTTTTCCATCTCCTCCAACCCCTGTTCCTGGTTCGGAGACGTTTGGATCTGCTACTTCTCCCACGCCTCGATCAGGTTCCGCAAATGCCGCCAGGGTTTCATTAATGTCATAGGTACTGTTCTCGTCGCTCGAACCAATAAACTTTGTGGTTTGTCCCTGGGAATATAGATGGCGTCACCAAAAAATAATTCCAAATGGTAATATAGGGGTACCTCATGTTCTGTTTCTTGATTGTCAAGCTGACGTTTGCGTGATTTTGCCATGGTCTCTATTAAAAAGCAGAAAAAATGCAAGAATTCAGAATATAGCATAGCTAACCGAAAAAAAAGTGCAGAGTCTTACCGAAGGCGTCTTGAGCGTCCGCTTGAGGTCCTCCTGAGTGGACAGCCTGTTGGAGACTGTGAGTTCTGAGCTGCTGCAGACCTCTTTATATACCCCTCGCGGCGGCCTTGGAAGCCCTTTATAATTAGTGTAAAAACCCGTCTAGAACTAGTTACGCGTGCGCGACAACCAGTTAGTTATTCTTCGTCTCCTGCATGGCGCTCAGTGGAATATAAATGAGATTTGTTTTCTTCTATTCTACAACAAAGGCGCTTTTTAAACACGTATTTTCCTTGTATGTTGTTGTCGTTGTAGTTCCACTCAGAAAAAGTATGTTATATATATATATATATATATATATATATATATATATATATATATATATATATATATATATATATATATATATATATATATATATATCTGATATAACTGATACTGGACTTTCGACGAAGGGTGAAAGAGAAGAAGGAAGAAGTGGAGTTGGATTCTGGGCTAAGCCTTCCGCGACCATCCATCATCCCGCCTTGTAAAATAAACATCTCTCACTGTAACAGAATTGGTGGAGAGTGCTGGGTAACGCATTGGAGCCCCGAGAAAGTACAGCGGAAGACAAACCACTGGAGCTTCGCCGAAGCCGCAGACTCGCAGGACTTCCGCCACTGCCAACCATGATGAACACTGACGGTGACATCCCGCCGCCTCAGCCTGGCACCCCTGGACAACACTACAGAGAGCCACGCCCGTTCTCTGGGAAACCTGGAGAGGACGTCGAAGAATGGCTCAAGCACAACCGGCGGGTGAGTCTTTATAACCACTGGGACACTGCCAGCCAGCGGAACAATGTACCACTTTTCCTTGAGGGAACCGCGTTGATGTGGTACGAGAATCATGAGGATAATTTGACAACGTGGGCAAATTTCGTCGACGAGATCAATAAGTGCTTTGGCGACCCGACCATGAAAAAGAAGCGGGCCGAGCAGACGCTGAGCCAACGCGCTCAAGTCCCAGGCGAGACGTGTACCATGTACATAGAGGAAGTCCTCAAGTTATGCAAAAGTGTGGACCCAGTCATGACTGATGAGGATAAGGTGGGGCATCTCCTCAAGGGAATTGCTGAGGATATCTATCACTACCTCATCGGCAAGGATGACTTGCACTCGGCGAATGACATCATCCGACACTGCCGGACGTTCGAGGCCCTTAAAGCTCGACGTATTTCGGCTAAGTTCGGTCGACTGTCGCGAGCATCGACGTGGGCCCTCCGTCCAGTGATCTGGCGTCCACTATACGACAAATAGTACGCGAAGGACTCGATCGACGGGACGCTGCTGCTACTTCGATAGCACATGTCCGCGGTGCTTTCACACCGTGCGGCCCCCTTCCTGTATCCATCAATGCTGCGGGCTTCGACGACGCAAGGACGCCGGTACAGCCGCGTCGTCATACTCATATTTATGAGCCGCCAAACGACGACATCAGGAGGTCGCCCACCGACATCACAGCGTGGCAAGATCATCCCGCTGACTGCCTTCAGCAGCGTGTGGTGCGTGAAGCGCCTTTGTGTTTCCACTGTGGCGTTCGTGGACATATAGCTCGCTTCTGCCCGGAGCGACGTCGGGCGCCTCTACCGCAGTATGAACGACCCCCTGCATCCTCACGTCGCAGAAGTACACGTGGTGACTATCGCTGGCCACCGAACGGCTACTATCGAAACGACATCCAACAGAGCTACCGCAGCGATTCGCCTGCTTCTGTGCGGAGTGTGACGCCACCAACCTCCCGCCAGCGTCGATCACCATCACCAGGTCGTCGGCGTCTCACCTCTCCTCCGCCGGGAAACTAGGCGCCGTGGCCAATCGAGGTGAGGTCGCCGGACATTTTTCACTGCACGAAGATATGCCTCCGCCAGTTTCCATGGTACAGAATAAGGTCCGTGTTCTTATAGATGGTGTTCCCACTTCAGCTTTAGTCGACACGGGAGCAACTGTTTCCGTTATGAGCAGCGATTTTAAGACTCGACTCGGTCAGAAAGTGATGTTCTCTTGGGGAACCAACACAACGTTTCGTGCAGTGAGTAGGGAACCATTGCGCCCATTGGGAGTGTGCACTGCAACTGTTACTTTTGGCGCAAAATTGTTCCAGGCAGAGTTCGCTGTTCTTGGGAATTCTACTCATGACGTTATCCTGGGCATCGACTTTCTGAAAGAATGCGGAGCCACCGTGGACTGCGCTGCCGGCGAGGTTTTACTGTCTGCTTTTTGTGAGGAGGCCACGCGCGGCCAACAGACAATTGCAGTCGTTGATGACATAATTCTGCCGGCGCAGTCCATAGTTGGAGTGCCTGTTGACGTTTGTGGTGTCGCAGCGGATAAAATTGATGTTATTGTTGACCCGATCCAGCTGAGCTGTGCAAAGAAGGATGTGTTGGTACCGCGTTGTGTGATTTCTGCGAGCAGTGGAAAATCCGCGTTATGGGTGATCAACTCCTCTTTCGAGCCGCTTGTACTGCCTAGTGGAATGCGGCTGGCTGTGTTTGAAGTAGACCCAAGAAGTAACGTCAACATCGCGGTCATTAGCGACGACAACAAAGATGCATCCCACGTGGCCCGCCCCAGTGATGACATATTCATGGGCATGCTGAACAAGTCGCTATCGCCAGAGCAGAGACAAGCGTTAGTTAGGATTCTCTCTAACCATGCATCCGTCTTTGATTTCGCGCTGAGTTTCTGCACCACCTTCACGCACTCGCCATGTGATTGATACTGGTTCCGCCCATCCCATCCGCCAGAGACCGTACAGGGTATCTCCGTCTGAGCGTAAAATTATTGCTGAGCAGGTGGAAGAAATGTTAGCAAAGAAAATGATTCAGGAGTCATCTAGCCCCTGGGCGGCGCCTGTTATACTTGTAAAGAAGAAGGATGGTTCCTGGAGATTTTGTGTAGATTACCGGCGGCTGAACTCTGTTACAAAAAAAGACGTATATCCGCTTCCCCGAATTGACGATGTTATCGATTGTCTGCACTCTGCTTCGTATTTTTCTTCTGTAGACCTGAGATCTGGATATTGGCAAATTCCCATGCACTCTGCCGACAAGGAAAAAACAGCGTTTACAACTCCAGACGGTCTATTTGAGTTTAATGTCATGCCATTTGGTTTATGTAATGCTCCTGCCACATTTGAGCGCTTTATGGACACAGTTCTTCGTGGCTTAAAATGGGAAATATGTCTTTGTTATCTTGATGATGTCATAATTTTTGGCCGCACGTTTGAGGAACACAATCGTCGACTTGACGTTGTTCTCACGTGCCTTGAGAAAGCAGCACTTACCTTGAATTCAAAGAAATGCCATTTTGGTGATCGTGAGACTTTAGTTCTTGGACATCTCGTAGACAAGCACGGCGTTCGACCTGATCCCCATAAAGTCACCGCAGTCAGCAGCTTCTCTCAACCATGCTCGCTACGAGAACTTCGAAGCTTCATGGGCCTGTGTTCATATTTCCGGCGTTTTGTTCCTAACTTCGCTGATGTCGCTCAACCCCTTACTCATCTGCTCAACAAAGCCGTGCCTTACTAGTGGACGAAAGAATGCGAGTCATCGTTTTCTCAGCTGAAGTTTCTACTCACTTCCGGGCCTATACTTCGCCATTTTGACGCATCAGCCCCAACTGAGGTGCACAGTGACGCCAGTGGAATTGGTATCGGCGCAGTCTTAATTCAGCGTCACGGAGCTGTCGAACATGTCATTGCCTACGCAAGCCGTTGTTTGAGTAAAGCTGAGCGCAATTACACCGTTACAGAGCAAGAATGCCTGGCGGTCGTCTTTGCCGTGCACAAGTTTCGCCCGTACATCTATGGCCGCCGATTCGCTATCGTCACAGACCACCACTCACTCTGTTGGCTCACTGGTCTCCGTGATCTTTCCGGCCGTCTTGCACGTTGGGCCTTACGTTTGCAAGAATATGACTTTGATGTGTGCTTCAAGAGTGGCCGCCGTCACGCGGACGCTGACTGCCTGTCGCGACTTCCCCTTCCCACGACTGAATGTGACGCCGACAATTTAGACGACTGTCTGGCAGCTCTTGATTCGCCGTTTCCAAATTTGGCCAGCTTCCATGCTGAACAACGCAAAGACCATAGTCTGGCTCCTTTTCTCTCATCTGCCACCAATAAGCCGCATCAGTCCCCTTTCGTTATGCGGGATGACATTCTTTACAAGCGAAATTTTGCTGCACAGGGGGCCCGCCTACTTTTGGTTGTCCCAAAGGCTTTGCGACCCAACGTGCTGCAAGCTATGCACGACGACCCAACATCCGGACATATGGGATTTGCCAGGACCTATCGCCGCACACTGGAACGTTTTTACTGGCCACGCATGCGTCAAGATACAGCTAAATACGTCGCGAGTTGTGAGCATTGCCAACGATACAAACGTCCAACTAGTGCGCCGCCGGGACTTCTACATCCCATACCGCCTCCGTGTTTCCCCTTTGAGGTCGTCGGTATTGACTTGATGGGCCCTTTTGGGAACCGCTGGATTATAATCTGTGTTGACCACCTCACTCGTTATGCTGAAACCGCAGCCATCTCTGCCGCAACGGCCGATCACGTTTCGGACTTCATGCTACGCTACATCATCCTCCGGCACGGGTCGCCTCGCGCGATTATCAGTGACCGTGGCCGTCAGTTCGTCGCCGACGTCGTAGAAGAGCTCCTCCGCCGGTCTGCTTCCCAGTTTCGTCACGCCACTTCGTACCATCCTCAGACCAACGGACTGACTGAGCGCGTCAACAGGACGCTCGTTAACATGCTTGCTATGTACGTTGACTCCAAGCACAAGAACTGGGACGCTATTTTACCTTTTATGACTTACGCTTACAACACTGCGCTGCATGAGACCACCGGCTTTAGCCCGTTTTACCTTCTCTACATCCGACCGCCACGGACTACTCTTGACACCATTCTCCCGTTTTCGGATCAGGAAACGCCACCTCTTGCAGAGACCCTCTGTCACGCAGAGGAAGCAAGGCGCATCGCACGTCTCCGGACTTTTGCATCCCAAGACCGTTCGAAGGCCCGTTACGATAAGCGACATCGACATGTCTCGTACAGTGAAGGAGATCTGGTGTGGCTGTGGACTCCATACCGCAAGCGTGGCTTGTATCAAAAGGTTCTGGCCCGCTACACAGGTCCCTTCGTCGTTTTGTCGCGCCTTAGCGACGTTAAGTACGTCGTCTCACGGCTCACATCAACCGGCCGTCGCTCCAGAAGAACTGACGTCGTGCATGTCGCCCGTTTGAAGCCATATCACGCGCGACACTGACTGACTCGCTCGGTGGGCATCATCTGCAACGGGGGAACTGATACTGGACTTTCGACGAAGGGTGAAAGAGAAGAAGGAAGAAGTGCAGTTGGATTCTGGGCTAAGCCTTCCGCGACCATCCATCATCCCGCCTTGTAAAATAAACATCTCTCACCGTAACAGAATATATTTAAATATATCCCTTCTTAGGCTTCGATGACAACGACAACGACATGGCTTTATTTTTTTTTGTATGTCGTTGTCATTGTAGTTCCACTCAGAAAAAGTATTGTAGGGTTTTGCGGCTGCATCTAGCCCTGAACCCTTCAGAGATGAGGCCAAGACACAAAGAGATACGTCTTTACTGCATCGAGCCTCGGCCGCAACTGCCCGCTGCCAGCGGCTGCCGCGTGACACGAGCGCACATGCGATCGTCGTTTTCTTCTATGCGCTCACAGCCGCCGAGCGCCCCCATACTGCCCCCTCCCCTCGGAAAAAAGTGAGCGAGGAGTACGCGGGCAACTTCACAAGGGTAGCGCGCGCAAGTGTCCTGTCCTGGCTATCCTTGGCCACGGCGGACTGCACGTGGCACACACGACCACATGCCGGCGCTGTCCGCCCACAACTCTCTGTGGAACCTCATGGCGTGCCGGTCACGGGAACTGCTGACGCGCGCAGCAGAGGCAACTCTGGTGCCGCCCGAAGACGGAGGCACACCGGACTCGCTCAGGTTGGCGACCGCAGTCGTCAGCATGACCACGGTCGAGAGCATGATGGAACGCCGATGCTCCTGGTGCAGCACCGGTCCCAGCGAGTCATAAACCGTTGTGGTTGTCGTATGTCGTTGCCGTTGTAGCCCTGCAGACCATTCACGTGCGGGTGGCGGCCACTCCTCCAGGTAGTAGTCGTTGAACGCCAGTGACCTCGGCAGCCCCGGCAGCGCGACGTCCCCAACGAAGCTCCGACTGCATATGCCTCCGGCGCTCACGTCTCCCTCGCAGATGTTGCGCTGCAGGTCAGACACGTTGGTGCAGTTGCTCACGTGGGCGGCAGGCTCCTCCTCGAACGGAGCCACCTGTCCTGCCACCCCCTCCAGGGATTCCTGCAGCTGCGTCATCTCATCCAGCCTGAACTGTTTATCCGCTTGCTGCTGTCTCGCCTTAAGCTCCTCCATCAGCCGCTTGTTCTCGATCTCAGCCGAGGCCAGCACCTGGTTCAGCTTTGCAAGCTCTTCCTGCATGGTCTCTAGTTGAGCGGCACTGCTCTTCAGACCGTGCTTGAGGATTGTCTCAGAATCTGGAACAAAGTGCTCTGGCCCTCCTCCAGCCCATTGATCTGCTCCTGGTTCTTCTTGCACTCTGCCTCCTTCCGGTTCAGTTTCAAAATTAATGTCCGCGCTTGACTGGCCTCTCGGTCGCGGTCCTGTTGGGCCTGGGCGAGCTGCGCACGGAGAACAGCCGCTTGCATCCGTATCTGGTCCAGCTGGGAGTCCTGGAGTGCGCGCTGCCGCTGCAGCTTTTCTTCATGGCTGCGCCGCACGTTTGCCAGTTGAGTGTCCCGCTCCAGCAATCGCTCCTCGAACTTGGTACACTGCTGCTGCTGATCTTTGAGGCACTGCTGAGCATCTGCAAGCAGCCTCTCCATGCGACTGTACTCCAGCGAGTTCTCGGCCATCTTTCGGTTCATGTTGAAGATCTGAGCTTCAAGGATGTGGAGTTTGTCACTCCAGGATGTATGGGCCTCGAAGAATTGTTGCCGCGACTCGTCCAGCTGCTGTTCGAGCTGTTTCTCCAGATTACGGACCTTGTCCTTCAGGTCAGAAATGTGGCGCTCCTTTTCGGTAATCATGGTGGTTGCCTTGGCTTTGTAGACGTCGTGCTCGTGCTTGAGACGATATACCTCAGCTTCAAGGGCAGCCTTGTCCCTCTCAAGGTCACGAGCGCGGACCACGTCGGTGCCAGACTCCGATTCGTCTGGTGTGAGTCTCGTGTCCCTGTGTTCCGTTATCTTCCGTTTCCTCCTCGCATTCCTCGTCTTCTTCCTTTTCTTCATGGCCGCCGCATCGTCGTCATCCCGGGACATTCTGACCTCAACTTCAAGGTCGTCGCAGTCACCGGCCGTGTCCCCAGCAGTCGCGTCGTCCAACGCCGTGGTCGCCTCACCATTCCTGGTGTCTGCACCGTCGTTGGCGGACGATGCGTCGCCACCGCGTCGCTGGTCGTCCCGTGGTGCCGGCCCGCCGCACGAGCCCGCACGAGCCTCGACGCCGACCTCCTCAGCGCACGCATCGTCGCCGTCCTCGTCGTCGGCCCCAGGTGCCACCTCGCCGCACGAGCGCGCCACAGCCTCCATGGCCTTCGCGGGCAGCGGGACGCCGAGGTAAGCGCCGAGGTGCTCGAGGGCGATGAAGGCACGCCGCTGCTCATCGGGGGTCATTCTTCCGGAAAGGCAGAGGCGTATGAGGGTCTCTACCGGCTGAAGCAGAAGGACCAGGTCGTAGACCCCGTAGGCGGCCATATCCATGAACGCCAGCTTCAGCGCCCATAGCTCCTCGAAGGCGATATCGCCGTGCCGGGGGCCGAAATCAGGGGCTGGTGGGATCCGGCGTACGTCGATCGGGCAGAACATGTCGGGGCGGGTTCCTACCCGTTGGGCGCCAGATGTAGGGTTTTGCGGCTGCATCTAGCCCTGAACCCTTCAGAGATGAGGCCAGGACCCAAAGAGATACGTCTTTACTGCATCGAGCCTCGGACGCAACTGCCCGCTGCCAGCGGCTGCCGCGTGACACAAGCGCACATGCGATCGTCGTTTTCTTCTATGCGCTCACAGCCGCCGAGCGCCCCCATAGTGTGTGTGTATATATATATATATATATATATATATATATATATATATATATATATATATATATATATATATATATATATATATATATATATATATTCCTTCTTAGGCTTCGACGACAACGACAACGGCGCAGCATTAAGAAGTAAATAAGAAACGAAACAAAGATTGTGTTTTTTTTATTTTGCTTTTCTTAAACAGAGCGATCTATTGCGGGAAAAATGGCACCGAGCGTTGGGTTCTTGAAGCAGCTTCTTTTGATGTATTAATCTGCGCTTGCGCAATCTTCTGCAGCTCTGCCTTGTGTTTTGGTAACTTCGGACTCCGTGCGAGCGAGGTTGACTGGACGTCCGTGACGTGTGAGGCTGTTGTAACTTGCTTTGATGTTCTCGTTGGAGTGACGCAAGTAAGGCCCCACGTTCGAAGGTAAAGTAACACTGTCGGCAACTATGGTGTCAACGTCAGAGTGAACCACCAGTTCTGTGTCAATTTGAAAAAACGCGGCAATGTCTTGAAACGTTTCAGTACTGCCTGGGTCGTCCTTGTTAGACTTGCTTACTGCCAATACCCCAAAACTCAAACTCGGTTGAATAGTTGAGTGCGCCATCGTTTTTAAACCTCGGGTGAAGTAAGTATTTTCCATAGGGGTCCAAATACTTCACGTGGCGCGTGTGCATATCGTCGGGTCGAAGTCGCATGGTGATGTTGGTATCTGGCTTTTGCTCGTACGATTCGTAGTTTTACATGTTACTAGTGGTGTAGGATACAACGTCAGCAGGCAGGCCAAGGTGTGTACGAGTTAGCAACTCGTTGCCCGTGTTATAAGTGGGACCCATCTTTAGCCATGCGTCACTTCCAAACTGGTACTCATATTTGACTATGGGTGTGCCCACGTGACCTTTGAACGGAAACTGGTTTACGAACTTGGTCAAGCGGGGACCAGCCTTGTCAATGTGAATAAAGTCGTAAGCAAAGTTGTGACGTGGTACTCCCATGCACGCAGGTATGCTCTTTTCGTCATCGCCATCGTGATCGTCGTTTCCGGGTGCGATTTTAAGACCCCACTAGCTCTTAGCCAGATCCGAGTGGGCCTTCTCCTGAAATGGTAAATAAGAGTGTGGCTTCATCGGGTTGTTTGTCTCGCCTTTCTTCACACGACACATGCCGGTATCGAAGTAGTGGTTCAATCCGACGGAGCTGAGGCCATAAACTAGCATGTCAGAGTTGACGGGTTGGACAACCGAAGAGCCAGTCTTCCATGGCGTGCGTAAACCATGAGGGGTTACCTTGACCGAGCAACTCACAGCTCTTGTGTGAGCTGGTAGGTTAAGGTAGGTGCCGTGAGGAATGTAAAGATACGGCCGGTCCACTGGCAAGCGTGACAGGCTAGTCAGAACTCCTGGAAACGTTTTCTCGGTGTCATAAACTAAATTGGTCTTCAGCATTGCGTAGGCCCATGTGGTGAGTATTTTGCTGTCACGGAAGACTGTGATGGTGGCGAGGTACGCGCAAAATCTGCTGAACGAGCTCTGTCGAATTTTCACCGTCACCTCCAACTCCTGCTCCGCCTGGACGGGTGGGGGCGTTTGAGTGCATCTGCTGCGACATCTGCGCACCTTGGGCGTCGCCGGCAGTTGAGTCAGGCTGGTATCGCTTTGCGTCTGCTGTATCTGATTTCCCGTTATGTGCACGTTTCCGTCTATCTCCTGGCATTCCATGGAGACTACGTCACAAGACGTATTGTTCCACAATATTCTTCGTGCCCAGATCACCTGCAGCTAATGCGGAATGCCAGTTACCCATGCGTCTAAAGTCATTCAAGAAGAGAGCCGCAGATGCCTGATCAGTAGCAAAGACGTCCTCGTGGCTCGTGGCCCGCTCGTAGGCTTCGTCGTGCGACTTGGCTATGCCGTCGTCCTCGTCCACTGGATCGATCTCCGTTGCGCTGTGGATTCCCGGGACCCAGGTACCGGTGGCCTGGGAACAAAGGCATACTACTCAGGTTAGGAGATATACACATGGTAGCGGTAGCGACATCGACGACAGCTACACTCTTAGCCGCCTCTCTTTGACCGACCGACCGACCGACCGACCGACCGACATAAAAAACAAAACAAAACAGACCGATTGAGCCGAAAGGTTTTGCGCTTGTCGGTGTCGGTGTAGTCGGAAAATGTTTCGTCTTCAGGACCTCGTTCGGCATGCGGCGGAGGCTCGGAACTTCGTCGCGGAGTCGTCGTCGACGGCGGAGGATCTTCAGCATTTCGTCGTTCAGCAACCGCACCTCCATCGGTTGCTGCCCTTAGTTTTCCGGATACGATCTAGGCGACCGGCCCCGGTTTGGGCCAGTGTACTGCCGACGGTGCGGTGATATGTAACGGCTGGGCGACGGCGAGCGGGAAGGTCGTCGTTCTTGCCACTGTGTTCCGGTGAGGCAGTCGTCGATGTCGCGAGGCCGTTCGCCTGGCTGCGGGCTCGGCGCGTTGACGGCGAATCCTCGTAGCCCCATCTGACGGTACTGGCAGCGGTGGTACGTGTGGCCGGCCTCCCCGCAGTGGTAGCAGAGCGGGCGGTTGTCAGGGGCACGCCAAATGTCGCTCTTTCGGGCTGTGTAGCGTTGGCCTGCAGGCGGGCGGAATGGCGTCGGAGGTGGCGGCGGTGTCTGGCGACGGAACTGCGGTGGCACGGGGCGTTGGTGATTGCGCGGATTGGCGACAGCATGGCGTGCAACGGCAGCATAGCTCATCGCTTCCGGCTCAGGTTGCGACGGTGCAGCAACTCCTAGCGAATGCTGAAGTTCCTCGCGAAGGGCATCGGCTATGGAATGGTCCTGGCGTTGCAATGCAGGAAACATCCTTCGCAGCTCTTCTCGCACGACAGCCCTGATCGTCTCACGTAGGTCGTCGGAGCCCAGCGCATGTGCTTCCCCGTAGTTCGTTGTCGCCATGCCGTGGTTGTACTACCTAGTGCGGATTTCTAGGGCCTATTCGATTGGGTTTCCCCCCGAAACGAATTCCGAGACCGTCTTCGGCGGGTTGCGCACAAGTCCGTCGAAAAGTTCTTCCTTCACTCCCCGCATGAAGAAGCGAACTTTCTTTTCTTCGGACATGGCGGGGTCGGCATGGCGAAATAGGAGAGTCATTTCTTCGGTGTACAGTCCGATGTTCTTATTGGGGAGCTGTACACGGGTCTCGAGAAGGGTTTCAGCCCTTTCTTTCCAGATGACGCTCGTGAAGGTGTTCAGAAATCCGGTGCGAAAGAGGTCCCATGATGCTAGCGTGGACTATCGATTCTCGAACCAGGTTCTTGCGCTATCTTCAAGGGCGAAGTAGACATCGCGTAGCTTCTTGTCGTATGCCTCCACCCGGTCGTATGCCTCCAGCCAGCTTTGTGTATCCTCGCATGGTGATCCGCGAAATCTCGGTGGCTCCCTCGGTTGGTGCATGACGACCGTTGTAGGCGCCACAGCGGCTGTCATTGTGGCTGTTGTCTTCTTCGTTATATCCTGGTTTTGTCCGGTTGGGGTTCGTATTGGGAGGGTAGTCCTTTCAGTCTACGGCTGGCTCGACTGTCGCTGATGCTGTCGGTGTCTTCTTCGCGACGTGGGCTGGGTTCATGCCTTGACGGGGGCGTCCGGAACATGAACGAGCAGCACCTCTGCCAGATGTCACGTGGTCGTGACGTCGACGAAGACCGCAGGCGACGTGTCCAAGATGAAAGTCTTTATTTGGCCGAACTTGTGGCCGAGAAACGGAAAGTTAGTTCACAGCAATACATACAGTATGCACTGATAGCGGCGAAAAGAGCGTCGTCCGTCGATGAACGGACAAGCGGTCAAGCGTGTCGGCTTTTATACAGGCGTTATCGAACTGTCCAGCAATATCGCTGGTGGCGGCGTTATCTCTCGACAAAGCTGGAACATTCGCGTGCGGCGCCCAATCTTAACAAAACGATCTACTACAATCGCGAAGCTTCTCGAACACTGCTTCGCGGACAGCGTCGAGCGTTGATAACCGTCCTTGCTGGTGAAACCCGAATACAAGAAGTGGGAGTGGCAATATTGTCACATGGTTGTGACGGTGAACTGCTGCAGCAGCACTGCGAAATAGGAACTGTTTATCTGGGCGAGCTTTTGCCCGGCAAATGAAAAGTCGAGGTACAAACAATTCACGCCGTACACTGATAGCGGTGCGAACATTAGTCGACCGTCGTGCAATCTGATCAGCAGCAAAGCGCGTCGGCTTTTTATCTGTGTGGCATCGAAGGTTCTTGCATTATCGTTTGTGGCAGGCGATTTTTAGAATAAACCCTACTGTTCGCGTTGCGCGCTCAAGCTTATCAGAAGATACTAAAATGATTCGGAAGGTTCCCACACATACGGGCACGGTTTTTGCGAAGCAGTGGTTATACGTGTAACGATCCGGTTACAATAAAATATAAGAACAAGCACGAGAGGGGCACTGCCCCTCTCTTACAACACATCGACCCGAGGCTTAAAAAACAACGTGGATGTGGGAAGAAATGCACGCGCAATGAAAGAACAATAATAAAGAAAGAAGAAGTTCAGTCATCAGGCTCGTTACGGCGTATAAAACGGTTTAGCCGCACGGCATGTACAGTTTCAGGTCGTGTGCGGCGCCGCTGAGAATTCGTAATGCCGTCCGGGATGACTTCGTAGTGCAGAGCGCCAAGACACCGAAGCATCTGGTACACGCCGAAGTATCGCCGAAGAAGCTTTGGATGCGAAGTATCTCTTGCTCGGGGTATGTAACGCGGAGTGGTCATCCGCACGCAGCGTCGTGGTCCGCACTCACACTATGCATGCGCGACTCTCCTTCCCTCTCTCCAACAGCAGCGCGTTACTCTCTCCACTTCTCTACCAGCACCTGTATGCGCTTCTGCGTTCTCGCTTCTTCTCTCACGGCGCATACGCTACTCTCCTCCTCTAGTCTCATCTCCTTCAAGCGGTAGAGCCAGCAGAGCGCTGCGAGCGTTCAGTGCAGCGCTTGCTTCGGTTGGCTCCTCTGAAAAGCGGGCTCGACATGCCGAAATTCTCTCCTGCGCAGCGCCGCAATGAGGGCCAGCGCATGCTCGTCCCCTCCCCCTCTCTCTCCTCTCCTACGCTGCCTCTCTCTCGCGCGCCTGTCGAGCGCGTGCCCCGCACGCCCTGTGAGAATTAACGGCCAGGCTAGAGGGAAGACACGACGCGCGTGGGGTTCCTCATCGCGTTCCACGACGCGAGGTCGGTAGCATGCCCAGCGAACGCCAACGGAACGCGATCGTGCAAGTTCTCCGGCTTCGCATCGCCTCATGGTCCCCTTTAGAGGGAGATGGTGTAATTTTTTTCGCTGAGTCCACATCGGCGTATAAGTGTCCAGAACCAGGTACGGTTTACGTTTCGACCAAAGATTTGTGTTTAGTTCTACGCAATAATGAATTGAACACTGTGTCGGCGATGTGTTTTAGAACTGCTGGGAATACTCCATCACACTCAATTCTCCAGTGCTGCACCCTTCTCTGTAACTTTCAACTCTCTGCACCAGTATAAAGTTACCGCATTTTGTATTTCACGAAGTGTGAAGCATTTTCTTAAATGCCATAATAAATTTCCTTCGTACCACCTTACCATACAGGATAGCGAAGAAGATCTAATGCATGTTAAGGGTAAGAAAACATTATAAAAAGCAGGATGTCGTCACAATGCTTTCAAAGGAGCATTGACGGGTTGAGACCCAACGAAAGACAGTAAAACTATGCAAACACGCAAGACGAAAAGAGACATAATCTCATAACTAACGTCAAAAGAGATGAAACGCACAGGAACCAGAAGAAATAAAAGTCACTCTTTTATAATCAAATAATTGTTAAAGTACTTGCGGAAATGCTTGTTGTCGTTGAGAAAAAAAATGCAATTCGTGCGACGTTGTGCACGTTTCGGGATGCATTTGCCGTCGTAGGAAAAGTGCTGCTGTCAGCAAAAATGAGATAAATTCTAGTATTTAATTGCGCTGTACTGTGAAAAAGAGCGGTAAAAAGTTGTCTTTTTTAAGTGAAAGAATACGGATGCACTCGAACTTTCTGGCAACGTTGTGTTTTTGGAAAGACAGCGGGAGGGGGCGGGGAGCGGGTGCAATAGAGAGCACTATGGACTTTACTGTGGGAAAGGGATAAGCTGTCTCAGCACTCGAAAATTGTTAAGAATAGTGATTAAAGTTTCAGTGCACTATGTACTGTACTATTGGAGAACAGCCGGCCCTCGAAACACTGAATTTTCTGCTTGGGAAGCGTTACAGCATGTGTTTAGAAGGAAATGTGAACATTTCAATAAAGAAAGTTGCTGGGGATTTACGAGAAGTCAAAACTACGGTATGATTATGAGGCTCGTCGTAGTAGGCGACTCCGGATAAGTTTTGACCAATTGGGGTTCTTTTTAACGTGCACCTATATCTAGGCACATTGCTCTTCTTTGTATTTCACCTGTATCATAAATACGGCCGCCATGGCCGGGATTGAGATGAGTGATTCAAAGTAATACAAACAATGCCGCGGGAGCGCAGTAAACTCTAACTGAATTGCGAAGCAGTCGTACCACTTGTGGCCGCAGAAAAGGAATTGGGTTGCCGGTTACTGGGTGAAAGAACAGCTTAGGGCACTGTGAATTGAGCCACTTTTACGAGGAGTTTCTGGTAAGCGTCATTCGTCTTATACCCGTGTCACAAGGGTAGTCTAACCACAGTTAAGTACGACGGCCGTTAAGTCTAACGGCTGTTGTACCTTGAACCATAACCGCAGTTGATCCGCTAACGACCGTTTTTGTATACGGAGGTAGGCAACCCCTGTTAGCGCCGTAAACTGACAACATGGCGGCCCCCATGTCGGACGCGAGCAGCTCGGCTTCCAGCGAAATATCGAGCCAAAAGCGTGTCAACTGGACCGTTGCGACGACGGAGGCGTTGATATGCAGTTGGGAAGAAAATTACCGGCTTTGAGGTACAAGTTTGTCCGTGCTGCAAAAATCTCGTAAGCATTTAACAAGATTGATACACGGCTGCGTCCGTTCATTGAACAGTGCTTCACGCTATTTGATAGACGCTCATCAAAACACGCTGCTTACGCGTCCATAATCGAGCGTGCAACCCTGTACAAGGCGGTGTTATAGCGGTATTGCACGAACGCAGCCGTGCATCATCTAAAGAACGCTTGGAAGCGCTGCAAACGTGTGACAGCGTCTCTCTCTGGTTTACGATAACTGTGGTTACGTCCGCTGACTGCAGTTGGGTAAACAGCGGTTAAGCTCACCCGTGTAACAAGGGTATTACTCCCAGGTGGAAACTCTGATACCTGTGTCACACGGACACTAAAAAGTCTTTTAAGCAAGAGGACTTTTTCCGAAAAAGAGTTCCATGCGCTGTCACACGACAGAGAGCGATCTCTTTTTCAGAAGCGGTCTTTTCTGGAAACGACGTTCGACGAACTCTTTCACGGCGGTAAAAGAGTAGCCTCGAGACCAGTGGGCGCCAAAATTTATGACGTGGCGAAAAAAAATCGGCAACTCTTTATTTGGTGTTCCTTGGCCTCACCATAAAAATAAATTTCATTTGTCGTAAGCAGGGTAAGAAAACCATTTAAACTTTATTTTTTCTGCACTCTCGTAAACAGGGCGAACGGGTTGGGGTTATGGCCGCCCGCATAGACGCGAGCATGGGCGCGAGTACAGTGAACTAGAACCAACGAGTAGAACTAGTTCACTATAGACGCAAGTGAGCGCGGAAAGGCGAACGCCGGTGTGCAATCAGCCCAAGGAAAAATATTGGCCGCGTATCTGCGTGCTTCGCTGCAAATGTCGTCTAAAGACGATAGAAGAGGCGCTGCGCGAGATATGGATGCCATCTGGCAATACGTCGGGAAACATGAGTGCTGTGTTGCGGCTGGTATTCGCGGCGCAGCAGCAGGCGAAGACCGGCGGTGACCAACGCGACCGGCGGGGACGCCAGCCAGCCCGAACAGACGGTTTGGCGCGAAACGCTGAAGCAGAAGAAACGTCCGTACTCAACGAGTACTCTCCAAACACACTTTTATTTACACGTCGCCTGGGTAAAACAGCAATTCCAGAGCTGCGCCGCATGGCATTCGTACAGTGCAATACAGAACGCATCTCTCGCTCGCGCATATTCCGTTTCATAACACTTAAAACTCTCCCCCACCTTTCCCTAATGCATTGTGGCATACCGGTTATTCTAAACTGGTTAACATTCCTGCATTTCCTGTTTCACCCGTTCCTTCCGTCAAAGTCGCAAAAGCTTAAAGAATAAATACTTCGCATTAGGTTCTTGATTAGGTAGAATAAAAATAACGTGCGCAAACCACATCCATAGCAGCTCACTTCGCGTGAAATTCAGCTACTGTCTGTACAACTGCGTTAGATATTAACCTAGTGAAGCGTTAGCTACAGCTTTTGAGTAAATAGCACTAAGACTGCAGTGACCAATTGCCCCACACAGTAAGCAATCGGTAGTCTATTGCGGGACCCTGCTGACGCACCCACGTTGCTATGTAAACGAAACTATTGAAACCCGGTAGTCATAGTGGGACGGGGCTGAGGACGCGACATTCAACGACCAAGTTGTTGCGGAATGCCTGAAAATGCGAAGGCGTCAATGACTTCCCAACTCTTGACCAGTATACCAGCGCAATTACGGCCGAGTATCCTTCAGATCGAGAGAGCATTATGCTGCGCGAGTGGAAGTCTTCGCCCAGCATAGCATCTGCGCGCCAGAGCGAGCGATAGCTTTTAGCGCATCCGCTCTGCAGGAGAAGTTACCGCATCACAGACAAACAACTGAACATCGAATGAAAACTACCCCAAAGCAAACATTTTTACTGTATCGATGGAAGATACGCAGAAAATATCTTCGCGAAGTTTGCTTGCCCAGGCTGCTGCGCGACGTAATGCATCAGCAGCATGGGGGAAGAAACGGGGTAAAAGTAGTTGACTTTGACGTCTGCGGGGTCCCCTGCGACTTGAAAAAGACAGTAAATACAAGACAACCGCTCCGACTCGCCCACCGTGCTCTTGCTGCGGCATCACTGTCATGCTAGTACAACTTCGAAATTTTCGCGGCACCGCTGTCACTGTCTGTGAATTGATTAATCCAAATGCCTTTATTGATTGAATGCTAGCTCTCATTAAGACACTTTTTAAAATGCTTTGGGAATTGGAGAACTAGGCTCAAATTTCGCCAACCAAGACGCTAATGTGTTTGAAAAAATTGGCCGCGTATCTGCGTGCTTCGCTGCAAATGTCGTCTAAAGACGATAGAAGAGGCGCTGCGTGAAATATGGACGCCATCTGGCAATAGGTCGGGAAACATGAGTGCTGTGTTGCGGGCTGGTAGTGCCGGCGCAGCAGCAGGCGAATACCGGCGCTGACCAACGCGACCGGCGGGAACGCCAGCCAGCACGAACACGCGGTTTGGCACGAAGCGCTGAAGCAGACGAAACTGCCGCACTCAACGAGTACTCTCCACACACTCTTTTATTTACACATCGCCTGGGTAAAACATCAATTCCAGAGCGGCGCCTCATGGCATTCGTACAGTGCAATACAGAACCGGAACCGAAACACAACAATGAGTTCGTGCAGAGGGCACGGAGGAAAGCAAGTGTCAGCGCAGTCGCATTTTTAGCGCAGCTTAAGAAACTAGGGTCTTTGGAATTGCGTATGTATGCATTTTCTATTAAAGGAACACACCACCTAATACTTACCTATTGATGTTGCGCCTCAGATATGCGTAATGTTTGCTTTTTGATCAACAATTTACACAAGTATGAACCTAGTCAGCCGTTCAAGATGGCTGGCCCTTGGGCAAGTGGTTCAACTTTGGCCGAGTGGCTGAGTCGAGAGACGTGCCGACAAACAGAAAGAGAGACAGACCAAAATTTCTCCGTTTAAGTATCCCAAGAAAGACTATCGTCTTTAAAAGAAGCCCCGGGTACAGCGGTCTCGCCGCGTCTTACTCGTATTCCAGAAAGAGATGGTAAGCCACAAGACTTGCAATTGTCACTTTTTTCTCCGTACGATCATCCGTGGCGAGGCAGACGAGCACTAACAAGGAAAATAGACACCCACTGTTGCAAATGCTTCTTAAGATACTACTGCGTGAACCGTTTTTTCTTTAGATGTGAAGCATCTTATAGCGGAGTTCAATCCGGTGGTGGTGTTGGTGTGCGGCGTGACCGCCCTTACTGCGCATGCGCAAGCCCTCTCCACACGCCTGCTCTCCCTCTTCCGTCCCCCTCTCCACTTTGCATTTCCCTTTCCCCACCCCCACTTCCCCTCTCCCATTTCCCCTCTCCCTCTACCCCCTCCCAATTTCCCCCTCTCCGCTCCCCTTCTCCATTTCCCCTCTCCCCTTTGCCTCTCTACCCGCCCCTCTCCACTTCCCCTCTGAAACGCGGGCTCTACATCCCGAAACGCTGCTTCGCATCGCCTCAGGTCCCCTTCAGCGGGTGATGGTGTGATTTTCAACTGGAGTTGTTAAATTTATGTCAACAAACGTGCCATACAATAAATTTGGACATCTATCGAGATACATAATTTTCTTTTCGCTGGTTATGTTTCGAAAGTGAACGCCACTTTTTCGGTAGCGCATTCGAAAGGAACCTCTCAAAAGAGATATGTCGGTGCCGTGTGACTGCGATGGAACGCCTCTTCATAAAAAGTCTTTCAACACAGTAAAAGACCGCTTACGTAAACGACTTTTTCCGTGCCCGTGTGATGCAGCTATAACTGAATTGTTAAGCGGTCGTCCCACATTTGGCTGCGGAAAGCGAATTGTATTGCCGCTTAGTGATTTGACTGATAGGCCACCACATCGGCACTGTGAATGGAGCCACCTTCATGAGGATTCTCAGGTAAGGGTAATTCGTTGTACTACCAATGGCGGCACACGTTTCTCTATCTCTTGTTTCTAGACTAGGAGCCTAAGCTATGATATGACACCATTTTAGGGAACCATGACATGATATCAGTAAAGCAAGCACTGAACAATATAACAAGAATTGGTATTTGCGATCTTTAAGTATGTTTTAGCCTTAATATGACGCCTAAGACCTTATCAACTCCTCTTCAAATAGGACGTAATATTCAATAACATCGGACGTTCTTGGCTGGAGACTGTGCGGTAAACGCAAGCACCGACAAGGACACTGCGAAAGTAAAACCGAAACTAAACTGTGTAATAATGAAATCCAAGGAATTACGGGGTCACAATAAATACGACATGATGCGTGTATTTCGAAATGAGTAATGGTCTGAGCGCTAAAATTCCCGAATTCAGCTCTGAGCTCGTAGTCACAGGTCATATTCGGCTCGGTCGTTATCGAAGAGGTTTTGAAATACGTTTCACCGCAAAATCTCCTCTGGGATCCAACCAAATTATGCGTACGAGTTTGCTACTAATCACCAGTTCTTTCGCCGTCGCATGCTGATGTCTGTCATATAATTCTTATGTTAGGTGTGTTTTTGTCCCCTATTTTTCAGCAATCACTCTCACCTGGAGTGGTGCCATAAGACTAGAAGGGAGGCAAGGTCATGACAATCCCAAAGAAAGACAGGTCACACTCACCCAAAAACTATCGTCCCATTTCGCTCGCAGGTACATGCTCCAAAATGCTGGAAACGTAATCCCTTCCCCCAAAGTTGTTTTCATCGCACCTCTCAACTTCGTTAATAAAAACCGACATGTTCTCCAGAACGGTGTTTCCTGCGACACGCGACAAGCTCTGTTCATTAACGTTATTAGCTCTAGCATTAATGTTTTCTAGACTTCATGAAAGCATTTGACAAAGTTTCTCATAAACGCTTGTGCTTCAAACTTTCCTGTCTTAATACTGGCCTGATAGTTTTTTATTGGAGTTGCGACTTTTTTACTAACCGCCAGGAGTTCGTTTATGCCACTAATCTATCTTCTTTTTGGCGCCCTGCTATTTCAGGCGTGCCTCAGGTCACGATCCACGGTCCATTGTTTTTCCTGATATATATCAATGACTTGCCGTATAACCTTTCTTGTAACATAAGACTTTTTGCAGATGATTGCATCATTTACCGCCAAGTTAACGACATAACAGGTGTTCATGCACCCAATTTTGACCTTCATGAAATCTAGATCTGATGTAGTAAATGGTTAATGTTCGTTAACACAAACAAAGCATCGCAAGTCTTTTTTCATAGCCGACAGTACTTTCCAACGTCAAAGCTACCTAATTAACAATAGTGAAATTTCATCTGTAACTGCATAAAAGCATGTAGGTGTCATTTTTCCTTGTGCCTTAACATGGTACGTTCACACAACACGCGTTACTAACGAAACAAACCACACTCTTGGCTGTCTACGTCGAAACCTTTATCCAGATCATAACCACGTGAAAGTACTCGTTTAGCAGACACTAATCAGACCCAAACTTGAACACGCATGCGCTGTTTGGTTACTTCAGCATTATAAGACCACTAAATGAGACGCAAGAGTTGCTGCTGTTGGAAGCTATTGGTGATGGATGGTGCGCGGGCATGGGCTCAAATGAAAGCATCGTGAAATTTAATGCGAGAATAGACGACACACCGCAATATAGAAACAGAAACAACTTAGATGTTACATTAGTCATGAGGTGATGCGTGCTCTTAGGGAATAAGTAATGACTGAGGACAAATCATCGGCATAGTCAGGAATTTGATTCGAAGGTGTCTGTTCTCGCCGTTTCTGGGTAGATATAAACTGTCAATCACCTTTGGCGCATACCCGTATACCGCGGCTGGTGGTATATGGGCATGTGCCACACGTGTATGAAGGAAAGTGTTTTGTCGTCGCACGCGAAATTATTTTCACGTTTTTCATGTCATGACGAGACATCCATACTCATCACACCCTGTTACCTTCACACGCCGATTTTAGATTTACCCCACTTATGTGTCAGATACCCGTTTATGATGATGATAGTTTTCGCGTAGGCCCCGCGCCACATACCCGCAGGCTGCACAAATTACGGCTACCTTGAACATCTTGGCTGTTCAAGATGAACTAAAGAAATAGCAGCAAGTCGAAGGCATTGCATTCACTTCCGGCTTCTGCTTCCAATCTTTTAATGCAGTTCTAATTGCATCTTCCGGCGTCTTTACAAGTTTTCGCTGTCTATTCCCCATTTGGGAATTTTTATAACGACGTGGCAGCTTCAAAAACAGCTGTAATATTGTCTCCAGCGCGCGCTAGGCATGTCATTGGCCAGCCAAGCAGAGGTATCACCTGATCTAATAGACCAGAGTTCTCACACACGTGGCCTGTTTGCATATGGAAACACCTTGGCGATGGCTCTCTTTTCGCACGTTAGGCATAATACTCATCATCGCTTATCATATTCGACGCCTTCATCACCAGTTCAACGGGTTGATCGTTAATATCACTATCACCATCATCATCATCATGAACGCGTTTATCCTTGTGTTAGACGCTTTCAACATCACTGCATCCCCACCATTCGTGGCGCTTTAGCTTGTCCACAGCTCTGTTTCAACCCTTTCATCATTATCGCCGTTCACCATCGTTATCAATGCGTTCACCGTTATGTTCAAATTGAACGCTTTCATCATCGTCAACAGCATCGTTCAAGGTACCTTCGCTTACCGACGGCTCTCAATGTACTCGTCGAAGGGACACTCATCCCTCAGGTAGAGCGAGTACGCATCCTCGGACTTTACGTTCAAGCAGATGGCAGGGCTAGACACACCATCTCCCTACTCTCACGCCAGACGGAACAGATCATCGCCATGCTCCGACGCGTAAGCAATCGACGCTCGGGCCTTGGGGAGCGGGACATGCTTCGACTAGTAGACGCGTGCATTCTAAGCCGCTTTAGTTACCACCTTCCAATTCACCGGTTAACGCAAGGACAACGTGAACGAATGGACACGCTCATCCGTAAGGCCATCAAGGTCGCGTTGGGGGTTCCGCACCATACTTCTACGTAGCGCCTTTTGTCGCTAGGAGTGCACAATACCCTCGATGAAGTGCTCGAGGCCCAGTGGATTAGTCAGCGCCAACGCCTCCTTCTCACTCCAACGGGTAGACAGCTACTAACCCGCCTGGGTCACCAGTGCCCCCTGCACCTCCGGAAACACAGGGGAATTCCGTGCCACTCTAAATAGCTCGAGTACTTCGCGTGCATCCCCTACCACGCAACATGCACCGTGAGCGCAACACCGGTCGTCGGCGGGCATGGGTGAGATATCTAAACCTCACTCTCAGTGAGGTTGAGGAGGATAGGGTCTATTACACGGATGCGGCTTTCATGGCAAACACACACACGGCAGTGGTTGTTAGCGGCACTCATGAGATAGTAAGTGCTGCCTCAATCTCCTCACCATGTTCAGCCACCGACTCGGGCGAGATTCTGGCGGTTACCCTGGCCATCCAACACACCTTGAGCCTCCCCGCGGAAACGTACTACATAATCACCGATTCGCAAGCGGCATGTCGGGCTTTCCTAACAGGTCGCGGCATTCCCAAAACCTCATATTCTATTCTTTTACGTACATCCAAAGTTGCATCAGACATCAGCCACACAATACACCTGCTCTGGACTCCTGGTCATGCCTCACTGTCGGGTAATGAACGCGCTCATGCGGCCGCTCGAGAACTCACCCTCCGAGCAGCCCCGCGCAGTGAGGCGGCCAACACAGAGCTAGGTTTCCCACTTCTCACTTATCACGAGGTCACACAGCATTACATACGCCAACGACAGCGATATCAACCACCACCAGTGCCCTTCACACGAGAGGAGGCTGTCGCACTTCGCCGACTGCAGACCCGAATGTTTCCAAATCTGCACTTCCTGCACAAACTACATCCAACGCGCTATACCAACGCCTGTCCAGGACGTGGCGCCATCCCCACAGCATTTCACGTCACCGTAGAGTGCACCGCTGCCTACTTCCCTCCCCTCCCACCAATCCTTCGGTCCACCCGTACCCCAGAGGATGCCTTCGCGAAGGATGGCTTCGCGAAGGCATCCTTCGCGAAGGCGCCACCGAGGTCTGTCTGGCGCTCGTCCAGCGGGCCTGGGCTATCGCACAGGTTGCCATAGGAGTCCTGGAATAGGGACCCTCCCTGTTTTCTTTGAACTTTAATAAAGGACTGTTTTCATCATCTGCGTGAACACGTTTATCATCGGAATGCTCCCACTCCGAACCTGCTGTGCTTTCTCTGGGGCAACTCGAAAGCTGTGGACTATATGTATTTACCACCTAGTCCGTGGCTCGAATAAAACAAATAAGTTCTAAAAAGAGCTGCTAAAAGGCGTATTTAGCCGCTTTGCAGATAATATTTTCTGCACTCTTATTCAAGTCCTGTATACGTCCGGCACATAAACGGCCCATTTTTATTCCACCACGAGATACTCCATATAAGCGGTCCTTCAATCGCCATTAAGCGTGACAAACTCAACGGTGACGGGCTGGGTTCGCTATATGCCGCCGTGAGCGGACGCAACGCTTATATGGAGCCCGGTGTTTATTGACGCGAAAATTTCTCGAGCGGACGCAACGCTTATAGAGGGCCCGTTGTTTTATGCGGGAAATTGAGATCGGCGCCGCGGCGAGAAGCGAGAGGGAAACTTATAGCAACAGCGCCGAGCGAGCGTGCTCAAGGCTCGAAGTCCACGTTGACGTCGTGTAGTGTTTCCTGTGTTGGCGCCGAATGCCGCCAGTGAACTCGAGATACAGCCAGCGCCTCCCTGACCTTGGCCGATTGTATCTGATTACGTGCAAAGCAGGTGCGTTGTAAACACAGCGGCCGTGCCGAGTTAATAACGTCAGTCGCCTCTGCTGTCTCGTTCTCCTCGCAACGTTTTCGTTTAAAGTATACAAGTTCGTATTGTAGACGTGCCTTTGTTTCTGTTTATCTCGTGAATACGCAAAATTATCACGCAAACAACGCCCGCGACGTCTACAAACTCACGTGCGAAGGTAGTTTTCACCTTTGATCGCGTTCTCTCCCTGCTCACGCTGCTGACTTATTCCCCCTACAGTTCTCTCTCACATGCGCGTCGAGCGGTGTCCGTCTCTTTAGCGCCTGCTCCTTGCGTGGTCTCTCTGTTTTCGTTGAGAATTCGGTCCCGCAATCGTCTTGACGTGCTTCAACGTTTCGGCAGTGCCGATCAAGCCCTGCTGCATGGAATGTACACCTCGACCGACATCAAAGGCATTCAGAGAGGCGCGTGCAGTTATGATGGCACGTGTGAGTGAAAAGTGTGTCAGTGCGATGTGAGTGTGAGTGCATCAGATTGCTCGCGTACAGCCGCCAGCCAAGGGAACCAGGCATGCCACATCAAGTTGCCTGGTGCTCCTACTGCGGGCACTGCCCCGTGAACCATGCACGACTGGGTGAGTTTATTTCGATGCTCCCAAGCTTGTGTTGTGCTGTTAGAAACAAAGCACCGCTCCTAACGAGTCTCTATAGATCTGTGAAAGGCGCATCGGAAGAGCCTCTTGCTCGGACCTTTTCTTCGAAATGCATGAAGGTCGCAATTTGTCAGAAAGCGAAACACTGTTGTTCACTATTATGTGGTTCGTGAATCAAGAACGATATCAAGCAGCATCTGCAATTCTGCACCTGAAGTGGATCTATCTCTCATATATTGCTGAAAAACGGAATCAGTATTGAACGTGCATGACTATCGTAAAACGTTCGTAAACAATATAACTATTTATCTGCGTTTAGGTACTGCAACAGATTTAACTTAAATATTTGTTTCTGGTGGAGAGCTGATAAATTACAATTAAGCCTATAGCTAGCTCATTCCATTGAAGAATTTTCTTTCGCACGACAATTTTGTCATAATTATGCAACAATTTTTGGCGCAGCACATGAAATAAAAAAAAGCTATTCTATGTCTGACCACACGACAAATACATATGTTTGTCAAGACCACGTTGAAAGGAGATATTCAGGGCAATTTTACGCCCAATTAGGCTATATGCAAACACGAAATACTTTTGAATACAATAATGTTTTTCTCCAAAAGGGCTTTAATTTCAGTGAAAGAAAGACAATATTCAATAAGCAGGTGGTTGCACCACTCTCAGACACCACTCTCACCACTCTCAGACACCACTCTCAGGCATTGACAGCCGAAAGGACCTGCAAAGTTGTTATATTAGTCTATATACAACAGCACCATTCACTGCATGCATCTACGTACACAAAGTGGACCCTTTGAGTCTGCTAAAGTACTCTGACATTGACTTTGAATGTAATTTCTATCATTCACTCAACAAAAGATTATATGTCAAATTTCAGTATTAGAACATCCATGTAGATTGAACTTTGTTTCCTTGGTGCTGCAAAGAATATTGATACTAGCCTATGTGTAGCCACCGTACATGCGTAGCCACCTTACATGATGACTGGGAGCTGCTATGTATCCTAGTGTGGACATGACCTTTAGTTTTAAAGACGATAGTCTTTCTTGGGGAACTTAAACGCAGAAATTTTGGTCTGTCTTTCTGTCTGTCTGTCTTTCTGTTTGTCGGCACGTCCCTCGATTCAGCCACTCGGCCAAAGTTGAACCACTTGCCCAAGGGCCAGCCGTCTTGAACTGGTACGGCTGTTCATACTTGTGAACGTTGTCGATCAAAAAGTAAATATCATGCATATCTGAGGTGCAACATCACTAGGTAAGTATTTGCAATGTGGACTGTCGCTACGTCCACGTTGTTTGTAGCAATGTTCCTTTTCTGCCATTGAATAGGGCCCAGTCACTTTCTTTGTTTAAAATAGTTTAAGACAGTTCAAGTACATCTGTATGCACAAAGGCGTACACACATAAGCAATCATGTAAGTCAATGTAGGCAATCCATTTGGGCCTTTTTGATTGTCCTGTGGTACTTCCATTTCCCAACAGAAACAGAAACCAGGTATTTCTTAGGTTTCCCCTGTGAGCGTGACACTACAGCACTCAAGTTTAGTGCAAAAGCACATGCCCAACACACATGCCATCTGTCACCACCTGTGATATGTCATCACTGAGAGCTGGCTTCAGGCCTCCATTTCAGCCTACTATTGAATCAAGCGAAGGCTCTGCTTTCCATAACTTATGGTCTCAGTACACTCATTTGGCTGCTGTTTCTGCCCATTTTCATGGAACAGATATGTGATATGAACATTGAGTGCGAAACACAAAGAAACGCTTGCTTATACGCTTGTGAGATCTGACATTGCACCTGCGGCTGCTTTGAATGCATTAGAAAAATTTCAAGCATTGGCACCTATAGCTGCGTATCAGGGTTGCTGAAACTGCTTTATTTACTGTGGCATACACCACGCCCATAAAAATGTCAATTTATGCACGGTTTTGCATATAAAGCTTGCAATATTTTAGTGCTGACATTCATCCATCCACTAACTCTGAATTGTTAGCTTTTTGTATAAAGATGTGCTGTGCAAAACATAAAACATATATTAGTTTTTATTACTTTTTTCCAGTATCTTGCAGATGTCCATGGGTTGCCGGGCCCATGATTGTTTGGAGCTCGGCAACAAAGGTTATTTTTTGTGCTGAGGACGAGCGTGTTACCCTGAAAGATGACTGCACACTTGAAAAGGCACTTTTCTTGTGTTTGACCGTACATTACATAAAGTATGTTACCTACCCGTCTACTTTCGCCAAACATTGTGACTAATTCAAAGTTTGCTGCACAAGGAAGAGAGTTTTCCACGTTCCTGGGCAAGCAGTAAAGTGCTGAAGATTCTCTACAAGCTCAAGGACAACGCCTAACCTTATGTTCTTTTTTGTGCAGTTTTATTTCGTTTGTATGTTTTTTGTTACATTGTTAGGCTGGATAGCTAAGGCTGCTGGCTAGCTGAATTTTCACGAACTTTAGAGACATTTAAGTTTGTTTTATGTTCATGCACTTTTCAATGCTATTTCTTTTGAGGATACCTGAGTAGCAGGTACACTAGCATTGGAATCTGTGGCAGACATCATGTCCAATAATAACTGTATGTGTGTGTGTTCATATATAGATATTGATTGTTGATTTTGTAGTTTTCCTCGGAGTATAACACACACAGTCATCGTAATATTCCTGATGCATGTACTATGAAAAGTCCTATTTATTAGGGCATTATATTAGCATATCACTTGTCGTTCATGCACAGCTGATACCCATGCTTTGAAATTTTATTAGCCTCTACCTACAGAAAAGCTGCGTCCTCAAACTTCAGGCCTACTAATATAGAGGGTATCTAGTTTAGTCATACATTTGTGATAAATCATAGTACCTACGTGCACAACACAGCTCATGATATAGAACAGAATTTTTTTCACTCTATATTATACTCCTATATTGCAAATTAAGTGCCGGAAACAGGCAGGAAGCCAAGTCATGTATGTCTCCAAGGCTACATATATGACGTCGATCAAGGCCCACTTACTTGCAATACCTCTTTGTTACTCTAGTCAATTCTCTGTTATCTTATTGTGTTTAAGCAAAGTTATTATAATTGAAGGCATTTGGGTAGCTCCTGCCATTTATGTGGTGCAATTTTCCATGTATGTATTGAGCTGCACTCTGCAAGAAAGTGGAGTTTTTTCTACGTATAGGCGTGCTGAAGCTCAAGCTAGGTCATTATCAATTAATTCTAGTCAAATGAGAAGGCCTGAAACCCCTAAAACGTAGAAAAACAACAATCGTTCTGTTCAATTATTTGACTACCTCTTTCGCAGTTGTTTTTTTTACCTTGTTTCTGTAAAAGTGTAAGATTCAGTTATTAGTTTACAAACGCTGTATTGGTGTATACATTGTTGCACAGTTTTCGTTGTAATTGAAAATAAAATATGTGAAACTACAAAGGTGTGCACCGTGTGTTCAGGCTTACTGACTGCAAATAGAAGTAAGTCATGCTGTTTGGAAAAAAATAGTTAAGTTATACAAAATATTTATAGCTGTTACTGTCTAGAGAAGGACACAGGTGACTTGTGAGATCACAGGGCCAGTGATAAGATGCATGATTAAAGCATTGCAGAATGCATCAATCCATGCATGCAGATGATGGTACCGAGAGTCGCATAGCAATTGTGGTCATTACTGATAGAGAAACTGGTTAGCAATTTCAACTGAAGAGTTTTGAGTGCACAAACTATATGTCAGAATGATACATCCATTACAATGCAGCATTACTGAACTTTTAAGACTGTTCATAAAGAAAATTTTTACTGATAACCGATAGGCCACTGACTGCTGTTTGGGACACAACTGCAAGGAAGGTGCACACGTTCAAGGCCAAATTGCAAAGGTAGCTTGCTAGAAAATAACACGTGGACTGCCCCTTTATTTGTTTTGAAAGGATACGTTCATGAGATTCAGCTAGCTTAATCTGATCCAATAGCAGCTTTCAAAACCATTTCAGAGAAACGACTGCCGAGATCCTTTAGGCGGCCATTATGTGCGCAGGTGCTGAATTGGAACACGTGGAGGTTGAGAATTGAGCAATAAGGAATATGGCATATATATTAGGGTGATTTTATTTTAACATTCATTATTTTGTTCGCACAATGCCCTATTACTCCAACTATAGAGCATATAAATGAAGAACTCTTACGATGCATCCTATTGTATATGTATTGACGCGTGTGCTCTGCAGGTGAGAAAGACAATGGGGACATCAATGAACATCAATGTCTAGTGGATCTTTGGGATTTTGCCGAAGACGTCATGTTTGTCCTTCATGATGAACCGGCAGTGCAACCACACACGGGCATAGGAAAGAAGGCACACAAGACAGTGTTGTGTTTCGTGTACCTTTCCTCTGCCTGTGTGTGGTTGTGCTGCTGGTTCATCTTGAAGGACAACCAACTAGCCCAAGTTCCAGTCTTGTTAGACATGTTTGTGTCTGCCATTTTTTGTGTCAACAAGCTGTCCTACTCATGTAGAACTTTTCACTGTCTTGTGTTTGCGTTGTACCGTGACAATGTTCTCTATATTTTCTCTCATGGCTCTGCATCTCTTTGTTCTACTCAGTGTGCAGTTGCGCAGCAGCATAACATGTTGCTTCATTCACTTAATGCACTAAATACTGGCATGGGTACTCGAAGAAATGGCACAAAATGTAAAACAATTAGGGTTAAATGCCACACTTCTACAGTAATGGGTGAAGGGAAGGCCTTGGAGCACAGAATGGAAATAAGGGGCCCATGCATACGTAATTAAGTGCCAGGCTGGCACAGTGATGGATTTGGACACAATACCGAACTTACTGCAAAGATATGTCTCAACACTGCAAGGCAAAGGTAATGTTTTGAATACGAGAAAAAGAACAAATACATTTCAGGTCTCAACATTTAGTGAAGGACAAATCTAGTTCTATTTGCGAATACCCTTCATGTGGCACGATGTCTGACAGATGGTGCGCCGTGGTAACTGGCATGGAAGTGGGCTGCATGTAAAGGATAATATCGAAGAATTGATCGCTGGGCAAGTTGGTAATCCATGACTACAAAGAACTGCGCGAAATAAACTGGCACAAGGAAGACACTTGTCCGTGCGTCTCCTTGTGCCAGTTTATTTCGCGCAGTTCTTCGTAAAAAAGAATAATCGCTGCACATTTAGACGTGTATGTCAGCATGCTTATGTGAGCGCTATATGAGCTGCTAATTCTGAAAAAAACTGCAACACTTGCGCTTGAACTACTACAGAATGTTTTTGTGTATAGCTAGTGTTGGTACTGGTAATAAATCTTGAATTCTCAAGCACAGTTTGTATTAGCTGCTGTACTAGCCAAAGCTAAGGATGTTGCATGACAGCTGATATTTAAATAAAGGTGCACGTAAAGCTACATGGTATGGAACAGGGAGGTTTGGTTGATTCACCCTCCCCCCCCCCCGAAAATTTTCAATTTTGCCTGCGTATATATGCACACAGACATGCAAACGCATGCAGAAAGATACATAAAGCATGGTTGACCCCCCCCCCCCCCCCCGAAAAATATTTCTGGCCATGCCCCTGGTATCGAACATGAGGAGGTTGACTGGGACACGTAAAGCTCAACATTTATGGGTGTGATATTAGTGTGAAAGCGTGCTTTTTATTTGTAGCTGTTATTTGCAATTATGACACCTATTGAGTATAAGAATTGTTCCTCTATAACTACAATTTAGTATTATACGTTTACATGTCGTGTCCCATGATCCGAATCAAGCAGGATGCTATTGACTGCACATTTTTAAGACAGGTGAATATTTATTCCTAGAAGTCAAGCTTACTGCCAGAGTTTAGGCACTTTTAGCAGTTTGCTTTAAGCTCAAAGCATACTCGACTGGATGACGTGGAGTGAGGTAATACTGGCCCTTGTCGCTCCGATCACATCACGTAGCCAAGGAAAGAATCACTTTCACTCGTCAACAATGGGTGCAATACGAAAACAACCTTCAACTTGCCATGTTCCCCAACACAGGGCCTCTACCAGATCGCTCTTCGGCGCTGATATGCGGTCAACTGAGACATGTTGTAGAGCTTAACGTTCATGAACCTTCAAGGTAAAAAACAAGTGCATATTTCATTTGGGGTGTTTAGTTAGATTTAACAGCACCCATTAAATATTAGAATGTTTCAAGTTAATCTTTGCATTATTCAATATAATTGTTCTCATGATCCTTCTGAATCCTTCAGGCCACTTCTGACTTTTGAAGAAATAGCATGGTTTTATCCTCTAAAGCTGGGTCATATTGTGACTTCATTCGAAATGATTTCAAGCATTGCTAGCTTCTTTTGATGCGACACTTGGCAGGAAGCATATGTTCGAACTGGTGATGCAAGCGATTTCATGCGTGCTCTTTCCGCGCCAGTCATGCACTATGTTTCATCGTTTGTGCAAGCCAAGCGAACTGTCAACAACGAACGAACCACGAGAACGAACAACCTCAGACCCGCCGTCCTCTCCAGCATAATTCCACGGCATCGCTCGTCGGCGCCGTCAGCCTCGAGCTCGGGAGACTGCATTCTTTTTCTGCGAAGGCTTGTTGTTCTTTCGACTCAACAACAACGTTTCTTTATCGTCTATACTATACTCGGAGAGAAATGAGCGCGCCCGTTCTGAAAGCTCGTCCGTCGCCCCGCGCGCGGCACTACACCAAACCCATCTGTTGCGCGAATGAGCGATAATGTGTTTTAATCCGATTCCCCGAGATGAACCTCTACACAATACTGTCCATATAAACGCACCGACATCAACGCGATGCTCAAGAAGGACGTGGGAGACTGTACTTTGCCGAGTGGAGATGAGATCAGCTCACTTCCTGCGCCTGTACTGCGTCAAACATCGCAGAAAACTTTTCTTTGGCGGCTGGTTGCACATCAGGGCACGTTTGGCTGCTGTATGATGCCGGCAAATGGAAATGCACTCGGAAACGCATCGTTCATTGTTCACCTCTGTCTCCGTGCGGGATGCGCAAGCCGTCGGACGAGAAACAATTCCCCACCCAAACTGACTGTGACTGCCCGCGAGGGTTTCTTAAGGTCGTGTACACGTATACAAGCGCATATATACGCGAACAATGCATCTCACATGTATATGCAAAATTAGAGCGCTGTAACCGATCATAAAATCGTCCAAGATAACGTGAAGTGCATATATAAAGCCGCGTAAGTCCACCTAGAACGTGTGGTGCGGTGGCGTAGTGGTTACAGTGTTTGCTTGTCATGCTGTTGGCCTGGGTTCAAATCCCCGTGGTGGAGTGTGTGTGTGGATACATGGTTTATGGCTGTCTGTGCAGTGTTCTTGTGATGTGTAAATGCATATTCATGAGTTGGAAGGCTGAAAAGAACAGAAGAAAAAAAAGAGGAACACTGCACGATCAAATAAAATGTAGAATGATTTCTTTTTTTAATGTTCTAAAAGCACCACATAAATTTCGACCGCATATGGAGCCGTATATAAGCCGGACAGATTTGACCTGAAATACCGCTTAACCAAATCGACGGTATCCGTTACTTCAAGCGGTCACTTTTAAACGGCCTTCTGGCAACGAGGTGGCCTCGCATATGGAAGAGCCACTTAAACTTAGGCCGCATAAGAAAGAGCCGCTTATCCAGAGGCCACATAAAGAAGGGCCGCATAAAAGAGCCGTATAAGTAGGCCGCTTAGAGAGCCATTTATAAGTGTCGAAAAGTTGACTTACTTACCGCCTTATATGCGTTGTTTTGAGCTTTCGTTTGCTAAGAGTGTGCAGAACCACACGGCAGTGAAGCCTGTCCTACTACGGTGCGGCGTTTAGTTCACTTCTCACCAGAACTTGCTATGCCTGGTGTCCGAAAATTTGGACACCGCAGCCATAGGCGAGCGCACAGGGGGGGGGGGGCAGGTGGGGCGGCCGCCCCCCCTAATCGCCTAAGAGGGGGGGTCGCAATAACTGTCCCGTACATTGACCCTTCTAGTCACCTAAGAGGGGGGGTGGAGCGCGAAACCTGCCCCATACTTGACTTAGTAGGGTGGGGGGGCGCTGCGACGAACCTTCGCCCCCCCTCCCCTAATGGGGAACCCTGCGCGCGCCTATGACCGCAGCGGAAACTCAACTCAAGTTCATTTGGCTGCTCACAGTGCAGCGTAGGTTACATAGTAAACAAGGTAAGTCCTTCCTTGTCTCTAGTAAAGCCACATATTCCAAAATCGCTTTGGCGTTTCAGGTTGAATTATCAAAAAAAATTATAACCCTTCGTGAAGAGGGAACACCAGCGAAGCTGAGGAAGCGCTCTGATGGCGAGGCGTCGCCTGTGCGTTCCGCTTCACTTGCCTGATCATCTACGGTGTCATTGGCTCGACGGCAGCGAGCTCACTCAGGCTTCTGGGCGCACCGACATTCCTTGCACTGCCACTACTCCTCTTTGGAACGTGCGACAGGCCTCCGACCCATGGCGTGATCAAATACTTCCCGATGCAACGGACAAACGCGATTGTTTGACGAGATGCCTTCGAGAAAGTCTGTATCGTCTGATTGAAGACGGCTACGCCAGTCGCAGCGCTCGTACTAGCGCGGTCACGCTCACTTGACTGCCAGTGTGAGCTAGCTCGTGTTATGAAAAAGCGAAACCTAAGGTCCGGCTAAAAGCGTGGTGTAGTGCGCTATTTTACAATCCTAAGTTTGAAAACGCTACCTACCCGGCGTTTCGCACGACTTCACGAGATGGCGTGACGTGCCTGTCTTAATGAGGGTGCCTCGAAGTCAGCGCGGCCTCCGCCGGGAGCAGGGTGATGACTAGAAGACGGATTTTTAGGCACTGAAAAAAGTGCGTTTTAGGCGCCAAAAATAGGCAGGCAAAACACCGTTTTAGGCCTCCAAAATCGTAAATATAGGCACAATAAATTTTTACATAAATTCATATAATTTCAAACAAAGATGTGCTCGACCTGTATGTACGACAGGAAAGCCAGAAATAATGTTGTTTATGATGGCACAAAGGCGCCAACGGTTCAGCATAGCCATGCAATTGTCCCTTTACCCGCACGGCTCGCAGGACACGGTCTCTCCTTTTATTGCCTAGCGTGGTGAGTCAAGTGCGCACCGCCGAATCAACGCACTTCTGGGTCTCTTTCTTTTCGGCGTGGCTGAGAAGGGCAGCACAGGAGCAGATACCCAGACCGCTAACAGACCAGAAGGGAGGAATGCCTCGTAATGGCCGGGGCTAATCGCGTAGGGTCAATTTCTCCCCTGCTGGTAAACACCCCAAAGGGCCCCTCACCATGTTTTAGCATTTCGAGCTGACAAGAGTAATTCATGCACTGGGCGCTCGCGATCACGTCTGCCAAGGTTTACAATGCTACGCGCGGCGGAAAGATGTGAAATATCAAACTGAACGCCGTTGCCCTTCTTCTCATAGGCGCGCGCCCCAAGATCGAAGGGCTGACGTACAACAATGAGTGGTCCTGCGTCGTGCAGGAAGGGCTGACGTTCAACAATGAGTGTTCCTGTGCTCTTACGTCGCTCACCTACGTAGACATTGTTGCTCTGAGTCTCTGACGTCGCCAACAATAGCATATGACGCTGCGAAAAGTATTCGAGACGACATGTGTAATTTGTTTAATCTGTTGCTTGAATCAATAACCGAAAGCTGAGAGAAATAGTAAAACACAGAAACGGAATTTGCACGCGTTTTAACAGCGAAGCTGTTAAGGCTAGCCGTAATGTGTGCGGCCTACCAGAAAACTATCATCATCGTAAACGGGTATTTGCCGCAGAAATTGGGTAAGTCTCACTACTCACCACTGGTCATCTAAAGATGAAGAAGGCAACATTTAGCCCAACAAATGGCTGAGGCGTCGAGCCGAACAACCCGAGTACGTACAGCCAGAGGATACTAGGGAACGGGAAAGGCACTGGCGGTTTCGAGAAGACCCCGAAGCGATGGAAGGCCTACGTCAATGACGACGTGCCCGTAGATCTATGAGGTGCGAACGCGTCGTTTCAGCGCGACGTTCTGTCTCGGGAGTTTGGACATCCGTGTCGTGTCTGTGACTGTCTGTTTTAACTCGAACCTCTCTACGCTGAGTATCGACGTATAAATAACCTGCATCACCTAGCTAAGGCCTAGAAACAACCGAAGCGACCAGGTGAGTCTTCAGAATAGTCCAGTTTCGCTGTTTCCAGCTTTGCGCGGCTTAGTGCAACCTTCGCCGATTTTTTTCTTTTTCTTTTTGACTTCTCATCGCAGCGAGATGCCAGACTAATCTGCCTGCGTTCGTGCGACGCATGCGTTCGTGCTCTCGCCATTCCCGGGTCGTGCCGATGCCAGCCCCGACAACGCTTGGCGACTTTTTGGTGCATCGTCCCTTACAACAGTTCTAGCTGTGCGACGCGGTGTATCGCGGTAACGATACATGATCCGAGCAAGCCTCTCCAAACGTGCGCGCACCGAGGGGTCCATCCCACAGAAAGGAACGCCGAAACGACTCAACAGCGATCATGTCACGAGCTGGCCCTGGCACGTCATGCGCACGTCACCTTGCGTGCGCATGACATGTTGATGCGCCTGCGTCATGTGATCCTACGGCTCCGATGCTGAAGAGAGCAGGGAAGGGCTTGCGAAGGCTACACGGCGCTAGTGGCAAGGGTTTCAAGATCGCCTTCTCCCATCACGGCTCATAATGAACCAATTTGAAACATTCTTGTGGTAAAACGCTCTTCATTGGGCACGCAACACCTCCCGGTGTCTAACTACAATTTCTTATGTCACCTCGTGAGCTGCTTTTTCAGAAGTAAATTACAAAGAAAACAGAGCCACGTGCGCACCACACTTTTTTGTTCATTTTGATCTAAACCCTCCTTTCCCCTGACGGCACTCCACGGTTCCGCATTCGTTCTCCACCTTCCCGCGGCTGCACAGAGGGACCTCCTGTTCCCTGCCCACCGACACACCCAGGTCTTCAAGGCTCTTCTTGAATTCCTTGGGGACACTGGACTGGACAACCGGCTATACAAGCCACCCGCCGTGTCCTGGGCAATGGACGCCACTCTCCTCTTCTTTCTAATTCCCACCTTTATTTCCCTCTCCCCATTCTTTTCCGGTTGTTGGTTGACCTAGAGGGCTAGGTTGAACCCTATAGAGTTTTAAAAGGTCAATATTGCCCGGTAACATGAATAACGGCGGTTTCAAACTGCACTCGAAAGCGAAATTTGAGGTTAAATAGTGCTCGTATAGATGCCGTTTTTGAAAATAGGCATTTATAGGCACTATAAAAACACTATAAAACCCCTTCTTAACCTCTAATTCATGCTCATATATCAAAGTGGCACTATAGGAATGCAAGGAACAAAATAGGCATTTGCCTAAAATCCGGTCTCTAGTGATGACACTCTTTTTCAAGTCGAGCCGAAGTCGTTGACACGCACGCCGTCTCGCGTTACGGTGACGTGCAAGCGTGATGATAAACTCGCACGTGAAACTGCAGAAATAAGAGGAACTCAGACATTATATCCAAGACGTCTGCCATAGCGCGCGTCTGCGTGCTCCGAGACAACATCTCTGCTCTGTTGGAGTTGCTGCAGCCGTTAATCTTGCCTATATGTACTCCGTCGTAGGCTCGTAGCGCTTGATACCTTTGTTGTAAAAATATATGTATTCACCTCGACCGGCAACGCCATTGTTCTGCGCACAATATGTTCTAAACAGCTGTTACACGAAGAAGTGTTCACGAAGCTTTGAAGTAATGCCAACATCTCACATCGATATTTCAAGCAATTTGTTGGCTGGCTTAATCACACTGTGCTAATGTGTTTCGCCTAGACATGTGTACGCTGGAATATGAAGCGTTCAGAAAACGGGGAAGATGTAGGCTACACTCTATTATCTGTTATATTTTCTCTGAGCCTTCACGTGACCCGCATATGACTTTCATGGAAGAGGCCGGCTAACTTTTCTTTGGGTCCCACGGCTCTTCGGTGGGAGCAAACTGTTCTGCAAAAAGAGATCACGTGTCACTTTAACGATAATCATATACGTGGTAAGTCAGGACGCACAAATGAGAGTATTCGCAATGCCCATAGACTGTAGCGCCGCCAAGCGGAATTCAGGAGCGTCCTCTCGAGGAGGGTTAGTAGACGACAAAATGGCAGCACTACGCAGTCGCTCCCTTGTTCGGCTGTGCTAACCTCAGTGTTAACGCATTGGCAAGGAAGGAACACTAGGACTTGGCATGTTCCCTGCATCAGTGAACAAACCGGGCCCTCCGTGACACGAGAAATCCGATTCGTTCTTGCGAGGCGCGAAGTTTTCGTGAAAATACCTGGCGACTCGCGCTTTCAATGCTAGCTAGCCCACAGCGTACGCATACTATCAGCTTCGCGAGGCTTTCTGTAGCCACGTAGGTTAGTTAAATGTTATCGTCTGGCATATTCAGTTGAAGCTCACCCTGTTTTACTTGTATATAGCATTGGTCAGTGTTTCTTATAGTGCATGAATCCCATGACACTATACGCGGGAGGTCACGCCGGCTCGCGATGTGCTCTTGTAAAACTGAGCGATCTCAACTTGTCGATACATTAAAATATGCCTCTGTCCTTTGTCAGCAAAGCGCTGTTACTAATCGTGCGAGCGACGTTTCAATCATTCGAGGTCGCGTCTGCTCCACATCTTTCGTGGAGCGAACGCTTTCCAAGCCGTCCTTCGCCAGTGTGTTGGTTTCATAGCCAGCGCTGCGCCGCTTGATTTTGTACGTTTGTTAATAGGTGGCAGCACACTGCAAGCGATTTGCTCGTTGACCGATCTGAGCAATCTGAGAGCGAAATGCGAAATGTTCTCCGCGCCCAGACGTCTCTGTAATTGTAAACGTGGTGACGCGGAGTGGTCGAAGTTGTTCGGCGGAGCAAATTCTTCAGATTGCTTTCAGCAGTGATGTTGAAAGAAACCACCTTGACGACGAGGATTTTTCACTGGACGTAGAAGACTGTGAAGGCACCGAGAGTGACAGCGACGGTGAACGATCAGCTGCTAACTCACGAGGAGCGAGTGCACTTCACGTCCCCTCGTGCGTTAATGCTCTTTCACGCTCGTAAGTCACTTTGATTGTATTTAATGTACAATATCCTTGAGCGAGATAAAAATAAAAGCATAGTTCCTCTTGTGCATTGCATGTATCAATTATTGTGGATATTATGGAGCGCCGCATGCCGCCAACACGCTCGAGCTCGACCAGAGAAGCGAAATGGTTAGAGCGTTGGAACGTGCAGTCACGGCCACAATCCACGCCTTTCGGCTAACTTCTTCGACGTTGCGAAAAGGATACGTGTGCATTCTTTTCGATATTCGTGTTTCGATCGTGCTGATCGAGCCTGCAACATCCGAGTGAAGTGAATTGCACACGGCTAGAGTCTCAGCATGGCTATGACACAAAAGCGCTACTGAATGGGAAGTTAAATGCTTGTGTTCCGTTGAAAACGTAACTCCGCGTTCCCGACTGCACAACTAATGACGACGGCGTATTATGTTTGCAAACCATCACCACGTCCACGTTAAACGGGCGGTCCCGTGCAGCAGCGATGGCGCTACTCGCTGGCGGCCTACTACTGCAGTAAATCCGTAAGGCAGGCTCGGTACAACGTATCTATAAACGTTGGCTCGGTACGTACTACATCGGAGTGCCGTTCTGCTCATACGTCAATTTTAGTTTCATGCAGTTTTATGTAGCATGCACAGGATTTCGCAAAGCATCGTTATGCACGGTAACGGAGCTGAAATATAACCTTTCACACCACAGCAATTAATTAGGTGGCGAGTACTTAGCACTTTCCATGGTTTGGGAAAGTAGTTTAGTCTCATATCCAATTCAGCACAGCTCATGACTTCATCCGGTGAAAGCGGCACGGGCCGTACGTCCGCACGTACTATCTCTTCCTATGCTAACAAACGGGTTGACCCTCCTCCTGGCGCCATCTTGAAAAGCACGGCGCGCCACCTATAGTTCGTGGGCATTGCGAATACTGACTCTTTTTAGTGTACTGTGCAGTCTGTTAGGTGGAAGAGTGGAAATACATTCAACTATACTTAGTTACAAGTCAGGAAAAAATATACGCTCCGCACACAGCCATCGCCTTCAACGAAAACAGAATTTGATTAGAACTATATCCAATTACGTTCGCTTATTTTCGTGGATTAAGAACTGCTGCGAGTTTTAATTTTTAGGAGTGTTGCTGCACAGATGCATGTTTGTGTCGCTGGTGTTAGGCAGAAAACTCGAGCGACCAATTATGTTTTGACATCCTGAGATCAGTTCTAAGCGAGAACTAATATTTTATTCCTAATTGACAAAAATATTAACTATATTAAGAGAAAACATTTGCTGTTCGAACGCAAACCAGCTGACACTTCTCTTTTGTAGGTGAGAAGTGCGGGCGAAACGCGATTTGTGGGCAGAGCTTATATTTATTCTTTGGTTGCAGCCAACGTTAGCACACGTTCCTTCCAGTGAGGTGAGGCGTGACTTTGAAAGCGCTTAGAGAAATGATTGCTGCCGTATGCACGATAAGCTATATCAACGTGAACGAGTAATGGGGCAACCTATGCACTGCATTTGGAGCCAATTCTACGACCATTCCTATAGAAACCTTTTATAGCGATAGCAATTATATGGACAGTCTCGGCTGGAAAATGTCCGCCCCCGTCGCCGTCATGCACCGTATATGTATAAGTATATATATATATATATATATATATATATATATATATATATATATATATATAAAAGCCCCAAAGAAAAATAATTCAGAAAAATGCTTCCGAAGCGCGGAATCGAACCAGGGACCTCTTGCTCCGCAGCGAGTGGCGCTAGCCACTACGCCACGGAACGCAGATGCTCCGCATAGCTAACGGCGAACGTTATATACACACCCTTTGCCGCTGGACGGACTCAGAGATGGCCGACGCTCATAAGCGTTTCTTCATTACCAGCGAGATGGCGCTAGGAGCGCGACGAGCGCATTTAAAAGTCGTCGGCGAGCTCGCTCGCTTCTTATATTTGCGCAAGGAGAACCTTGGCCTTCCGCTGTCTGCTCGCGCGCTTTTCTCGTGGTGAGGGCAAGAGGGATGTTTCAAACTTTAACCGTGATGTCCGCGCTCATGTTACGGAGCGCCGCGAAACGTTTCGTTTCACGAGCATAAGTGACACAGGTTTTTCTACTACTTGTTCTTATACTAGCGGGCTCAGCGTCTTGAATACAGCATTTTAAAAGGTGCTGTGAAGATGTATGTATTACAAGCACTAAGATTTATAAAGGAAATTGAATAGAGAATATATGATGACGCTTAGAAGCGTCATACCTATAATTTTTAGTTCGTAAAGAACGCATGAACTGCCCTGTAAATCAGATGTATTGTGTGGCCTCCGCGATTATCTCTGGCAGCGCGCCGTCGCTCTGCCAGAGCTGATCGCGGAGGCCATGCAGTATCTTCGCTAACGGACGTTCTTCGCGACAGGTGGTGCAGCTGAGTGCGCTGAGTGGACGCCTCTTCGAGCGTCAACTAAGATGCTGTGACAATAAATTCACAATTTACATTGTAGAAAAGAAACGCAAAGAACACTGAGTCGAAATATACGTGATATTCATTCTAAAAAGACAGGGCGTGCAAACACGCACACGGTCTTTTTAGAATGAACACTTACCAACTAGCTCAGCTCTCTGTTATTCTATACTGGATATGATGGGCGGGATCTGTAAATTAGTAATATTATCAGCGCAAACATCTGCGCATACATTTCTTTGCCGCAAATCGGAGGTCTTGTTGGTTTCGAAGCTTTGCAAGGAAGTGTAAAATCTTCCACGGAGAATATTCTATTGAATTCTCCTGTACGATGCAGTAGTGTTTGCCAATAATCACCTGCTGTTTCGTCATCTCCTATTGCATAGGCAAGAAACACTCCAAAAAAAGCTGTGAAATGCAGCAGCGAAGTTGCGACCACAGCATGTTAGGTGAGAATGAAACTAAGGATAGGCTGTGCGCTCTTTGTTCTCGATGACTTACTGAATCCCGCTCTTGTAATTTCCGCGTATGTTCTGCTCTGCGACCTGGCTATTATCGCGCGGTCTCGGCACGGCGGCTTCGCTGTTTGGTCTTGCGTTCGCGAGCGTATTGCTGCCATTTCCCGTTCTGCGCGGCTTCACCACTTTTCCGTACTTATTCCAGCACAGCGCGTAGACCTGATTCACACCATCGGCATGAGAAGTCAAGCCCAGTGGCTAAGGCACTCGGGTTTTGGGCATGGTGTCGCGTTGGTTCTGAACTCATTAGCGCTAGCGTTTTAAATGTGTGTTTATACCCTGATAGATATGACGCTGTTTCAAAAAAAGAAAACTTTGTGATGATCCGCCCTATGCGTCGAGAGAAAAAAAATTGCTACGAAGAAATAATGCATGAAAGAACTCTGTTACGTTTTGCTGGTCCTCGGTTTCGGAACCAGGGCAAGTATCCACAAATATAGCGCGAGGTTTCAAGCAAGACGAAATACTTCACTGATAAAACACAAAGAATGCATATTGAGGTCGCAATAAGAATGCAGCCAGTTGCACGCCGTCGCCCATTATGTCCGGCGTTACATTTTCCTTCTATGTTTTGGGAAAGTATTGACATTCGCATGTTGCTCAGCATAATTATTCCCTCCAACCATTCCCTGTATACGCTAATATTCTCAACTGTTGAAGTTTAGCGAATTTTCAATGCATTCGTCCCTACCTGCTGAAAACATTGATTTTTTTTTTCTGCATCATGGCTGTGCCGCCTTGCTGATACATTGCGGTTGTCACTTACCAGTGCAGAAAACAAAAAAAAAACGCTCAAAGATTGTTGCTCTGCGTAGGGTAAAACGCAAACTTGACGTCACGCACGCTCTCTTACGTCTTCCTTGTTTTTGAGAGCTGTGAATGCGCTGTCTTTGTTGCGACTATACGCCTAGTGCGAGCCGACGGAAGCGCCATAGGCGGCGAACTCGGTCATTACTCTCGGGAAAGCAAGCAGACGGCCACCGTGGTTTCCTACGTCGTTGTACGTGTGTTTCCGCGTTGTTCACGTTTCCGTAGTGAAATAAGCAACGTTCGTCGTATGTGTGGGGGCCGAAACTTCAAGCGATGTCGAATAACAATTGCTGTGGAGTGGAGTGCTCAAACACCTACAAAAACGCGCCCGGAACACGGTTTCACTCGCTCACCGCAAGGCCTCCTGAGCAAGAGCGACGGAAGCAATGGATCGCCGCTGTTCGTTGACAAAGGCGAGCCGCTTCGTCATTGTGCGAGTTAACACGTTGCTTCTTGTTCTAATGCTTTCGTTCTGCCATATCGGTGCTCGCTGGATGCACTCGATCATCTTGACACTGGTAGACGACCAAAGTTATGAGCCTGAGCATGTGTTGGTTCGGTTCGACTGCCGTGCCCCCAAGGGCACTTCGCTCAATCGTTCTATATTTCAGAGGTGTAGTTCGGGCGAGTTGGCCATCGATGAATTTAGCTTGTACTAGCGCGGTACATGTACCGCGCTATTACAAGCTAAGTGGTATATTTATTATTTACAGAAACAGAAATGCAGCAATGGTTCACTTCAGAAAGAACAAGAAGTGATTGAGACGTCACCTTTGTAAACAAAACAAAGTGGATGTTCACGAGCTGTACCCCGTAGCTGGGTCTTGTTACGCTGGTCTGCGCGACGCACCTTTCATATTCACCGGCATGACGTTTCACTCCACGCGGACGTTCGTTCTCCTCCGCAGTCGGTCATCGCGTCTCCTCGGCGACCCTTTTCAAAACTTGTCACTGCTCCCGTGGCGTCATCTCTTGATACTTTGCTCACAGCACTATATCATCAAACAACACGTCTTCTGCGGTCGAGCGAACGATGCTATCACTAGAACGACATAACTTCTTCGCTGACTGACTGCTCACTGACTGACTCTCCATCGCCGCGCGCTTGCATTGCCTGTATCGGCTCGCGCCTGTGTTCGGGAAGGTGCGCATGATTCGTCTGTGCGTAGCACAGCAAAAGCTATGGAAATGGCTAGATCCTCTCAACGATTTGTCTGCGGAATCAGACGGCGCCGCTGGCGCTGCTTTGCTTTCTAGAATATCCCAATCTTTCGCGTGCGTTGGCTGTGTCGGTGGCGTCTTCTGCGGAGAGGGTAAGCGGCGCGCTTTCGGCGTCTTTTTATGCTTGTTTTTTCGATGCGCGCACTCTGTCGCGCACGAACCGTCGGCGCCGGGCTTTCATGCCGTCGATCGAAATCGGCGACGTGCGCTTAGTTAAGCGCTCGTTCGTGACAAACATCGTGCACGAGTCCACTTTCGTAGAGGCCCGCGCCTCTCCTGCAGCTGCCAGTGCAGAATTAGTTGTCTGGCACCCGCACGAAGGGGAAATAGCAGCCGCGAACTTCATCCATCTCCTCACAGCAAAGCTGTGCAAAGCGTTGTCGTCTGCTCGGCTTCCCGCACGTACTGTCGGCGGCGCCCGCTAGGTGGCTATCAGTGGCGCCTCTATAGGCGGTGCACAAGGCGTATAGAGGCACCATTTATTGCGGAGAGAGAACAAATACAGGGATGAGGCGCACTGGCGCAGAAAGACTACGGCCTTCCACGGAAAATGACGCCCGCCTACCATCTCTGCCGGCATTAAAATTAAGGAATCCTTCCCCTATTAGGGAAAGGGCATCAAGCGAAGCTTGGCGTGGGCATACCTGACTAACTGCTTTCTGTCCTTCTTTCTTTATTCCTTTCTTTCGCATTTACTAATGCTCCCTCCTTACGCCTGCGTTCAGTTTTATTTTAGGTAGCGGCCCTCCCCGGAACGCTGTTTTCGGGCGGAATCGCCAAGCCGTTTTTCTTTTTATATCCAGCGTTATTCAGCCTCTAGAACGGCCCCACGAAACGACCATCGCGCAGTCATCGAAACGCATGTTAGGAATTTAATTTTCTAGAAATTTGAACTTTCCTGAAAGGTGCAGTTCCTGATATCGACCCTTCGCGCTGCCCAGTACATCGGTTTTAGTCCCCCAACACGAACTATTTCAATGAAGCGCCGATAGCAAGAGTACAGCTGTCAGCACGGTTAACTCGAACGCTCCGCCATGTGGCCTCCTCCAGCTTCGACCGAGGCCAGCACTGCCAAGCGTTGGACACGGTATGTTGGCAGCAGCTAACGATAGATGGTGTCAATCGAAGCGGGTCAAGGCCACGCGGCGAAGCGTTCGAGTTAACAGCGCTGGCGGCTGTACACTTTTCCCAGTTGTTTGCATCGTCGCCAGAACGAATTCACATGCTTCAGTTCAGTTCACATTGGGCAAGCATGTGCCGTGTTCTAGTGGGAGAAATATGTTGAAAACGAGGAAGGGGTACCGTTAGATCTAGTTGTGTTACTGGGCCTGCGCAGTATATGGAAGTCTTAAATGGCGGTGCGACATGCTGATAATAATGCACCGCTCGTTCGACAATACTTCTTTGAATCTATATGTTCATTTATGTAAACACGAAAGGTCGAACAAGTCGTACCTGAATGGCTTCATCAAGTACAAATCCATCTACAGATGAAGCAACATTAAAAAATCCCCCAAACTCTGACACTTGTGTAGCTTTTCTTTTTCTTTTTTTCTTATTTGTTTGGTATATATTTGTTTGTCCCTGCTCTATGTATATGCATAGGCAATGAAGAAAGAAAAAAAAGGCAAAGGCCTAGTGGTCAAGGCACTCGATTTCGGACCGAGAGTGACCCGGGATGAGGCAGCTTCGCTCGAGTGGCGCCAAGCGTGACCAAAAAGCGCAGCTGGGTGGCTTTCGTTACTAACAGGCGATGCTGTTTAGCAAATCGTCCCTTGTCCGACGCAGGAAGAAAAAAACCCAGGAGGGAGCGTCACGTGACATTTTTGAAGCCCAGCCAAAACAAATGAAACAGGGGCATGCTGGGAAATGAGCACCCTCACGTGATAGGGAAGCGGTGAGAGGGGGAGGAGCAGCGTCCGAGGAGGTTGACTTACGGACGCTAGACGCGCGCGCGCGTCAATTTTTGTTTTTGTTCGTGAGCCCACCAAAAAAGGAAATGAAACAGGAGCATCATGGGAAATGAGCCTCGAACGCGAGGAGCAAGCGGCTTCGGAGGAGGTTGGCGCGGCTTCAAAGCTTCAGAGGAGGTTGGCGCGGCTTCAGAGGAGGTTGGCTTGTGAACGCTAGGAGTGCTCCGTCCTATTTTTTTTTCTTTCCTCCATGGTCCGAAGAACCAAGAAACTATCATCATCATAAACGGGTATGTGCCACAGAAATTGGGAAAATCTCACTACTTACCACTGATCCACTAAAAATAAAGAAGGCAGAAAATATAATCGTCATAAACGGGTATGTGCCACAGAAATAACGTAAATCCCACTACTCACCACTGGTACACTAAAAAGAAAGAAGGCAACAGTTAGCCTAACAACAAATGGCTGCGTAGCGACGGCGGCGAGCCGAAGACCCCGAGCGCGTGCAATGAGGGAATACTAGGGAACGGCAAAGGCAATGGCGGCTGCGAGAAGACCCGGAAGCGATGGAAGGCGTCAGCCAACGACGGCAGGCCCGTAGATCTATGAGAGAGAGAGAGAGAGAGAGAGAACGAAACCTTTTTAATGAAAACCAACGGTTTCCTCGATTGTGGGAGCCGACGACGGCTAGTCGGCCAGGAGCCCCTGCTCCTTGGCGGCTGCCTCTGCCCGCCCCTGATCCAGACCTGCACGGCAGGGTCGGAGCTGAGCAGTGTGGCCTCCCACTGCTGCGTAGTGGTAATTTGCAAGCCGTGTGGGCCACGATGCATAGTTGCGAAAGCTTGGTTTCAGCGCGAGTTTCTGTCTCTGGAGTTTGGACAACCGCGTAGGGTTCGTGACTGTGCGGCTTAACTCGACCTTATCTGCGCTGATAATCAACGTAGAAAAAAACCATAGCATCACCTAGCTAAAGCCTAGCAACGCCCTAGAAGCAGCCAAGAAACAACCTGCATCACTTAGCTAAGGCCTGCATGCAACCTAGATACAACCAGATTAGTCTTCGGAATCATCCATTTTCGCTGTTTGAAGCCTTGCGCGGCTTAGTGCATGCTTCGCCAATACTTTTTCTCCTCATTTTTTTTCTTTATTTTCTTTCTGTCTCTTTCTTGTATCTATTTTTTTTTATCTGTACCTTTCTATCCTTCTATATCTATCTATTTCCTCTCTTTCTGGTTTTTTCTATCTTTATTTCTATTTCGTCCCTTTCTTCCTACTATTTCTTTGTTTCTCATTATTTTCATATTTCTTTCTTTGTCTTTCTGTCGTGCTCTCTGCCTTTCCTATCTCTTTATTGTCTTTCTCGGTATACCTTTTTATGTCTTTATTCCATTTACATCTACTTAGTTTTCTCTTCCTCTCTCTTTCTACCTTTTTCTCTCTTTCTTTTTCACGTGTTCGTTTTTATTTTACACTCGCACCTGCTGTACACGGTAGTGGGGCTTGCCCACTTGCTGTGGCGCATACCAACCTCAGGAGTTTCGCACGACGGAGCACACATTACCAGCACCAAAACAACTCCACAGTGAAGAGAACGAAGAGAGCGCGCGCCGGTTTATGATGAACGAAGAGAGTGGCCACGGATTGTTTTTGACGGAGCACGAGTTACTGACAGCTTAAATAGCTTCGCAGTTAAAATTGCCTGAGGTTTAACTCTAGCAAACCAAGTTATCAGAAGGGCTCAGAGGTCTAAATGTGTGCATGTATCGCTTGGTTACCAGACACGGCCTGGCAGCCATCTCCGCTTAGAAAACCGACGGCTTTCCTAAAAAAGTTGATTCCCACTACTACTTGCAAAGACTACGCACACAGGTGGCGGCTGCAGTAGCTTTGATGTTAGCTCGTTTCCGCGCTTGGTAATGTTATCTACAACGTGCTAACCTGGCCTCCCTTTGCTCCAGTGCTTCAGGAGGGAACCTTGCTTGACATTTCCCAGCCTGCCGTGTAGCTATATCGAGTGGATGCTTGCATTCAGCCTGTGGCCTGCGCATGCACAGATGGTCTAGCGGGCGCGCCATCAATGACGAGACTGAGCGACCAAGCGCCCGCGACGCAGCCGTTAATCATTCGCCTAGTCACGGGGCACCGAAGCGGCTCGGCTTTGAGTAAGCGCATCTTCGCCGCCTCTCCGCAGGGGATCCCGTGGCGTGACGTCACTTGCTCTCCGGCAGCTCAAGATAACTGCGACCCGTTGAATGACATTCCGGGACATGACGCAGTAAAGTTCCGGCCCTCAGAGCTATGTTTCAATTTTATGACAATACAATAATATTTGGGCTTTTAGGTACCAAAACCACGATATGATTATTAGGCACGTCGCTATGGGAGACCGGCGCTGGATAGGTGGCGCGCCGAAAAAGGGCACCTGGCGGGGATTCGCGACATAATTCAGCCGCTCGCATGGCCTCCGCGCCGCTGTCTAATCTCGGAGGCCATGCCGCTCGCGCTCAGACGACCGGCCGCACTTTACCGCGGTGAGCACACGCGCGTGCGCCGTTCCCGTGCTTCATTCTGGTGCGAACAGCTCAAGCAGCCATTGCGCCAGTAATACTGCTCTATGGTTGAAAAAAAAAATAACTTTGTCTGAAGGCTACTTTCTCAGAAAAGTACTGGAAAACGGAGAGAAGCTCTGCAAAGCAGACTACGTCTGTGCATACGGCGTCGAAGAGAGAGTGCTGTGCCATGGTGGCGACTCCGTCGTCACCATTTTCTGCTTGCGTCCTGGGATCTGTGTCAAGCTAGTGCAGGGTCACAAGCCTCTATTGATAAGTATGTACGTGCTGCGTCGATACGAGCTGCCCATTACTGCAGTAAAAAAAAGTAAGAGGCAAGGGGTAGATGCGTCAACGTTTTTCTGTCGTGGTATATATGCCCAGCCCGCGGTATGTATGCACGCGGACGTTGGTCAAGCAAACCACTGTGCTAGCGTAGCATGTATGGTGTCGCGCTGTTATGATCGAGGGCGCGGGATAGATTCCCGGCCACAGTGGTCGCATTTCGATGGGGTTGAAATACAAAGAACACCCGCGTACTGAGATTTATGTGCACATTAAAGAACCCCAAGCAGTCAAAATTAATCCTGATTCCCACACTACGGTGTGCCTCATAATCATACCTTGTTTGGCATGTAAAACGCCAGCAGTTGTCGATGTTGATCAAGCACGTTTATTCTCAGCAGACACAGGCAAGCGAAAAAACTAACACAGCACGTTAGGCGAATTAAACGGCGAGTAAAAATCCAAGATATTTGACCCTTTTCTAGCGAGGCATAAATTGCGATAATACTTCGCCGTGGCAGCCAATGCACAAAGAAGCTTTACCGCATCGGCTGACATCAGAAAGCTAAGTTTCGAGTAGTCCGCTGCTTTGTTCGTGACAGGAACTCTGTCTGTAGCACAAGTGAAACTCAACGGAGGCATCTATCCCGTGCTCATTTCTCATAACAGTTCCGCGGCTTCGGCGAACGTGCCCCCGTACGCATCTCGTAGACAGACAGCTTTCCTTCTGCGTAACTGTTTGCAAATAATGTAGACTACCTGCCTATTGTATCATATGTATTGCATGCGGTGGCATCAGAAGGAGGGTGGTCAGATGAAAATATTATTACATATGCCACATGCTGCATCATACGTATGTTTTATTTACGACAAAACATCGATTAAATTCTGCTCGTTGGCCCCGGTTTCCACTGGTGGCTCTCACTATCGAATAAATCTAGCAGACACGCGCAATTCGGTTTAGAAACCAGCGCGACGCCACTAGACAGGAGAGCAAGGGCAGAACATGCTGTGCTCGCCTAACTGCCGTGATGCAACACCGCATCCGTTCCTCTTCACATGTTTTAGAAGGAAAAGCATAGAAGGATACGTCCTCCCTCATTTCTACATATTGTGGCACTTGCATGCACAACAGTACCGCCAGCATCCTTTAGTTTTGTTTCGGCGATACGCGCCCGCATCGCTTCAACCAGTCGCAATTCTCGTCTGCGGGAGCGGCTGCAGTATGCGCGCTTTGACGGCCAGGGCGGCACTGCTCACACCGCGGAAACTCCAGCGCTGGTTCCCTATGGAGATCTGCGGAAATTAGGCAATCTGGTGTTCTTTAGGGCGCACTGACATCGCACTGTACATGAGCCTCTAGAATTTTGCCTCCATCGACAAGCGACCACCCCGGCTTCTTGAATTTTACGATGTTTGTTGAAGTACTCTCGGAAATGCTTGCTCTCAGTAATCAGAACATATCGCTGGTGTTTAATAAGCTGTTACACGCTTCGGGATGCATTCGTCACCGAGAGTAAGTGTGCTGCGTTCCGAAAAAAGGGAAACGGTTTCAAGTAACTAACTCTGCTGTACTGTATGAGAGAGTGGTAAGCAGTGTGCTTTGTTACACGGAAAAAAATATCTCCCTATGGTGGGTTACAACTTAAGAACCAATGTCAGTTCAGTCCGCAGCCATCGCCCTCTCAGCAGAAGGAATTTGTATAGGTGCTCTGTTCATTCTCGTTTGCCTATTTTTGTATTGTAAAGCGCTTGCGCGACTTTGAGAGATTTCGCTAGAGAGATAGAGACAACTTCGCTATAAAGATACGTTTGTTTCACCAATCTCGGGTGGAAAACTTAAACATCGGAATAATTCTTGTCAGATATCCTGGCAATCCTTATTGAGAACCGATGAAGAGTTTTTGGATAATCAGAAACACCAAAAACCGATTGATTGAATGATTTATTTATTTATTTATTTATTTATTTATTTATTTAGCGACCCGAACGGAAACGAGCTGGAACTACAATCTTGCAGAGGCGAGAGACAGCCGTAGCGCATTTTCGCGGGATGACATTGCGTTGTTTGTTAGGTTGTAGACAACTGTAGCACATGTTTATCACAGAGCGTTTCTGATTAGCGAAAAAAATCACAGCATATCCACGGAGTGAATGATGATGAGTGGGCGAAGCTGCGGAGGTTCATCGGTAAACCGTGAATCTTCCGTGAATTGTACCCAGTACATCATCACCGACGTGAGATCGGGCGCGTTTATACTAAAGGTTCGATGAGTTATGAAGACTTGCAGCTCACTTTAATTTTACATGTACGCTGCGAATTTTCATTGTTTAGAAAACCATTGCTTTAGAAAACATCTGGCGTCTTTCGTTAAGCAGCTGGCGTCTTTTCGTTTTGCTTTAGAAACATCTGGCGTTCTTTCGTTTTGCTTTTACAAAACATCTGGCGTCTTTCGTTGGTTTATTTCATCAATCAACGGCGTTTTGAACAAAATTTTTATTGTTTAATCACGCACAGGAGAAATCTCACCAGGCACTACCTTGGAGGTAAACAATGGCTGCTAATGGGAATGAGAGACAGAAGAAGTCGGCTTTTAGCTAACACTTACACTTCTACTTCTACTAACGTTTCCTACTGGAACATGCCAATGGCTGCTAATGGGGAATGAGAGACAGAAGAATTCGGCTTTTAGTTAACGCGTACGCTGCGAATTTTTTATTGTTCAACAACGCACAGGAAAAATCTCCCACCGGCACCACCTTGGAGGTCAAAGCGTAAGACTGGTTACGCACTACGACTACGACTACGAGGGACGAACGGGTGCCGCCTTAAGGAGCTTCGCCCCTAAAAGAGAGGATGATTTAGAATGCTAGGAACTTTACTGTGGGAGAGATCAGGTGTCGCGTGACTCAGAATGCGCTCAGAAAATGGCTGATAATATAGGGTGTAATGTGCACTATTATAGGAGATCGGTAAGCCGTCTCGAGTATGGAGGGTATTTTCTAGGGGTGTGCGAATATTCGAGTTTCGAATTCGAATCGAATCGTTCCTAATCGAATAATTCGATTCGACTTTCGAATAGCTAGTATTCGATGTTTCGAATAATTCAAAAGGACGAATATCTAAAACGCGACAAAGGTCAACGGTGCAACTTGGTTAGGGTAAGGTGGCTAAAACTAAAGCTAACGTCGCCGTTCGTTAAATTTTCACTGACATCCTGGCACAAAAGCGAGCGCATGTTGATTTTAAGGGGGATTATGTGATTTCGGCGCGTAGAAAAACACATGAGAAAACTGTCAAGTTCTTCACAACTTTGCTCCCGAAACGAAGGCACGGACTTCTTGCGTAGTTCGGTCGGATATGCTGTAAGCGCCGTAAAACGACCCGACTTTGGCCGGCGAAACCCTCGGTGATTGGCTTTTCATGTAAAAATTTGTTCACGCTGGGAAGTCGCCACTGCCGCACCGCACCACTAATTGAGAAACTCCCATCTTTCCCGCGCGGAGTTAAAATGCTGCTGTGAACAGGCGCCCGAAGATTTTTGGGCCCGGAGCACGCAGGGCACTGAAGCACAACATTACCGTTGTCAGATGAGCCATGTTATGTGACCATAGGGGAAAAGAAAGACTAGCTACCGTACCCCCCTCTGTTAGGAGTCCCGCTGCTGACTAGAATGGCGGCTCTTCTATCAATATGCCTGCTCCCCCATAAAAGCTCAAAAAAAAACCAGTCCAGAACATGTGCGTAATGAAGCTGTCAGCACGCCGTAGCGTCCCTGATTTTTACTTTGTCTTGCCGTGACTCGCGGTACACGTTTCGTGTAAATATATTATTCGATCTTCGAGTCGATATTTTTGGCTACTATTCGATTCGAGATTAAATTTCACGATTCGCACACCCCTAGTATTTTGTGTTTACGTTGAGGCGTGAACCATCTATTGCATCATTTGTAGTCTACTATGGGAGTGCAATATGCCATCCCGGTACCTAAAGACGGCTTACAAGAGCGAAAAGTTGGTGTAAACGGTCACTCGCATTGCAATTGGAGCCAGTAGTACGAGTTTCGCCAGGTACTTCTCAATAGTTTCGCTAACGTTAGCGGTTCAAGTTTCGCACTAAAATTTCTTAAAACTAGCAGCCTAAGCGTCACTCAACCACAGCTTAAAATGTTCACGAGAGAGCCCCAGAAAAAGAAGCAGTGAACTGTATATTAGGAATTCGAATATAGGAACTATATTCTGTTTTAGCGTATTGATCGTGCTTAGAATGTACTCTTACCTGATGGAACGCTTATGAACCGCCATCCTAATGAGCGAAGGCTTGCTAACGTTCGGCGCTTTTCGCGAAAGATGGTACGGGAGAGTGGACGCCAGTTTTCATGCGTCAACAAGTATAACGTGGAAATAAAAGGATAATGAACGCTGCATGAATCATAGGCAAGAAACTTCGAGGCGGCAATACAGACGAGATTGCGCACCCAACTTGGAAATATTTGTATCAGCGTACGCGTTCGCGACTGCAGTTGCGTGCTGGAAATCGGAGGAATCGGAGGTAAGAAAAGTTTTAAAAAATTACATCATCTCCCACTAAAGGGAACCATGTGGGCATGCGAACCAGCGCGTCTGCAAACTCTCGTTCCGCGACGCCATCACGTGATTGCTGAGCATAGCTCTGCATACTCGTCCATGAACACACTCACTCACACTCACTCACACTCATTTGAACGTTCTGAGTGTATGAGTGAGTAACGAGGGTTGTGAGTAGGGGTGAGTATGAACGTGAGTACTCATGAGTGTGAGTAGAAGTGCGTATGAACGTGAGTGAGTACTCATGAGTGTAAGTAGACGTGAGTATGAAAGTGAGTGAGCACTCATGAGTCTGAGTAGACGTGAGTATTAATGTGAGTGAGTGCTCATGAGTGTGACTAGACGTGGGTGTGAACGTGAGTGAGCACTCAAGTGTGTGAGTAGGCGTGAGTATGCATGTGAGTGCGTTCTCATGAGTGTGAGTAGACGTGAGTATGAACGTGAGTGAGCACTTATGTGTGTGAGTATGCGTGAGTATGAAGGTGAGTGAGTACTCATGAGTGTGAGTAGACGTGAGTATGAACGTGAGTCAGTACTAATGAGTATAAGTGAGTATGAGCGTGAGTATGAACGTGAGTACCGATGAGTGTGAATAGACGTGAGTTGAATGGGAGCGAGTATCGACGAGTGTGAGTGGGCGTGATAATGAAAGTCAGTGAGTATTCATGAGTGTGAGTAGACGTGAGTATGAATGTGAGTATCGATGAGTGTGTTTGATCACGCTTAGAATGTACTCTTACCTGATGGAAGGCTTATGAACCGCCATCCTAATGAGATGGAAGGCTTGCTAACGTTGGACGCTTTTTCGCGTGAGATGGTACGGGAGAGTCGACGCTAGGTCGTGCGTCAGCAAAGCTAATGTGAAAATAAAGGCACAATGAACTGTGCAATAATCATAGGCAAGAATCTTCGAGGCTGCAACACAAACTAGATGGTGCACCCAACTTGGAAATATTGGTATCAGCGTGAGCGTTCGCGACTGCAGTTGAGTGCTTTAAATCTGAAGCATCGGAGGTTGGCAAAGAGGTGTAAAAAATCAGTTTCCCCGCAGGGCGAAGCAAAGAATGTGACAGCAAAAAAATTGGAACGTTAGACGGAGCAACGCTGGCAGCTAAGTCCTTTAGTATCCGACCTAGCTAACTCAACAAAACATTGGTCCAAGGGAATACGGCCGCTCCAGGGAGCGAAGCGGTTTTTGTGCCGTCTGTTCGCTCAACGCTAAATAAAAAAATTTCACAGGGTCCCTTAGGCAGTCACCTAACATGACTCGAAGGTGAAAGCCATCTTTTTTAACATGAAATCGTTTTATGCCGACATCCACCAAGACTTTCATGACGTACTTCCGTCACGGAAATACGTCAGCAAAATGAACGTCATCAAATGGCAAAGAAAAAAAAACAAAAGGAAAAGTTCCGTTGACAGGAGTCGAACCCATGACCTCTCGGTCCGCGACGATGGCTGGCAGGCGTTTAGCCCACTGAGAGCTACCGCTAAACACATAACACAACCTACATGGACGCGCCTTTTGTCCTTCACACTTTCTTCTCACAGTGCTCATAGATAGATGGGTGCTATGCGCGTCCCCTTTATAACGGGGTGGTGACATGTGTGCCACCAGGCTCAGAAAAAAGAAGACGCGCCGTTGGTATACTACCGCTTTAACACAAGGTGCCGTTAGCCAACGCTTTAACACAACGCAAGGTGGTGGCTTCAGCCGAAGCCTCTCTAATAGCATCCATCCATATAGCAAAACAGCTCTTCGACGCTCACCAGGCTGTCGCACCTCGCTCCCAGATCGCCCTATGAGAATTAACAGCTAGGCTAGAGGGAAGACACGACGCGCGTTGCGTTGTCTTCGCGTTTCCTGGCCGCAGCGGCTGCATTTTCGATGGAGGCGAAAATGTTTGAGGCCCGTGTGCTTAGATATTTGTGCACGTTAAAGAACCCCAGGTGGTCGAAATTTCCGGAGCCCTCCACTACGTCGTCTCTCATAATCATGTCGTGGGTTTCGGACGTTAAACCCCAGATATTATTATTATTATTATTATTATTATTATTATTATTATTATTATTATTATTATTATTATTACTCGCGTTTCACGGCGCTTTGAAGAAGTGCATATGAAGTATCAGTGTTTATTACGTGCTTGTTGATGCCATATTTGCGCGGCCTTCGCCGCATGCTGCGTCCACGTATTACTTGTGTAGATAAACTAGCGCTACACCGCGCGAATTATGGAAAATAACGCTACCCACACTACGTGTTCTGTAATATTTCAGTACGCTCTACCTACACACTACTCTGCTACAGGTACGTCACGGTATTCTCCTGGCGTGTCAAATTGCGGTCATCGTGCGACAACTGTGTAGTTGTCGTTGTGGTGGTGGTTAGTCTTGCGTTGGATTTGGAATACTCTTTTCACAAAGGTGAGTGAGAGTGTTATACCCGTGTTACACAGACAGCGTAAACCTCGGTTAGTGTAACCGCGGTTCGCTTATGTTACACGGTATGCGAAACCGCGGTTTTGCCGCTAACCGCGGTTGCACCAAACCGAGCTTGGCGACCTCGGTTTGGCAGTTAACCGAGAAAATGGCGGCCTCCGTGGAGGACGTGTGCCCGCCTGCAAGCGTTCGTGAAAAAAAATCACAGCATATCCACGGAGTGAATGATGATGAGTGGGCGAAGCTGCGGAGGTTCATCGGTGAACCGTGAATCTTCCGTGAATTCTGCCCAGTACATCATCACCGACGTGAGATCGGGCGCGTGTATACTAAAGGTTCGATGAGTTATGACGACTTACAGCTCACTTTAATTTTACATGTACGCTGTGAATTTTGATTGTTTAGGAAACCATTGCTTTAGAAAACATCTGGCGTCTTTCGTTAAGCAGCTGGCGTCTTTTCGTTTTGCTTTAGAAACATCTGGCGTTCTTTCGTTTTGCTTTTAGAAAACATCTGGCGTCTTTCGTTGGTTTATTTCATCAATCAACGGCGTTTTGAACAAAATTTTTATTGTTTAATCACGCACAGGAGAAATCTCACCAGGCACTACCTTGGAGGTAACCAATGGTTGCTAATGGGAATGACAGACAGAAGAAGTCGGCTTTTAGCTAACACTTACACTTCTACTTCTACTAACGTTTCCTACTGGAACATGCCAATGGCTGCTAATGGGGAATGAGAGACAGAAGAATTCGGCTTTTAGTTAACGCGCACGCTGGGAATTTTTTATTGTTCAACAACGCACAGGAGAAATCTCCCACCGGCACCACCTTGGAGGTCAAAGTGTAAGACTGGTTACGCACTACGACGTCGACGAGGGACGAACGGGTGCCGCCTTAAGGAGCTTCGCCCCTAAAACGAATTGGCCTGCACGAACCACGGAAAGCATGATTAGGCTTTGGGAAAACAATTTGCGTCATCTCTGGAGCACCTCAAGGAATGCGAAAGTGGACGCGGCAATAACAGCCGAGTTGAACGCAGGACTGCCGCCAGACGCAAAGGAACTGCGTAACAACTGTCACAGCTGTTACACCTGTGTGCTTGAGCAACCCGCTGCAAGTGTCGACAATAGAGAATCAGACGCTTGCTTGCTTGACCCTTAATTCTTGGGTCTTACCCACTACGATGGATTGGCCATAAAACCGGCGGTTAATATAATAATATCTGCGGTTTAACGTCCCAAAACCACCATATGATTATGAGAGACGCCGTGGTGGAGGGCTCCGGAAATTTCGACCACCTGGGGTTCCTTATGGTGCATCCAGACGACGGGCCAAACCGCTCTTCTGGCCCGCGGCCTCGCCGTCACGTGACCCTCCACTTCCGGTTGGGGGAGTCCGTAGCTGGGCCGCGGATCGGGAGGGCCAACAATGCCGAAATCATCTAAGTACACAGGCCTAAGTAAACAAATCTAACTACACAGGCCTCCAACAGTTTCGCCTCGATCGAAAATGCAGCAGCCGCGGCCGGGATTTGATCCCGCGACCTTCGGGTCAGCATTCGAGCGCCATAACCGCTAGACCACCGTGGCGGGGTCGGCGGTTAATATAATTGAGGAAATGTAGAACTTAGACGCTCTTAGATATTTCTTCTTCTTTTAAACTGCGGCGCGTGGAGTGACTCCCTGCGTCTCCTACCACAGGAGGCGTGTGATGCAAGGTGTGCCCGGTGTTCTTTGTCTTTTTAGGGGCGAAGCTCCTTAAAGCGGCAGCCGTTCGTCCCCGTCGTAGCGCGTAACCAGTCGTAACGCTAGTACCAGATTTTGACCTCCAAGGTGGTGCCGGTGGGAGATTTCTCCTGTGCGTTGTTGAACAATAAAAAATTCGCAGCGTGCGCGTTAACTAAAAGACGAATTCTTCTGTCTCTCATTCCCCATTAGCAGCCATTGGCATGTTCCAGTAGGAAACGTTAGTAGAAGTAGAAATGTAAGTGTTAGCTAAAAGCCGACTTCTTCTGTCTCTCATTCCCATTAGCAGCCATTGTTTACCTCCAAGGTAGTGCCTGGTGAGATTTCTCCTGTGCGTGATTAAACAATAAACATTTTGTTCAAAACGCCGTTGATTGATGAAATAAACCAACGAAAGACGCCAGATGTTTTCTAAAAGCAAAACGAAAAGACGCCAGATGTTTCTAAAGCAAAACGAAAAGACGCCAGCTGCTTAACGAAAGACGCCAGGTGTTTTCTAAAGCAATGGTTTTCTAAACAATGAAAATTCACAGCGTACATGTAAAATTAAAATGTCCCTGTGTTTTTGCGCTGTTGCACTATGAATTCCACCGGATGACGCGAGAGACAATGGGCGTCTTGATGCAGCCTGCCCGATTTGTAGATTACGTCGAAGGAATACTCTTGGAGCCGTAGAGCCCAGCGACCAAGGCGACCAGTTGGGTCCTTGAGCCATGACAACCAACAGAGAGCATGGTGGTCGGTAATAACTGAGAATTCGCGGCCATACAAGTAGGGGCGAAATTTTGCGACAGCCCAGACCAACGCAAGACACTCGCGTTCCGTGATTGAATAGTTTTGCTCAGATGTGGAGAGAAGGCGGCTGGCGTACGCAATAACACGTGTTTGGCCCCCCTGGTGTTGGGCGAGGACGGCACCGATTCCATGCCCACTGGCGTCTGTGCGAACTTCAGTAGTCGCTGATGGGTCGAAGTGGGCCAGTATAGGTGGTGAAGTGAGCAATTTGATCAGCGCCGAGAACGCAGCCGCTTGGTCCTGGCACCACGAGAAGGGCACGTCCTTTTTGAGGAGGTCGGTGAGCGGTCGGGCAATGGTGGCGAAATTGCGTATAAAACGTCGGAAGTAAAAGCATAAGCCAACAAAACTCCGAACATCTTTAGTAGAAGAGGGCACAGGGAAGTTTTTGACAGCGCTAATCTTGGCAGGGTCAGGTTGTACACCCGTGGCACTTACAAGATGACCAAGCACAGTGATTTGTTGCCGGCCGAAATTGCACTTTTTGGAGGTTAGCTGATGCCCCGCTCGACGAAAAACAGCTAGAATGGTCGACAGGCGAGTTAGGTGACTTTCAAACGTTGGGGAAAAGACAATGACATCATCTAGGTAGCAAAGACAGATGGACCATTTATAGCCACGAAGGAGGGAGTCCATCATATGTTCGAACGTTGCCGGGGCGTTGCACAGCCCAAGAGGCATAACCTTGAACTGATAGAGGCCGTCCGGAGTGACAAAGGCAGTTTTTTCGCGGTCTAAGTCGTCAGCAGGAATCTGCCAGTAACCCAAGCGTAGGTCTATGGATGAGAAGTATCTCGCGCCATGAAGACAGTCGTGGGCGTCGTCGATTCGTGGCAGCGGATATACGTCTTTGCGGGTTATCTTGTTCAAAGCACGATAGTCGACGCAACATCTCCAGCTACCATCCTTCTTTTTGACCAAGACGACAGGTGACGCCCATGGACTTGAAGAGGCCTCTATGACGCCTTTGGAGAGCATCTTGTCGACTTCTCGTTGTATGACCTGGCGTTCTGAATGGGACACACGATATGGTCGCCGTCGGACAGGACTAGCATCGCCGGTATGTATTCGATGACTTACGAATGACGTTTGACCTAAAGGGCGGTCATCGAAGTCGAAGATATCCCTATAGGTCATTAGAACGTGGCGGAGTTGGTTGCGCAGCTTAAGGCTGAAGATCAGGGGCAATCATTCTCGCGATTTCGTCGGGCGGTGCGCTTGCTGGATTGGCTGTAATAAAGGACGAGCAATTTTCAGCATCTAATGCCACGATGTCGCATGCATCAAGCGCTGATACGTTAGCCAATGAAATGCCTCGCGGTAGAACTTTTGTCGAGGTACTGAAGTTTAGGAGCGGGAGCTGTACGCAGTTGTCGACAACATTCACGAGGGTATGCGGCACAGCAACATTTCGGTCCAATAGCACGTCAACTAAAGGAGACACCGTGTACTCGCCGTCGGGAAGAGGTGGTGATGTCGTCAAGGCCACCCACGTGGCGGCTTGCGGAGACAGCCGAACATAATCTACACAGCACAAATTGTGTGGCGGTGAAGCTTGGACATCAACAAGCCGAGGCAGCTCAAGTTGAAGAACGCCGGTTTCACAGTCAATGAGGGCGGCATGAGTAGACAGGAAATCCAATCCTAGAATGATGTCATGTGGGCACTGCTCAAGAACAGCAAACAAAACAGATGTCTGGTGGTCGGCTATGGTGATGCGTGCTGTGCACATTCCTATGACGGCAGGACTTCTTCCGTCAGCGACTCGAATAGTACAAAGAGCAGCCGGAGTAAGCACTTTCTTCAGGCGGCGACGAAGTCGAGCACTCATCACAGAAATATGTGCCCCAGTATCAACAAGTGCAGAAACAGTCAGGCCGTCAACGTCAACGTCGATCAAATTTCGTCGTGTCGGCAGTACAAGCAGAGGATTTGAGGTGGAATTAGAAGATGCAGCATCACCCCTAAGAGCTGCACCTTTTAGTTTCCCTGTCGAAGGTTGAGCGGCGAGGTCGGACGTCGTCGTAGAGGGGACGGAGACGACGGGCGACGCCCTGGAGGCGAACGGGACTGGTGACCTCGGGGCGACGGTGAGCGGCTGTGCGGCGTAGCAGTGGCATCGAGGTTGTATGGTTCGGAAGGCGGGGAACGGCGGTAGCTATCGGTGTACGACTCAGAAGGCTGGAAACGGCGGTAGCTGTCGGCGCGGCTAGCAGTGGCATACCGGGTTCTTAAAGGCAACGACCAACGGTTGTTACAATATCGTGCGACGTGACCTACGCGGCTGCAGTTGAAGCAGATCGGCCGATCATCTGCAGTGCGCCATTCAGCCGGATTACGCGAGCGTGGATAGAACCGTTGTTCCTGGGGCGGCGACCTGTTGCGAGGCGGCGACCTTGAGCGGAAGTCAGTTGTCCGAGACTGAGCAACGGCACAGACAGAGAAGCCCAAATCGCCGAGTTCCTCCCGCACAATTGACTGGACTAGGGAAACTGTGGGCACCTGCGAATCACCGTGGTCGTTGATGGGAAGAGCAGGTGTAATTGCTTCTATTTCCCGACGGACGATTCGTTTAATTTCGGACGCCGGCGACGATTGCAGACGAGAGGTCAGTCCATCTTCGTACGAGGACGTCGCAGCGGTGTTTGGCAGCCGAGTGAATGACTTCGCAATGCGCCGGCTTTTGGCCTGTTCGAAACGCCGGCATTCCTCAATAATTTCGTCGACGGTCGCACAATTCCGACACATTAATAGGTTGAACGCGTCGTCCGCTATTCCCTTCAGGACGTGACCAGCCTTGTCCGACTCCGACATGTCGCTGTCTACTTTACGACAAAGAGCCAGCACGTCCTGAATGTACGATATGTACGGTTCGGTGGTCGTCTGAGCACGGATGGACAGCTCTTTGCGGCTGCCTTTCGACCCATAGGCTTCCCAAATAAGTCGCAAAGTTTTCGCTTAAAGGTGTCCCAACTTCCGATCTCCTCCTCGTGGTTCTCGTACCATACCTTTGCCGTGCCTTTTAGGTAGAAGAGCACGTTGGCCAGCATGAGAGTCGGGTCATATCGATTGGTAGCACTGGTACGTTCATAGTCAGCTATCCAATCTTCAATGTCGACTTCATCCGTACCGCAGAACGTCCCAGGGCTCTTCGGATGCGTCAGCACGTATGTTGGCGGTGTTGTGGCCGGTGCAGGCGTTGCCGTGGCCTGTGCAGGCGTTGTCGTAGCCGATGCAGGGGTGGTGACGGCATCGGTCTCGTTTTCCTTCATGGAAACTCCGAGTCGACGACCACTGCGGAGCTCCGTTGTACAGCGCTTCTTCTACCCCGCACCTCCACCAAATATCACGGGAATCAGGAATACACTGAAGAGACAGAAGCGGTTATATTACAATATTTACAAGTTGTAGTGACCACGTAACTCACAGGAGTACGGCCACTAGCGTGGGTTCGGACTTAGCGAGCCACCGGGCCGCGTCTGCCGTCGCCTCGCGTAGGCTAGCGCACCGCTGCACACGCACGTTCGAGCGCAAACAAGGCGCCGAGCGTAACGCGGCAAGTACACAGTACTGCTCTCGAAATCCGCAACATTTTATTGCCTGCGGCAACACCACAAAACGCAGTACAACGCCCGCTCCCAAAGGCGGCGGGAGAAGCAAAACAGGCTTAACCACGCCACGGGCGAAAGTACAACACAAAGGGTGCCGCTAGCACGTCTCCGCGGGCAAAAGGGCTCACGGCGACACGCCGCTGAGAGAAACGTTCCCTCGCGACTATGCTGCGTGCTCTCACGATCAGCGACCAAAACAGGGCCCGATCGCTCGAGCAAGGGCAAACTCCGCTCGCGTTGGCTTCGATAGGTACGGTTTCGGCGTAGTAAGACCACGCGCGAATGCACCGCACCGCTCTTCAGCCTAGCGTTCGGAAAAGGACAACGTAAGGTAAGCGCTCGCCGCTGGCGCAAGGCACCGTAAGCGAACTCCGTCCGAGCGAGCCCAAACAAAGGAGCCGACGGACGGGAAAAAAAATACGTGCTTACCCTACGAGGTCCAGAGAGTGTCTGACCCCCCGCCGCGCGCAACGTCTCGCGAGACGCGAGCACCCGAGACTCGAACGTGGCGCCACCGTCGCGATCCGGCGCCGGGGTGAGGGGGTTAACGTCACCCCCGCTCGGCCAGCGCCGTAGGACGGCGGAGGAGGGAAGCGACATGATCGGACATGAGGATGGCAGAAATAGGCGAGAAACCCGCGCAATGGCGACGGGCAAGCCTCAATCCCCACAAAGTAGCTGTGGCACCGAATGGCTGCCAGCATCTCGCGCCACATTCCAGCTTCTTCTTTGTCTCTTTGTCCCTGGGTTGTCTCCAACGGCGTGCTCATGCAGAATGCCTCGTAACAATATGCTTGTACATACGCGATGTCTTGGCTGCGCAAATTGAAACAACCAAACGAGACGGCAAGCAATAACATTATATAATTCAAACGATAGTACATAAGTAGATAGCACAACTGGCGAAGTATTTTTCAATGAAAGCCACAAAGTAAATGGGGATAAGGCGTTACACAATGGTAAAGGCGACCTATCCGGCTTAAGAATCAGAATCTAGCCGCAGTACATAGATAAGGCGCACACTTCTAGGGCTCAAGAGGCAGTTTTTCAAGCAGCCTCCTAAAAATATCGCTCTCTTTGACGTCAGCTGTATTCTCAGGAATGGTGTTCCACAGTACAATGGCACGTGGTAATGCAGATAAATTAAAGGCGTTAGTGTGACCGTATAGACGCTGAAAACTGAGGTTATGCTCTAAACGACGAGAACATCGATGAGGTTTGAGAAGTGGCAAAGAAGAGCGATGCTTGCTCTTGATGATTCTGTGGAACAAACAGAGAAATGTTTCTGCGGGAGGCGACGGAGGAGAGAGAGAGCGACTGCTTGATTTTTGTTACGCTGGAACGCCTGTTGTAGTTACTGACGATAAAGCGAGCAGCGTGGTTTTGAACCGATTCCAGGCTTCGGGATAGATATGCTTGTTCAGGTGATCATATAGAAGACGCGTATTCGAGTATATGACACACAGGTGTTTGATAAGCGAGCTTGCGCGTGGAAGGAGGGGCATCGCCGAAATTGCGTATTTGGTAACCAAGTGTACCAGACGCATCAGAGTAATCTTGTTGATAGGACTAGACTAGGAAATGTTCGATGTCAGATGGATGCCTAGATACTTATAAGATGAAGTTGGTCTTAGAGGGCTACCATTAAGGAAATACTGAAATTTTTGAGAGTGATCGCTTTCGAGTGAAGGTCATTTGATTACACTAATCTACGTTTAATGTCATTAGCCAATCTGTGCACCATGTGGTTACGCGATCAAGATCTTGCTGTCAAGATATATGATTTTATGGTGAAGTGATTTTTCGGTAGATTATGCAGTCGTGCGCAAAAAGGCGAATGGATGACGTCATTTTCGAGGGAAGATCATTTATAAAAATTAAAAATAACAAAGGCCCGATTACACTTCCCTGTAGTACGCTAGATGTCACCTCGGAGAGAGGGGAAGACATGTTATTAATTACAGTGCACTGTTTGCGAAAACACAGGAAGTTTCTAATCCGAGAGACTTTATGAGAATCTAGGTTTAAAGATGACACTTTAGCTATTATTCGACAATGCGCCACACGATCAAATGCCTTAGGCAAGTCGATGAATATCCAGCGTGTTGGTAACATTTCATCCATGTTGTTAAAGATTTCATGCGTGAATTTAATAAGCTGTGTATCGCAGGTAAGCCCTTTGCGAAAGCCGTGCTGATTTTAAAAAAAAGCACTGGTTTTGCTCTAAGCGTGATGGAACATGTGAAGAAATAATGTGCTCAAGTAGCTTACATAGGATGCTCGTTAGGGATATGGGACGGTAATTTCTGGGCATGCATTTGTCCCCATATTTGAAGACCGAGATTACCTTAGCGAGTTTCCAATCACATGGAACCTCGCCTGTTTGTAGCGATTGCTGAAAGATATGACCGAGAATAGTGCTAGACGGGACAACAGTCTGCTTTAAGATTTCTGAGTTTATGCCGTCGACACCCGAGCATGTTGATGTCTTAAGATTTGTAATTAAGGACGAGATACCTGCAGGTTTAATGTCTATTGGATCCGTAAAACGATACTCAAATGTAGATGGCATAGGCATGTTAGTGGTTTTCTTTCGTAAAAACTGAAGTGAAGTAAATAATAATCACGACTGGAGAAATCTCAGGAGCGACCGCAACACCAGCACTATTTAAAATCATGATGCAGGTGTTAGAGCGTGTGGGAGCGAGTAATTTTCAGAATTGCCTGGGGTCGTTTTTTAAAAGTGACGGGAGGTCATGCGAAAAGAGTTTGTGTTTCGCTTGACGTACTGCATGGCAGTAAACCTTTTCAGAAACACGATGCTTAGCCCATGCTACCGAAGATTTTTCTAAAGCCTTTGATCGCGTCCCTCTTCAACGTCTTCCAACAAAACTACGTAGTCTCCGGCTCGATAAAAAACATTTCAGTGGATTGAAGGCTTTCTAACTGAAAGATTTCAGTGTGTTAATATCGACTCCTACATATCCAAACATACGCAGGCCAAGTCGGGCGTTCCACAAGGGTCAGTTTTAGGGCAGCTGTTATTTCTAATCTATATCAACGATATATCAATTAGCATGCAGTCGAACGTACGACTTTTCGCTGATGACTGCGTAAGATATAAAAAAATAGCCAATCAGAACGGCATTTTAACCCTTCAATCTGGCTTAACGACACTTCCCTAATGGTGTAGCAAATGGCAAATGAAGATTAACGTTGAAAAGACCAAGCATGTTAAATTCGGTCGAGATGCCAATCAAATCCCGAATATATACCTCATCAACAACTCTCCCGTTGAAATGGTATCGTCCATTAAATACTTAGGTGTTATCCTGCATTACAATCCTAAATGAAACAATCATGCAGAATTAACTACCAGCAAAGCATTTCGTAAGCTTGACATTTTAAAACGCCGCTTACTTTTGGCTACTTCAGACATTAAACTTCAGGCATTTAATTCATTCATTAAACCATCCATAGAGTTTGCTTCTAACATATTGTTATGTGCCGCTTACGCTTACCTAGAAGACGAAGAGGAGGAGGACGTGTTCGTTGCTGCTTTCGCCATCTTGGTTGGCACCCCTATCTCTTGTGTCAATACTGTAAATACAGCCTTCTTCTGTCGTCTCTCCGTAACATCTTTGGTGGAGGTGCGGGGTACATCCGAAGCACACCAGGGAACTTTGCAGCGGGCGTCTCCTTGGGCAGTCCACCATGTCGACAGGCAGGCCCGTTGATCCTACCCCCGCTACGCCAACTGAACCCAGCCAAGTCGTTGTGACCCATATCCGAGACCCTGGTACCTTCTGCGGAACTGGCAACGTGCACGTCGAAAAGTGGCTGGCCGACTACGAGCGCGCCAGCAAGACCAACCGGTGGGATCCCACTTTGATGCTGGCCCACGTCAGTTACTACCTCAGGGGAACGGCCAGTGTGTGGTTCGACACGCACGAGGAGGAGCTGACCAGCTGGGACGTGTGCAAACAAAAAATGAAAGACCTTTTCGGAAAGCCTATTGCGCGACAACGCGCCGCCCAGAAAGAACTTTCGTACCGTGCACAAACCTCGACGGAGCCGTACATGGTGTACATCCAAGATGTCCTAGCCTTGTGCCGGCAAGTTGACGACCAAATGCCCGAAACTGACAAAGTCAGCCACATTCTCAAAGGCATCGCCGATGACGCTTTTCACTTACTAGTCTACAAGGACTGCTCCACCATCGACGACATCATCAGAGAGTGCCGACGCTTTGAAGAAGCGAAGAGTCGTCGAGTCACGCAGCAATTTGTTCGACTCCGTAACACCGCCGCCACGTCGTCGTGCCAAGACGCCCAGCTCCAGCCTCCGCCCAGCACCGAAAACTTCCTGCGCCTTGTGCGGCGGGAGATCGAGGCAGCATCCCCATCCGCACCGCAGGCCCGTCCTTACGAAGAAACCCGCCCGAAAGTTTCGTTGATCCAGGCCGTCGTGCGCGAAGAACTGGCAAACGCAGGCATCCAGCCCATATGTGCCCTCAGTCGTCCCGCGGTCAGCACTGTTTCATCCTTCCGCCAACAACCGACCTATTCCAGGTTCCGTGATCCGAACCAGTGGCGCACACGAGATGACAGGCCTATCTGCTTCAACTGTAACGGGGTAGGCCACATATCGCGCCATTGTCGCTATCGTAGGCCATCGTCTCCTCGAGCAACGTACCGTGCAGAGGACACTCGATCCTCACCTTTTTACGACCGCGAGGACGCTACCAACCTTAACGCCCAAACCTCGGCCCCACGTTACGACCGCTCGCCGTCTCCGCGGAGCCAGCGACGTTCTCGGTCACCTTTGCCCCGTCGCTCACCTTCGCCGTACCCCCACCGCCCTTCCTCGGAAAACGGACCAGTGCAGCTCCCGGAGGTAATGCTGCATTGGCCTACCGACCCGGAAATCCTCTGTTGACCCTGGCTACCCGACAAAACCTTTTGGACGTAGAAGTAGATGGCGTGCCTGTTTCGGCGCTCATTGATACTGGCGCCCAATTATCCGTAATGAACGCTCACCTTTCTCGCCGTCTTCATAAGGTCCTAACGCCCGCTTCATCACCTGTTGTTCGTGTAGCCGATGGCGGTACACCTCGCGTTCTTGGAATGTGTACTGCGCGTGTGAGCTTCGATGACCACAGTACGTCAGTTCTCTTTGCTGTGCTGGACGAGTGCCCCCATGACCTCATTCTCGGCCACGACTTTCTGAGCACGCATTCTGCCCTTATCGACTGTTCTTCTGGCCTTTTACAGTTAGAGCTTCCGGCTATGCCTGACCTCAACGTCGCGTCGCCACCACGTTTATGCGCTGTCCAGTTGGTTCGCTTGTGCCCAGGTACGGCTACTTACGTCTCATTCACCCCGGACCCTCCTGTCCGTGATGGCGACTACCTGATTACCCCTTCCTTGGATGTTCTTCTGACGCGACGTGTAGCTCTGCCTCACTCCCTTGTGACTGTTTCTGCCAACCAAGCATGTATACCTGTACTCAACTTTGGACGTTGCGCACAGTTGCTTCCCGAAGGTATCACGCTGGGCACTATATCACCTTTAGACACACACGACCCTGTGGCCCTAGCCATTGATACTCCACCACCGACTTCAGGAAGCCCTGCTGCTAGCGCAACACTTGATGACCCGCTCGACGACATGATTGCCCCGGACCTTTCCCCTTCCCAAATCAAGGAACTACGCCTTTTGTTGGCGTCATACCGCGACGTTTTCGATTTCGCTTCGCCGCAGCTTGGCCAAACATCTCTGGTCACTCACTGTATTGATACTGGGAACGCAAGACCCATCCATCGACGTCCTTACCGTGCCTCTGAAACCGAGCGCGGCGTCATTCAAACGGAAGTCGACAAGATGCTCGCTAAGGACATCATCGAGCCATCTTCGAGTCCTTGGGCGTCCCCTGTGGTTCTTGTAAAGAAGAAGGACAACGTTTGGCGGTTCTGCGTCGACTATCGGCACCTTAACAAGATCACCAAGAAAGACGTCTACCCTTTGCCGCGAATAGACGACGCCCTTGATTCTCTTCATGGCGCACGGTACTTTTCTTCCATAGACCTTCGCTCAGGCTATTGACAAATCGCTGTCGATGAACATGATCGGGAGAAGACGGCCTTTATTACACCGGATGGGCTCTACCAGTTTAAAGTCATTCCCTTTGGGTTGTGTAACGCACCCGCAACATTTGAGCGCATGATGGACTCCCTTCTTCGGGGTTTCAAATGGTCCACATGCCTCTGCTACCTCGACGATGTCGTCGTTCTATCACCTACGTTCTCAAGCCACCTACAACACTTGTCGGCTATTTTACAAGTCTTTCGCACTGCAAGTCTTCAGCTCAACTCTTCGAATTGCCGCTTTGGCCGCCACGAGATCACCGTGCTGGGCCATCTTGTTGACGCTGCGGGTATACGACCTGACCCTGCAAAAATACGCGCCGTTACGAACTTCCCCACTCCACGTTCTTCCAAGGACGTTCGGTCGTTTTTCGGCCTATGCTCCTATTTTCGCCGCTTTGTTAAAGATTTTGCAGCGATTGCGCAGCCCCTCACATGCCGTCTTGAAAAGGACGTCCCATCTCCCGGGGTCCTGCGCAAGCGTCGGCTTTTTCTCATCTCGTCCACCTACTCACATCGCCCCCTGTGTTGGCTCATTTCGACGACTCTGCACCCACCGAAGTACGTACCGATGCCAGTGGTCATGGAATCGGCGCTGTTCTCGGCCAAAATGAACGTGGTCAGGATTGCGTTATTGAATACGCCAGCCGCCTTCTTTCCGTAGCTGAACGGAATTATTCAATAACGGAGAGAGAGTACCTCGCTCTTGTTTAGGCCGTCGGCAAATTTCGTCCTTATCTGTACGGCAGACCCTTCACCGTTGTCAGTGATCACCACGCCCTCTGCTGGCTGTCCTCTCTGAAGGATCGCACTGGTCGCCTTGGTCGTTGGGCATTGCGACTTCAAGAGTACACGTACACTGTCGTCTACAAATCTGGCCGCTTGCATCAGGACGCCGACTGCCTGTCTCGTTATCCCGTAGACCCACCAGAATCTTCGGCGAACGATACCATTCCATCTGTGCTCGCAATAACTGACCTCTTCAACATCTCTGCTGAGCAACGCCGTGACCCGACGTGACCCGATATGGCATCCGCATCAAGCATACATTACTGACATCCTGGAGTCAATTCAAAGTAAAGCCGCTAGGTTTACTGCTTCCTCCTACTTAAGTTTTCATAGTGTCACATCCATAAAAAGAACTCTTGGCATTCTACCACTCGCAACACGCAGAAAATATTCGAGATAGGCCTTCTTCCACAGCATTTACTTTATCTACAGGCCTTTTTCACTCAAATTTATCCATCTACCCGTAAACATGTGACCACGATCACAAGGTACGTCCACTATTTGCGCGCACTGAAAAATACTTAAACTCTCCTTTGGTGTTGTCCATAAACGAGTGAAACGCCCTTCCGCGTACCATTGCAAACATTAAAGAATTAACTAGTTTCCAATCAGACCTCCTATATTACCTTAGTCAGCAGTCCTTCCATAACTAGCTGCATTGTCTATTCCAAATTTCCATTTATTCTATGTATTTTTATTCTATGTATTATATGTATTGGCTGATTCCAGACATTCATTTATTCTATGTATTTTTTTGCTAGATGGTACTATATATTGATCGCAACTATTGTACTCAACCAGACCTTGCACACTAATGGTTCTCAAGAAACATTCATCCTCCAGGTCGTGCTGCGGCGGTGGGTCGATGGGGGCGCGAGACAGGCGTTCAGCGTTGGAGTGTTTTCTTCCGATGTTGTAAACGACGGCTATGTCGAATTCTTAAAGTCTTAGGTTCCACCGTGCGAGTCGACCTGAAGGGTCTTTCAAGCTAGCTAGCCAGCACAAGGCTTGGTGGTCGCTCACAACTTTGATGGGTCTGCCCCCAATGGACCACAAACAATCCCCAGTACATCCGATGGATGTTCAGTGCCGGATGTTCGTGAGTCCAGTGGACATCCGTACACATCCCGATGACGTACGGCGGATATCTGACGGACCGTCCCGCGCAAACAAAAAGGCGTTAAACTGGACGTCCTGGACACGTCTTTCACGGATATTCAGACGTCCGCCGGACTCATTAATTTGGACATGAACGTCCACGGGACACCTGTCGGATTTTAAATGCGGACATCCGTGATAAATCCGGAATTTTTGAAGCCTTAATTAACCCATATATGCCCAGTGTCCTACATGTAGGACACTGGGCACATACGGGTTAATAAGACTTGCATGCATCATTCAGTTCCACATTAACAAGCCTAATATCTAAACAGTTATGACTATTTAGGTTAATATACAGTGCCTTTATCATGCATATTTTGGCTAATTTGGTGAACATGGAAGCAGTTTTCATACATTTATGATGACTGCACACCAATGTAAAAATATGTTGAATGGGCTCTTGCTGAGGATGTTGTTTCTTGAGGTAATATGTTGTCACCCATGGAAACTTTACCAGTAAGAAGGTCTTTTAGTTGCTTTGAGGGCACATATTTGTGAACGCAATAGCACAGTAAAGAAAGTAAAGCATGGTGCATAGGTTGTTAGGAGTACAGCTTCTGAAGCATTGAAAATGGAGAAGTATAAGTTGGTTTTTGTTGGTGTATCGCTTGTCATACTTCAACTTTTTCCATGCTTTAGAGGTTGTGCTCTATTCAAGAATCAGAGCACCAATTATATGCACCATTCTTCACTTGCTTTACTGTGCTGTTGCGTTCACTAATAAGTACCCTAAGGCAAATATAGGACAGTCTCACTGGTAACAGTTGGATGAGTGACAACATATTAGCACAGGGCACAAGATCCACAGCAGCAGCCCATTCAACAACACTCGTAGCATCCCCAGCAAGTTCAGCATCTTTAATGTTGACTGCATTGGTACACAGTCATCAGAAATAATGCATATAAGCCTTTTAATAAGACTTGTGCAGCTTTTCGTGACGATCTGACTGAGGCATAGACTTGCACATAAAGCAGATCAACAGAATTTTTATTAAAAAGCATGCTGCAAACACATCACTTGTATGCATAAAAACACCTGGCACAGCAGACCCTAGCATATGAACACATTAACTAAAAGCCGATAAGGACCCACAAGAATTGAAAATAACAAGATAAAGTGTACATGTTAATTTCAGCATCAGTAAAGTAGCACAGAAGAGAAATAATAAATGCACGTTGAAGTCACTTAACACAAGATGAAGTCTACTGTTCCTTTACTAAGCAATCTGCCCTTAACTTGTTTTACTTGTCCACCTAAAGCAGTGATGTTAACATGTTTTTCTGAAAGAAAATGAAATTACTAGAATAAATTGACTATGCTTACACCTGAACTACAGTACTGCAACCTAAAGGAACAGAATGGAAGTGAACAAATATCGGGCACAAGGAATACACACGCATTTTGTACAGACATGAAATGGCATGTTTCCAACAATAAACAGTAATCCATATTATGCAAAAAACAGATGGGCTCTTTCATTGGATGTCATGAATATAAACTGATAGCAATGACACATTATCTGTAGGCATATCCAGAGCAAGGACTGCACAGAAAAGTTAATCTATATAAAGTAGAACAACGGCATGCAACATACAGCAATGTATACACTATGTAGAAAACTGATTGGGATACTTCGCTAAGGCACACCTTTCCTGTAGCAGGAAAATGTTCTTGGTGCAGCAAATATACCGGGTGTCCCAGCTATCTTTAGCCAAGGGTTGAAAAATACAATATTAGAGGCAGGCGAGTGAAATCAGTTGCGAATTGCCGACAGCCGCCTTGCGCGCCACAGACAATTTTCTGTTCCGTAATTGATTAATTTGTTAATTAGGATTAATGAATTAAATTGCTAAATATTGACTAGGCAAGAAATGCGACTTGCAAAGTTCGAGAGTGTCTTCAGAAACCCCTATTGCATTATTTGCGATAAAGAAAGTCTCACATATACGGTTTTTCCAAGCTGCAAAAAGAACCACGTAATGCTGCTCTCAGCTGTGGCTTAACCACGTGGTTCTTTTTGAAGCTTGGAAAAAATTGTACATGTGAGACTTTCTTTATCGCAAATTATGCAATGTGGGTTTCTGAAGACGCTCTCGAACTTTGCAAGTTGCATTTCTTGCCTAAAGCCAATATTAGAAACTTACTTAAATAATCCTAATTAATAAATTAATCAATTACGTAACAGAAAATTGTCTGGTGCGCAAGGTGGCTGTCAGCAATTTGAAACTGATTTCACTCACCTGCCTCTAATATTGTATTTTTTAACCCTTGGCTAAAGATAGCTGGCACACCCGGTATATGTGACCAAAGCACAAACACGAAAAAAATAAGACGTGGTGAAGGTATCTCGCACTAAATTATATGCATAACACTGTGGTCTCACAGAAGTATGGCTATGCAATAACAGCAACGTATATTATGTAGAAGATAACAGAATCATTCGTGACGTAAAATTATGTATATTAACAGGGTCTTGCAGGTTATTTTACAAGAGGGCTGAATACTGGTCTCACAAAAGTGCGGCTTCGCAGTGACGTCAAGATAGTGCTACGTGATGCAATGCAGATGACAAATGAAAGTTAAAAAAACTGCTTGCACTTTACACAGTGTATGAACCATGCACTGGCATCTTCAATGCTAATAGGGGGTCAACAAATAGATACACATATAGGACAAACAGAAATTTAGGCAAAAAATATTTCGTACTTAATGTTATGGTTTTCACGCACATATTTTGTACAGAGGCACAATAAAAAGAAGCAACGCATGGCTTGCAGTGACCTCACTGTAATTGCCATGTCACGTTCATGTTATCAGTACACCGCATCAGCTTCTTTCTTATGCATGCACAGAGCCCAGAACAATCCAGCGGCATTGTGATCACATCGAAGCCGGTTAACCGTGACCTAATTATGCTACCTAGATGTCATCAAAGCAATCGTGTTGGAATACAGCATGTTAAGAACCTGAATCCATGAAACCACATGCAAGCTATCAATAGGAATGTGAAAATATCTCCAAAAATTTAAAAAAAAAATACCATGGGGTAGCTGCCTTCAGTCTACAGAACATGCCTTGTTGTTGCACAGTCCACAGAAGATTCCCAAAGTTGCACAAGGTTCAGTCGCACAGGCATACACAACCAAGCAGGAACTTTTCTCAGATGCACCTACAGTCCCTTGATCATGGCTCCAATCATTTGCAACCCAATGGTAATTACAATGGCCTCACTTGTTCTGCAGAAACATAAAGGTGCACAGTGATTATAAACGTGTGAGGTACGGGAAAACAAAACAGTGCAAGCTTACTTTGTGGATAATCATCAAGACATCGCACTATAGCCTATTTGAATGACCACCTCAAGGGACGAGTCGTGATCTAGACAGCAAATTTTAATAGTCGAAAGACACTTGTGCAGTAAAATCGGATCCACGCATGAAGGTTGGGCGAGTTGGTAAGGATCCATTACGAAGGTATTAACAGCGCATAGACATTAAAAGGTCGGGATAGGCACCAGCAAATCAGCGCTCTTTGCCTCTACTTACCCTATTGTTGTTCGTTATCTGTGCCTTGTTACTACCCTGTTAATGCACCACACTGGTATGCCTATTCTTCCTTACTCATTTTATGCACCTACCTTTGTTCTACTGGTTTATGACAATGCTGTTGCGTGAAAGTGACACCCATGTCTATGGAAGGAACACCTTGGCGACTGCATGCGTTTGCACTTACTATGGGAGTTCGCTTTCGCGCTCTTCATCACTGTCACTACTGTACGCACAAACGTGAGCAGTTCTCAAGCGACATCTGTACATTGTTCTCCGTCATCGGTGACCGCTTGACCATGATGCTTCGGTGCGCTTAACAAGGAATCCTCGGAACAAAACAACAATTCGCAAAAACTTCAATCAATTTCTTAGTCTCCTTGCTTGTCTTCTCGCAAGCACGCCCGTCAGGTGGTCGCGAGGTGCGTAGGAAGCCAGAACAAAAGTTTGACCTGCAGTAGGCGAGTTGTGACGGTAGGCCTAACCGCAGTTTTGTTAACGGCGTCAGCACTCCCCGTGCAAAAAACGGCCCTCTAACCACATGCACAGAATAAAAATTCGCTCACCGTGTTCCCAATGCGCACAGTTCATGTGGTGCGACACTTGTAGCGTCTCGAAAGGCGCGCGAGAAAGCCCAGCTGCTGTTCCGTCGACTCGACGATTGTTCCGTCGGTTCTCACTGTTGATGGCCATGACGATTGGAGGTGAACGGGCAACGCGAAACCGAAACGCCACAATAACGTACGGCGACAAGACTGACCAAAACACCGGTTCAGCGAGTAGAGGTTTTCTTTAGCCGTTTTGTTCCGGTTTTCGAAAAACAATTAAAAATAGGTGGTTAGAAGATTTTATCTTTTCTTGAGCACTACGCCAGGAGGTGGTTTTGCAGTATGACTTACAGTGGCAGTCACTTTCAATGTAAAAATCAAACGACTTTTGCTGATGTTTTACATATTACTGAAATCATCGTGATCATAGCATTTAGCTCCACGTACGAGCGTAAACCAATTATTGTCCGTGGGAGGACATCCGCGGGACGCTCGCTGCTGGTAAATCCGCAATCAAACATCCACTGGACTTCCACCGTATTTTAGGGTGCGGACGTTTCTTTACATCCGAAAATGTACGTCCTCCGTTTGTACGACGGATGTTATTTCCCGGACGTGGACGTTCGGCTCTAAACCGGACATCCAATGGATAAGTGTGGTCCATTGGGCCGTAGATGCAGGCGCGAAACTTGGATGCAGCCCAGATTATGGCAAGGCACTTCTTTTCTGTTGTGGAATAGTTGGCTTCCGCCGTGAACAGCGGCCGGCTAATATAGCTGATAACCCTGTCCAGTCCATTAGTCCTCTGCACAAGGACGGCGCCGAGTGCTACGCTACTTGCGTCGGTGTGGATTTCCGTATCGGTGTATTCGTCGAAATGCGCGAGTATTGGAGGCGTCTGGAGGCGTCGTTTCAGTTCTTGAAATGCTTCGACTTGCGCCGTTTCCCACTTGAATTCCACCTCGGTCTTCGTCAAGCGAGTTATTGGCTCGGTGATCCGTGAAAATTCCTTTACCGAGCGTTTGTAATAGGCGCACAAGCCGAGAAATCGGCGTAAGGCCTTCTTGTCGGTGGGCGGAAGGAAGGCAGTGATGGCAATTGTTTTACGCGGATCTGGGCGAACAGCATCCCTGCTGATCACGTGACCCAAAAACAAGAGCTCCGCGCACGCGAAGCGGCGCTTCTAAGGCTTCAAGGTGAGCCCGGAGGTCTTGATTGCGACTTTGAGAAATTTCACTAGAGAGATAGAGAGAACTTCGCTATAAAGATACGTTTGTTTCACCAATCTCAGGTGGAAAACGTAAACATCGGAATAATTTTTGAGAGATATCCTGGCAATCCTTATTGAGAACCGATGAAGAGTTCTTGGATAATGAGAAACACTAGAAAATGATTGATTGAATGATTTATTTATTTATTTATTTATTTATTTATTTATTTATTTATTTATTTATTTATTTATTTATTTATTTATTTATTTATTTATTTATCGACCCGAACGGAAACGAGCTGGAACTACAATCTTGCAGAGCCGAGAGACAGCCGTAGCGCATTTTCGCGGGAGGACATTGCGTTGTTTGTTAGGTTGTAGCCAACTGTAGCACATGTTTATCACAGAGCGTTTCTGATTAGCGAAAAAGAGAGGACGATTTAGAATGCTAGGAACTTTACTGTGGGAGAGATCAGGTGTCGCGTGACTCAGAATGCGCTCAGAAAATGGCTGACAATATAGGGTGTAATGTGCACTATTATAGGAGATCGGTAAGCCGTCTCGAGTATGGAGGGTATTTTCTAGGGGTGTGCGAATATTCGAGTTTCGAATTCGAATCGAATTGTTCGTAATCGAATAATTTGATTCGACTTTCGAATAGCTAGTATTCGATGTTTCGAATAATTCAACAGGACGAATATCTAAAACGCGACAAAGGTCAACGGTGCAACTTGGTTAGGGTGGGGTGGCTAAAACTGAAGCTAACGTCGCCGTTCGTTAAATTTTCACTGACATCCTGGCACAAAAGCGAGCGCATGTTGATTTTAAGGGGGATTATGTGATTTCGGCGCGTAGAAAAACACATGAGAAAACTGTCAAGTTCTTCACAACTTCGCTCGCGAAACGAAGGCACGGACTTCTTGCGTAGTTCGGTCGGATATGCTGCAAGCGCCGTAAGACGACCCGACTTTGGCCGGCGAAACCCTCGGTGATTGGCTTTTCATGTAAAAATTTGTTCACGCTGGGCAGTCGCCACTGCCGCACCGCACCGCTAATTGAGAAACTCCCATCGTTCCCGCGCGGAGTTAAAACACTGCTGTGAACAGGCGCCCAAAGACTTTTGGGCCCGGAGCACGCAGGGCACTGAAGCACAACATTAGTGTTGTCAGATGAGCCATGTTACGTGACCATAGGGGAAAAGAAAGACTAGCTACCGTACCCCCCTCTGTTAGGAGGTTAGGAGTCCCGCTGCTGACTGGAATGGCGGCTCTTCTATCAATATGCCTGCTCCCCCATAAAAGCTGAAACAAAAACCAGGCCCGAACATGTGCGTAATGAGGCTGTCAGCACGCCGTAGCGTCCCTGATTTTTCCTTTGTCTTGCCGTGACTCGCGGTGCACGTTTCGTGTATTATTCGATATTCGAGTCGATATTTTTGGCTACTATTCGGTACTATTCGATTCGAGATTAAATTTCACTATTCGCACACCCCTAGTATTTTATGTTTACGTTGAGGCATGAACCATCTATTGCATCATTTGTAGTCTACTATGGGAGTGCAATATGCCATCCCGGTACCTGAAGGCAGCTTGCAAGAGCGAAAAGTTGGTGCGAGCAGCGCGCGGTATTGCAATTGGAGCCAGTAGTACGAGTTTCGCCAGGTAGTCATCAATAGTTTCACTAATGAAAGCGGTTCAAGTTTCGCGGTAAATGTTTTTAAAACTAGCGGCTTAAGCGTCGCACATCCACAGCTTAAAATGTTCACGAGAGAGCCCCAGTAAAAGAAGCACTGAACTGTATATTAGGAATTTGAATATAGGAATTATATTCTGTTTTAGCCTACTGATCGTGCTTAGAATGTACTCTTACAGATGGAAAGCTTATGAACCGCCATCCTAATGAGCGAAGGCTTGCTAACGTTCGGCGCTTTTCGCGAGAGATGGACGCCAGTTTTAAAGACGATAGTCTTTCTTTGGATACTTAAACGGAGAAATTTTGGTCTCTCTGTCTTTCTGTTTGCCGGCACGTCACTCGATTCAGCGACTCGGCCAAAGTTGAACCACTTGCCCAAGGGCCAGCCATCTTGAACGGCTGACTAGGTTCCTACTTGCGCACATTGTCGATCAAAAAGCAAACATTACGCATAACTGAGGCGTAACATCACTAGGTAAGTTTTAGGTGGTGTGTTCCTTTAATAGAAAATGCATACATACTTAATTCTAAAGACCCTAATTTCTTAAGCTGCGCTGAAAATGCGACTGCGCTGAAACTTGCCTTCCTCCGTGCCCTCTGCACAAGCTCATTATTGTGTTTCGGTTTCGGTTCCGTATTGTACTGTACGAATGCCATGGGGCGCCGCTCTGGCATTCCTGTTTTACCCAGGCGACGTGTAAATTTTCATTTACCCGTCGAGTGTGTGGAGAGTACTCATTGAGTGCGGACATTTCTTTGCTTCAGCGCTTCGCGCCAAACCGCGTGTTCGGGCTGGCTGGCGTCCCCGCCGGTCGCGTTGGTCACCGCCGGTCTTCGCCTTCTGCTGTGCCGGGACTACGAGCCCGCAACACATCACTCATGTTTCCCGACGCATTGCCAGATGGCGTTATTATCTCACGCGGCGCCTCTTCTATCGTCTTTAGACGACATTTGCAGCGAAGCGTGTAGATACGCGGCCAATTTTTTTTATGCGTCAACAAGGATACTGTGGAAATAAAAGGATAATGAACGCTGCAATATTCATGGGCAAGAAACTTCGAGGCTGCAATACAGACGAGATTGCGCACCCAACTTGGAAATATTTGTATCAGCGTACGCGTTCGCGACTGCAGTTGCCTGCTGGAAATCGCAGGAATCGGAGATAAGAAAAGAAGTTTAAACAATTTACATCATCTCCCAATAAAGGGAACCATGTGGGCATGCGAACCAGCGCGTCTGCAAAATCTCGTTCCGCGACGCCATCACGTGATTGCTGAGCATAGCTCTGCATACTCGTCCATGAGCACACTCACTCACACCCAATCACACTCATTTGGACGTTGTAAGTGTATGAGTGAGTAACGAGGGCTGTGACTAGGGGTGAGTATGAACTTGAGTGAGTACTCATGAGTGTGAGTAGAAGTGAGTATGAACGTGAGTGAGTACTCATGAGTGTGAGTAGACGTGAGTATGAAAGTGAGTGAGCACTCATGAGCCTGAGTAGACGTGAGTATGAATGTGAGTGAGTGCTCATGAGTGTGACTAGACGGTGTGAACGTGAGTGAGCACTCGAGTGTGTGAGTAGGCGTGAGTATAAATGTGAGTGCGTACTCATGAGTGTGAACGTGAGTGAGCACTCAAGTGTGTGAGCAGGCGTAAATATGCATGTGAGTGCGTTCTCATGAGTGTGAGTAGACGTGAGTATGAACGTGAATGAGCACTTATGTGTGTGAGTAGGCGTGAGTATGAAGGTGAGTGAGTACTCATGAGTGTGAGTAGACGTGAGTAGGAACGTGAGTCAGTACTAATGAGTATGATTATAAGTGAGTATGAGCGTGAGTATAGTGCCACGCTGTATTCGGTTTTCGCCCACAAAGACTGTCAGCAACGCTCAGCGCGAGCCGCGCCTCATTTTTCGAGAAGCTTCGCGATCATTGTAGATCGTTTTGTTAAGATTGCGCGCAAGACGCGCACACTCGAGCTTATTCTAGAATTCGCGCGACAGCCAGCGATAACGCTGGAATATTCGAAGGCAAATGTTTAAATGCCGACGCGCTTCACCGCTTGTCAGTTGATCGACGGTCGACGCTCTGTCCGCCGCAATCAGTGTACTGCTGTAGTTTGACTTTCAGTTTCTCGGCCACAAGTTCGGCCAAATAAAGAGTTTCATCTCCGACGTGTTCAGTGGTGCCTTCGTCGACGTCACGACCACATGACATCTGGTGGAGGTGCGGGGTAGGCCGTGCGCCGATTTCCCGGCTTGTGCGCCTATTACAGACGCTTTGTCAAAGACTTTTCAAGGATCGCCGAGCCACTAACGCAGCTCACGAAGACCGACGTCGAATTCAGGTGGCAAACAGCGCAAGTCGAAGCATTTCATGAACTGAAACGACGCCTGCAGACGCCTCCGATACTTGCGCATTTCGACGAATACGCCGATACGGAGATTCACACCGATGCAAGCAGCGTAGGACTCGGCGCCGTCCTTGTGCAGCGGACGGACGCACTAGAAAGGGTTATCAGTTATGCCAGCCGGTTGCTGTCTAAGGCAGAGGCCAACTACTCCACAACAGAAAAGGAGTGCCTCGCCATCATCTGGGCTACGTCAAAGTTTCGTCCCTACCTCTACGGCAGGCCCTTCAAAGTTGTGAGCGACCATCACGCCTTGTGTTGGCTGGCTAAATTGAAGGTCCCTTCAGGTCGCCTCGCACGATGGAGCCTAAGACTTCAAGAATTCCACATTACCGTCGTGTACAAGTCCGGAAGAAAACACTCCGACGCCGACTGCTTCTCTCGTGCCCCCGTCAACCCACCACCGCCCGACGACCAGGATGATGACAGCTTCTTGGGAGCCATAAGTGCCGACGACTTCGCCGAACGACAGCGCGCGGATCCAGAACTCAGGGGCCTTGTGGAATACCTCGAGGGCAGGACCACCGTTGTTCCGAAGGTATTCACGCGGGGACTGACGTCGTTTTTCTTGCGCAATGGTGTTCTCCTGAAGAAAAACTTCTCACCGCTTCGAGCCGATTGCCTTCGCGTGGTACCCTCGACATTGCGGCCACAGGTCCTCCAGGCTCTGCACGACGACCCGACGTCAGGACACCTGGGTGCTTCTCGCACGCTAGCAAGAATACAGGAGAAGTACTACTGGCCGCGCCTTTCCGCCGACGTCACCCGTTGCGTAAAGACCTGCCGGGACTGTCAGCGACGCAAGACACCGCCCACTAGGCCAGCCGGACTTCTGCAGCCTATCGAGCCACCTCGGCGGCCGTTCCAGCAAATAGGGATGGACTTACTGGGCCTTTCCCGACGTCCAATACCGGAAACAAGTGGATCGTCGTGGCAACTGACTACCTCACACGCTACGCCGAGACAAAGGCCTTGCCCAAAGGCAATGCCGCCGAGGTAGCCAAGTTCTTCGTGGAGCACATCGTCTTGCGTCATGGCGCCCCAGAAGTCCTCATCACAGACAGAGTTACCGCCTTTACTGCGGACCTAACTCAGGCGATCTTCAAACACAGCGAGACGAGCCACCGCCGCACCACCGCCTACCACCCGCAGGCCAATGGCCTCACCGAGCGTCTAAATAAGATCATCGCCGACATGCAGGCCATGTACGTCGACGTCGAAAACAAGGCATGGGACGCCATCCTTCCGTACGTGACCTTCGCGTACAACACGGCCTTAGAAGAAACGACAAAGATGACGCCATACAAGTTGGTCTACGGACGGAGCCCGGCAACGACGCTCGACGCCATGTTACCAAACGTGACCAACGAGGAATATATCGACGTGACCACCTACCTACAGCGCGCCGAAGAAGCACGACAGCTCGCCCGCCTACGGATCAAGAACCAGCAGACGACTGACAGCCGCCGCTACAACCTTCGACAACGCCACATGGAATACCAAACCGGTGACCGTGTATGGGTATGGACACCAATACGCCGACGGGGACTTAGTGAGAAGCTTCTTCGACGATACTTCGGACCGTACAGGGTACTTCGACGCCTCGGCGCACTCGACTACGAGGTTGTCCCTGACGGCATTACGAAATCTCAGCGGCGCCGTGCGCGACCTGAAGTCGTCCATGTCGTGCGCCTTAAGCGCGTTAGTGAATCTGAGGACTGTACTTTTGTTTATTGTTTATTGTACTTTCTTGCTTTATTCTTGTCATTTAGTGTCGCATGTATCGCCCCCCCCCCCCCGTGTTCTGTTCTAAGCATCGGGACGATGCTTTTTCAGAGGGGGGCATTCCCACGTGCGTTTCTTATTATCAGTTTTGCTGTATTCGGTTTTCGCCCACAAAGACTGTCAGCAACGCTCAGCGCTAGGCGCGCCTCATTGTTCGAGAAGCTTCGCGATCATTGTAGATCGTTTTGTTAAGATTGCGCGCAAGACGCGCACACGCGAGCTTATTCTAGAATTCGCGCGACAGCCAGCGATAACGCTGGAATATTCGATGGCACATGTTTAAATGCGGACGCGCTTCACCGCTTGTCAGTTGATCGACGGTCGACGCTCTGTCCGCCGCTATCAGTGTAATGCTGTATTTTGACTTTCAGTTTCTCGGCCACAAGTTCGGCGAAATAAAGAGTTTAATCTCGGACGTGTTCACTGCTGCCTTCGTCGACGTCACGACCACGTGACAATAGTGAGTACTAGTGAGTACAAACGTGAGTACCGATGAGTGTGAATAGACGTGAGTTGAATGTGAGCGAGTATCGACGAGTGTGAGTGGGCGTGATAATGAACGTCAGTGAGTATTCATGAGTGAGAGTAGGCGTGAGTATGAATGTGAGTATCGATGAGTGTGTTTGATCACGCTTAGAATGTACTCTTACCTGATCAAAGGCTTATGAACCGCCATCCTAATGAGATGGAAGGGTTGCTAACGTTGGACGCTTTTCGCGAGAGATGGTACGGGAGAGTGCACGCTAGGTCACGCGTCAACAAAGCTAATGTGAAAATAAAGGCATAATGAACGCTGCAATAATCATAGGCAAGAATCTTCGAGGCTGCAACAGAAACGAGATGGTGCACCCAACTTGGAAATATTGGTATCAGCGTGAGCGTTCGCGACTGCAGTTGTGTGCTTTAAATCGGAAGCATCGGAGGTTGGCAAAGAGGTGTAAAAAATCAGTTTCCCCGCAGGGCGAAGCAATGAATGCGACAGCAAACAAATAGGAACGCTAGACGAAGTAACGCTGGCAGCTAAGTCCTTTAGTATGCGACCTAGCGTAACTCAACAAAACATTGGTCCAAGGGAATACGGCCGCTCCAGGGAACGAAGCGGTTTTTGTGCCGTCTGTTCGCTCAACTCTAAATAAAAAAACTCTCACAGGGTCCCTTAGGCAGTCACCTAACACGACTCGAAGGTGAAAGCCATTTTTTTTTAACACGAAAGCGTTTTATGCCGACAACCACCAAGACTTTCATGACGTACTACCGTCACGGAAATACGTCAGCAAAATGAACGTCATCAAATGGCAAAGAAAAAAAAAGACAAAAAGGAACAGTTCCGTTGACAGGAGGTAAACCCATGACCTCTCGGTCCGCGACGTTGGCTGGCAGGCGTTTAGCCAACTGAGAGCTACCGCCAAACACATAACGCAATCTACATGGACGCGCCGTCTTTCACACTTTCCTCTCGCAGTGCTCTTAGATGGGTGCTGTGCGCGTCCCCTTTATAACGGGGTGGTGACATGTGTGCCACCAGGCTCAGAAAAAAGAAGACGCGCCGTTGGTATACTACCGCTTTAACACAAGGCGCCGTTAGTCAACGCTTTAACACAAGGCGAGGTGGTGGCTTCAGCCCAAGCCTCTCTAATAGCATCCATCCATATAGCAAAACAGCTCTGCGACGCTCACCAGGCTGTCGCACTGCGTTCCCAGCTCGCCCTATGAGAATTAACGGCTAGGCTAGAGGGAGGACACGACGCGCGTAGCGTTTGTCTTCGCGTTTCCTGGCCGCAGCGGCTGCATTTTCGATGGGGGCGAAAATGTTTGAGGCCCGTGTGCTTAGATTTATGTGCACGTTAAAGAATCCCAGGTGGTCGAAACTTCAGGAGCCCTCCACTACGTCGTCTCTCATAATCATATCGTGGTTTTGGGACGTTAAACCCCAGATATTATTATTATTATTATTATTATTATTATTAGGCCCCGCATAGCAGCACGTTAAGCGTGCTGCTATGCGGGGCCTTCGTTCTCTCGGATGTGTTTGTAGAATATCTCGAGAATTCAGGTCTCCCATGGCCCTACACAAATTGTACACGGCAATATGTCTTCCGCAACTTGAGTATGCGTCCGTGATATGGAATGGCATTGCTCAATCCAGCGGTAACACGATTGAACGAGTCCAGAAAAAATTCCTCAGCATATATAACCATCGCTTTGCTAAAAATGACTCTGGATCTCGTTCAAATACTGCTGAGTCATTATCACTGCCATCACTTCACTGCCGACGAAATCGTTCTGATCTCTTATTTCTCTACAAGCTAGTCCACGGTTTCATATCCTGCCCTGTACTTCTCAATTGTGTTAATTTTCGAATTCCGCGTAAGTTAACCAGAGAGAACAGACCGTTTCATGTACCCGCCTGCTTCTTCCAACACTCTACCGTTCACAGATTACAAAGTCTTTATAATATTAATTTTCTTGATCTTGACGTTTTTCATAGTCCACAATCATTGTTTTTATCCGAGCTCTGCACTGTTTTGACATAGTATGGCACAATGTACAAAGTCTTCCCTTCTCCGTCTTTCCGCATAGTTGTATATGTGCAATCTAATTTTTTATTCCCCTTCAATATTTCTCATATTGTCTTATTTACTCCTCCCCTTTTGTGTTCATTTCTCTTTGTCTACGTGTTTTTGCTCTTTTTATTTCTGAAGACTGTCTGTATTGTATTGTTTATTTTTATTGATTTTATTTTTGCGTGCGCCTGCACAAAGACCTCACGGTTGTTCCTGGGCACGTTAAATAAATGATTGATTGATTGATTGATTGATTATTATTATTATTATTATTATTATTATTATTATTATTATTATTATTATTATTATTATTATTATTATTAACGGTCGACAGGTTAAGGCAGTTGGCACAGCTGATGCTGTGTCGCTAGATGAAGATTCCTTTTCAGAATGCATTAAGCGCTTGAAACCATCCTTTTCAACTGGCCCAGATGGCATCCCCTCTGCCATACTAAAAGCCTATGGCAGTATACTTGTACCAGTATTGACTACCATATTTAATAAGTGCCTGCATGCTTCAACGTTTCCTAGCATGTGGAAAACTGCTCGTGTTTTCCCAGTGTTTAAGTCTGGCTGTAAAAGTGACGTCTCGAACTACCGCCCTATTTCCCTTCTTTGTGCCGCATCCAAAATCTTTGAGCTTGCTCTTCACAAAATATTGTCTTTTGATGTAAAAAATTCATTGATTGTGAATCAGCATGGGTTTCTCGCTGGCCGCTCAACTGTCACTAATCTTGCCAGTTTCATGATGCAAGTCTCCACGCCTAATTCGCAGAGAGGACAGGTTGACGCTATTTACTGTGACCTTAGCAAAGCTTTTGATGTTGTCCGCCATTCGCTGCTTGTGGATAAACTTGCACACTTTGATGTTGATTCTTCAATTGTGAATCTCCTCCATAGCTATCTTCTTGATAGATTATGTTACGTTGCCGTTAATGGCCAAACGTCCTCTTTGTATAAAGCTACTAGTGGGGTTCCTCAAGGGTCGGTACTGGGCCCACTCCTCTTTTTAATTTATGTTAATGATGTTTCTTCTGTCATTCGGAATTCTTCTTTCCTTTTGTATGCCGATGACATAAGGATATTTAAGGAAATTCATTCAGTTATCGATTGTCGCTTGCTGCAATCTGATTTGTGTTCTTTTTCTGAATGGTGCAAGAGCAATAACCTCTCCCTAAATATTTCAAAAACCAAGGTAATGAGTTTCACTCGAAAAACATCTAGTGTGCCATTTTTATATTCTGTCAATTCTGTGTCGTTGTGTAAGGTATGTGAGATCAATGATCTAGGTGTTCTTTTTGATAGCACCTTACATTTTTCTGCTCACGCTAAGCGTGTTGCTTTGCGGGTTCTTCGCACCCCAGGCTGTGTTTGCAGAATGTCTAGAGAATTCCGTTCTCCTGTGCCCTTCCGAAAATTGTACACCGCGCTATGTCTTCCTCAACTAGAGCATGCATCTGTGATCTGGAATGGCATTCCTAATTCCAGCAGCAACGCCATTGAGCGAGTCCAGAAAAAATTCCTAAGCATTTACAACCATCGTTTCGCTAGAAATGATCCTGGATCTCGTTCTAACGCTGCTGGATTATTATCATCGCCATCACTTTGCTGCCGACGAAATCGCGGTGATCTGTTATTTCTTTACAAGCTTGTGCATGGTATCATATCCTGCCCTGTACTGCTCAACTGTCTTAATTTCCGAATTCAACGTAAGCTGACCAGAGAGAATAGACCTTTTCATGTAACCGCCTGCCTCTGTGAACATTCGACCATTGGCAGGATACAACGTCTTTACAATGCTTACTTTTTGGAGCTCGATGTTTTTCACAGCTCCCAGTCGTTCTTCTGCTACGAGCTTTGCACTGTACTTACATAGCCTCGTACACTGTTGATATTTTTGTTTCTGCCTGCGCGTAGTTGTATATGTGCAATTTTATAACGTTTTTATCCTTGATATTTTATTATGAATGTTTCCTTTGTTTTTTTTGTTTTTTTTTTCGTGCGCCAGTACAAAGACCTTACGGTTGTTCCTGGGCACATTAAATAAACGTTTGATTGATTGATTATTATTATTATTATTATTATTATTATTATTATTATTATTATTATTATTATTATTATTATTATTATTATTATTATTATTCGCGTTTCACGACGCTTTGAAGAAGTTCATATGGAGTATCAGTGTCTATTACATGCCATATTTGCGCGGCCTTCGCCACATGCTGCGTCCACGTATTACTTGTGTAGAGAAAGTAGCGCTACACCGCGCGAATTATGGAAAATAACGCTACCCACACTACGTGTTCTGTAATACTTCAGTACGCTGTACCTACAAGCTGCTCTGCTACTGTTACGTCACGATATTCGCCCGGCGTGTGAAATTGCGGTCATTGTGCGACAACTGTGTAGTTGTCGTTGTGGCGGTGGTTAGTCTTGCGTTGGATTTGGAATACTCTTTTCACAAAGGTGAGTGAGAGTGTTAGTGATTACCTACTGTGTACAGGTGTCCTAGAAGCGCATTTTGTGTTGAGTTTCGCACGCCAAAGCAAACTCCTGAGAACGACAGATGCGCACCCGTGCATAAGGCCGTCCTAATTCTTAGTGATGGCATGTATAATCTCAAAGTCACGTGATTGAGAATTTTGGCTTAATGGACAGAAGTCATTGACCTATTTTTCAGATATGTGGAGTTATGATGCAGTTTAACGTTAAAATGCGGCCACATTTCGATGGGGGAGAAAGGCAAGTAACAACCATGTGCTTATGTTCGGGTGCACGTTAAAGAGCACCAGTTGATCGAAATTAATCCGTAGTCCCAACTATGGCGTGCCTCGTAATCATGAGGTGGTTTCGACACGCAAAACTCCAGCAATTATACATTATCGTACTTTCACGCACGCACAGTCCAGTGGTAACATGTTCGGTAAGATGTCGAAAAAATTAACTTTCATGCTTCTTTATATTGCTTGTTGTATTGATAAGTGCTGTAAGTGCTGTGCAAACCTAAAAACGCCTGCGCTTGCCAACTATGTTAACGCCGAAAAAAAAATAAATTATTGGTGCACAGTCTAAGGTATTCATTAAAACAAGACTGTTTCGTGAAGCGGGACTTGCTTTATTTATTCAAGCAAGATCGTGCGCACACATATAAAAACAAGGCACACGAAAGTATGCGGCGCATCGCGCACCTGGCGAGCGATAAAAAAACTGAAAAAAAAGTCAGAGTTTCGCCGCGAGGGCGAAGCAATGAATGCGGTAGCAAGAAATCGAGATGTCACACGAAGAACCAGAAGCAGCTCTTTACTTGCAGCGTGCCAATGAAGCACAAAGAAGGACGCCTTAAATGGACGCACAGGCATGCACAGGGCAAGCGTGAACTAAAAACTTTCACAGCTGTTACACCTATGTGCTTGAGCAACACGCTGCAAGTGTCGACAATAGAAAATCAGACGCTTGCTTGCTTGACCCTTAATTCTTGGCTCTTACCCACTACGGTGGATTGGCCATAAAACCGGCGGTTAATATAATAATATCTGCGGTTTAACGTCCCAAAACCACCATATGATTATGAGAGACGCCGCAGTGGAGGGCTCCGGAAATTTCGACCACCTGGGGTTCCTTAACGTACACCTAAATCTAAGTACACAGGCCTCCAACATTTTCGCCTCGATCGAAAATGCAGCAGCCGCGGCCGGGATTCGACCCCGCGACCTTCGGGTCAGAATTCGAGCGCCATAATCACTAGACCACCGTGGCGGGGCCGGCGGTTAAAATAAGTGAGGAAATGTAGAATTTAGACGCTCTCAGACATAGAAACTCTATGCTCTTAGATATTTCTTCTTCTTTTAAACTGCGGCGCGTGGAGTGGCCCTCTGCGTCTCCTACCACAGGGGGCGTTTGATGCTAGGTGTGCCCGGTGTTCTTTGTGTTTTTTTTAGACGCGAAGTATCTTATGGCGGAGTTCAATCCGGTGGTGGTGGTGGTGTGCGGCGTGACCACCCTTACCGCGCATGTGCATACCCTCTCTACTCACCCTCTCCACTTCCCCTCGCCTTTCCCCCTCTCCCCTCCCCACTTCTCTTTCCTCGCCCTTTCCACTCTTCCTCTGAAACGCGGTCTAGACATGCCGAAATTCTCTCCTGCGCGACGCCGCGATCAGCACCAGCGCATGCGTGTCCCCTCCCCATCTCTCTCCTCTCCTACGCTGTCCCTCTCTCGCACGCCTGCCGACCGCGTTCCCCGCTCGCCCTGTGAGAATGAACGGCCAGGCTAGAGGGAAGACAAGACGCGCGTAGCGTTCCTCTTCGCGTTCCACGACGCGAGGACGGTAGCATGCCCAAAGAACGCCAACAAAACGCGATCGTGCAAGTGCTCCGGCTTCGCATCGCCTCACGGTCCCCTTTAGCGGGAAATGGTGTAATTTTTCTTCCTTCCACATCCCGAGTGGGTCTTTGTCCACTTCGTCGCGCGCGTCTCAAGGGCAGTATTCGAAATGAAAGAAAATTAGGAGCGCTGCGTCTGCAAGTGTAGACAACGGAGAATCAGACGCCCTTAGATATTTCATTTTCTTTTAAACTGTGTCGCGTGGAGTTACCCCCTGCGTCTCCAGCCACACGGGGGCGTATGATGCAAGGTGTTCTCGGTTTTCTTTTTTTTCTTTCCACATCACGAGTGGGTACAGAAAAGGGTCACTTTGTCGTGGGCGACTCAAGGGCAGTTTTCAAAGTGAAAGAAAATTAGGAGCGTTGTGTGATAGAAAACACGCTCACGCTCCTCCGAGATTTGCTTACCACCAGCGGTACATGGTGTATAAAAATAGCTCGCCGTTATTTCGCCGGCGCATACATGGCGTGTGGCTGAGTTATCTAACGCAGCGCGCCGGGGAGCGAGGGGTTGCTGGTTCGAATCCGCAGTCGGGTACTACAGTATGTTTTGTTCAGCTTTATTTTTCTTTGTGCATTATATATATATATATATATATATATATATATATATATATATATATATATATATATATATATATATATATAGGACATGACGGAGTCGACAGACGGCGATGGCTAAAATCTGCCGAGAGTGCCCATATAATTGCTATCGGAATAAAACAAGCGCCACAGACATGGAACGAAAACAGTGAACGTGACTCGTGCATTGCTCGCGTCAATCCTAGGTACAAGTAATCGTACGGAACTGACCGAAGTCGGGTAGTGCTGGATAGTCTGAGCCGTCTGAGGCTGCCGAGTGAGCGCGAATGGGAGGCCGCTCTGCGCATGCGCGCGCGCGCTAGACCACGTGGTTGAGGAGAAAATTTTCTCGTCTGGTGCTTGCCGCAAGAGGGCGCGACGAGTAAAGCGTCCGGAAAGGAGAAAGTCGCTGCACCATTCTCGCTCCTTTTTTTAGAGCGTATGATAGTGGCGTTTTCCATCGCAATTGAACGCTTCTCTCAGACTTCAGCGATGTCCAAAAACAACTGCTACGTAGTTGGCTGCTCGAACACCTAAAACACTCGCCAGGAACACACTTCCACAACTTTCCAGTGCTGCTTCACGAGCAAGAGCGACGGCGGCGATGGATAGCTGCTGTTCGACGCAGAAGGTAAGCGATCGCGCTTAGTTTACGGTAGCGTTATGACGATTACCTACTGTTCATTTCTCCATTTATTTCGCTACGCCTGTAGTGAACGCTGTCACTTTTTCAGTTGGTCGCCTCGTCTAAGCTCTGTAAGCTACAATGCACATCAGGTTGTTGTTAGTCATGAGACGCGATGCCTCTCTTTGAAAATACGAGTGACGCGAAGGCAAAGCTTAACAATGAGGAGTAAGGCTATCAGAAAGTAATTGCGCTTAGGCGCTTTAATGAAAGGACCGATTGAATCACATATATGCTGCACAGAGTCGGCTGCGCACTCTACCTATCGATCGCACTGGCATGCGATCTGCGTTGCGAAATGTTCGCTGTGCGCTCGCCGCAGCTATCTTCATATTGTCACGGGGTCGTGACGTCCACGAAGACAGCAGTCAGCGCGTTCTAGATGAAACTCTTTATTTGGCCGCACTTGTGGCCGGGAAATGAAAACCAAACTACAGCAATACACGCTGTACACTGATAGCGGCGAACAGGGCGTCGGCGGTCGATAAATTGATCATGGCTGGAACGTGCCGTCTTTTATACATCATACATCGAACTTTCCAACCTTATAACTGGTGATTGCTCAAGCTCTGGACTAATCTAGACTATTCGCGTCCTGCGCGCAATCTTAACAAAGCGATCTACAACAATCGCGAAGCTTCTCGGACACTGCGGCGCGGTCAGCGTCGAGCGTTGATAACCGTCCTTGCCGGTAAAACCGGAATATTTATTTATTTATTTATTTATTTATACAAGTACCTCACGGTTTCCACGTGGGAACATTTAGTGAGGGCGGATACATTTTGTTTTGTTTTACGAAGAGCTATCAAAGCAAATGCAAAGGGAAAAAAATGAAGAAAAATTATAAACAATATGCTTGTACATACGCGAAGTCTTGGCTGCGCAAATTGAAACAACCAAACGAGACGGCAAGCAATAACATTATACAATTCGAACGATAGTACATAAGTAGATAATACAACTGACGAAGTATTTTTCAATAAAAGCCACGAAGTAAATGGGGATAAGGCGTTACACATAGGTAAAGGCGACCTATCCGGCTTAAGAATCAGAATCTAGCCGCAGTACATAGATAAGGCGCACACTTATAGGGCTCAAGAGGCAGTTTTTCAAGCAGCCTCCTAAAAATATCGCTCTCTTTGACGTCAGCTATATTCTCAGGAATGGTGTTCCACAGTACAATGGCACGTGGTAATGTAGATAAATTAAAGGCGTTAGTGTGACCGTATAGACGCTGAAAACTGAGGTTATGCTGCAAACGACGAGAACATCGATGAGGTTTGAGAAGTGGCAAAGAAGATCGATGCTTTCTGTGCAACAGACAAACAAGAGAAATGTTTCTGCGGGAGGCGAGGGAGGAAAGAGAGATCGACTGCTTGATTTTTGTTACGCTGGAACGCCTGTTGTAGTTACTGACGATAAAGCGAGCAGCGTGGTTTTGAGCCGATTCCAGGCTTCGGGATAGATATGCTTGTTCAGGTGACCATATAGAAGACGCGTATTCGAGTATATGACACACAGGTGTTTGATAAGCGAGCTTGCGCGTGGAACGAGGGGTGTCGCCAAGATTGCGTTTTAGGTAACCAAGCGTACGAGACGCATCAGAGTAATCTTGTTGATAGGACTAGACTAGGAAATGTTCGATGTCAGATGGATGCCTAGATACTTATAAGATGAAGTTGGTCTTAGAGGGCTACCATTAAGGAAATACTGAAACTTTTGAGAGTGATCGCTTTCGAGTGAATGTCATTTGATTACAGTTATCTACGTTTAATGTCATTAGCCAATCTGTGCACCATGTGGTTACACGATCAAGATCTTGCTGTCAAGCTATATGAATTTATGGTGAAGTGAGTTTTCAGTAGATTATGCAGTCGTGCGCAAAAAGGCGAATGGATGACGTCATTTTCGAGGGAAGATCATTTATAAAAATTAAAAATAACAAAGGCCCGATTACACTTCCCTGTGGTACGCTAGATGTCACCTCGGAGAGAGGGGAAGACATGGTATTAATTACAGTGCACTGTTTGCGAAAACACAGGAAGTTTCTAATCCGAGAGCCTTTATGAGAATCTAGGTTTAAAGATGACACTTTAGCTATTATTCGACAATGCGCCACACGATCAAATGCCTTAGGCAAGTCGATGAATATGCTGCCTGTTGGTAACATTTCATCCATGTTGTTAAAGATCTCATGCGTGAATTTAATAAGCTGTGTATCGCAGGAAAGCCCTTTGCGAAACCTGTGCTGATTTTTAAAAAAAGCACTGGTTTTGCTCTAAGCGTGATGGAACATGTGAAGAAATAATGTGCTCAAGTAGCTTACATGGGATGCTCGTTAGGGATATGGGACGGTAATTACTGGGCATGCATTTGTCCCCATATTTGAAGACCGAGACTACCTTAGCGAGTTTCCAATCACATGGAACCTCGCCTGTTTGTAGCGATTGCTGAAAGATATGACCGAGAATAGCCTTAGGATTTGTCTTAGGAATGTCTTAGGAATAGTCTTAGGAATATCTTAAGATTTGTAATTAAGGATGAGATACCAGCAGGTTTAATGTCTATTGGTTCCATAAAACGATACTCAAATGTAGATGGCATAGACATGTTAGTGTAGTTTTCTTTCGTAAAAACTGAAGTGAAGTAATTAATAATCACGACTGGAGAAATCTTAGGAGCGACCGCAACACCAACGCTATTTAAAATCATGATGCAGGTGTTAGAGCGTGTGGGAGCGAGTAATTTTCAGAATTGCCTGGGGTCGTTTTTTAAAAGTGACTGGAGGTCATGCAAAAAGAGCTTGTGTTTCGCTTGACGCACTGCATGGCAGTAAACCTTTTCAGAAACACAATGCTTAGCCCATGCTACCGAAGATTTTTCTAAAGCCTTTGATCGCGTCCCTCATCAACGTCTTCTAACAAAACTACGTAGTCTCCGGCTGGATAAAAAACATATCAGTGGATTGAAGGCTTTTTAACTGAAAGATTCCAGTGTGTTAAAATCGACTCCTACATATCCAAACATACGCAGGCCAAGTCGGGCGTTCCACAAGCGTCAGTTTTAGGGCAGCTGTTATTTCTAATCTATATCAACGATATATCAATTAACATGCAGTCGAACGTACGACTTTTCGCTGATGACTGCGTAACATATAAAGAAATAGCCAATCAGAACGGCATTTTAACCCTTCAATCTGGCTTAACGACACTTCCCCAACGGTGTAGCAAATGGCAAATGGAAATTAACGTTGAAAAAACCAAGCATGTTAAATTCGGTAGAGATGCCAATCAAATCCCGAACATATACCTCATCAACAACTCTCCCGTTGAAATGGTATCGTCCATTAAATACTTAGGTGGTATCCTGCATTACAATCCTAAATGAAACAATCATGCAGAATTAACTACCAGCAATGTATTTCGTAAGCTTGACATTTTAAAACGCCGCTTACGTTTGGCTACTTCAGACATTAAACTTCAGGCATTTAATTCACTCATTAAACCATCCCTAGAGTTTGCTTCTAACATATGGCATCCGCATCAAGCATACATTACTGACATGCTGGAGTCAATTCAAAGTAAAGCCGCTAGGTTTACCGCTTCCTCCTACTTAAGTTTTCATAGTGTATCATCCATAAAAAGAACTCTTGGCATTCTACCACTCGCAACACGCAGAAAATATTCGAGATTGGCCTTCTTCCACAGCGTTCACTTTATCTACAGTCCTTTTTCACTCAAATTCAGCCATCTACCCGTAAACATGTGACCGCGATCACAAGGTACGCCCACTATTTGCGCGCACTGAAAAATACTTACACCGTCCTTTGGTGTTGTCCATAAACGAGTGGAACGCCCTTCCGCGTACAATTGCAAACATTAAAGAATTAACTAGTTTCCAATCAGACCTCCTATATTACCTTAGTCAGCAGTCCTTCCATAACTAGCTGCATTGTCTATTCCAAATTTCCATTTATTCTATGTATTTTTATTCTATGTATTATATGTATTGGCTGATTCCAGATTTTCATTTATTCTATGTATTATTTTGCTAGATGGTACTATATATTGATCGCAACTATTGTACTCAACCCGACATTGCACACTAATGGTTCTCAAGAAACATTCATCCTCCAGGTCGTCCTGCGGCGGTGGGTCGACGGGGGCGCGAGGCGGGCGTTCAGCGTCAGAGTGTTTTCTTCCGATCTGGTAAACGACGGTTATGTCGAATTCTTAAAGTCTTAGGTTCCACCGTGCGAGGCGACCTGGAGGGTCTTTCAAGCTAGCTAGCCAGCACAAGGCGTGGTGGTCGCTCACAACTTTGATGGGTCTGCCGTAGATGTAGGCGCGAAACTTGGATGCAGCCCAGATGATGGCAAGGCACTTCTTTTCTGTTGTGGAATAGTTGGCTTCCGCCGTGAACAGCGGCCGGCTAGCATAGCTGATAACCCTGTCCACTCCATTAGTCCTCTGCACAAGGACGGCGCCGAGTGCTACGCTGCTTGCGTCGGTGTGGATTTCCGTATCGGTGTATTCGTCGAAATGCGCGAGTAATGGAGGCGTCTGGAGGCGTCGTTTCAGTTCTTGAAATGCTTCGACTTGCGCCGTTTCCCACTTGAATTCCACCTCGGTCTTCGTCAAGCGAGTTATTGGCTCGGTGATCCGTGAAAATTCCTTTACCGAGCGTTTGTAATAGGCGCACAAGCCGAGAAATCGGCGTAAGGCCTTCTTGTCGGTGGGCTGAAGGAAGGCAGGGATGGCAGTTGTTTTACGCGGGTCAGGGCGAACAGCATCCCTGCTGATCACGTGACCCAAAAACAAGAGCTCCGCGCAGGCGAAGCGACGCTTTTAAGGCTTCAAGGTCATCCCGGAGGTCTTGATTGCTTGAAGTACAGCTTCAAGGCGCCGAAGGTGTTCGTCGAATTTTGAGGAAACCACAACGACGTCGTCCAAGTACACGAGGCACGTCTGCCACTTCAAGCCGGCCAGTACTGTATTTATAACCCGTTGAAAAGTCGCAGGTGCCGAGCAAAGACCAAAGGGCATGACCTTGAACTCGAACAGGCCGCCTCGTGTTATAAAGGCAGTCTTTTCTCGGTCCTTCTCGTCGACTTCTATTTGCCAGTAACTGGTCTTGAGGTCCATCGACGAAAAGTATTCGGGTTGTGTAGTCTATCCAGGGTGTCGTCTATCCGGGAAAGGGGATACACGTCCTTCTTCGTGACTTTGTTCAGGCGACGATAATCAACGCAAAAACGTAGAGACCCATCCTTCTTCTTCACTAGCACCACGGGGGATGCCCACGGACTCTTCGACGGCTGGATGATGTCGTCGCGTAGCATTTCGTCGACTTGTTTCTTAACGGCCTCCCGTTCCCGCGTCGAAACCTGGTAGGGATTCTGACGGAGTGGTCTGGCGCTTTCCTCTGTTATGATGCGATGTTTTGCCACGGGAGTCTGCCTAATTCTTGACGACAACGAAAAGCAGTCCTTGTATTGCAAGAGCAGGGTTTTGAGCTGTTCTTGTTTGTGCTTTTGAAGGCTGGGATTGATGTCGAAAGCTGGTTGCGGCGCTTTATTCGTCGGAGTAGGCTCGGGAGAATCGGTGAGGCCGAAAGCATTGCTAGCTTCTACGATTTCTTCGATGTAGGCGACCGTCGTGCCTTTGCTCACGTGCTTGTACTCGTTGCTGAAATTCGTGAGCATAACTGTTGCTTTCCCTGCCCGCAGCTCTGCTACTCCTCTTGCGACGCAAATCTTGCGGTTGATCAAGTGGTGCTGGTCGCCTTGAACAACGCCTTCGAGGTCTGCTGATTTCTGAGTGCCGACGGAAATGATGACGCTGGAGCGAGGTGGAATGGTGACGTGGTCTTCCAGCACATACAAGGCGTGCTTTCTTGGCGGAGTGTGCGGCGGTAGTGCCTTTTCCGTGGACAGTGTTATTGACTTAGACCTCAGGTCGATAATTGCACCATGAAGGCCTAAGAAGTCCATACCAAGAATGACATCTCTCGAGCAACGCGGCAGGATTACGAAGTTCGCGGGATAAATCCTGTTGTTAATGGTGAGTCTCGCTGTGCAGATTCCCTCTGGCGTTACGAGGTGACCTCCAGCTGTCCGGATTTCGGGGCCTTCCCAGGCTGTCCTAACTTTCTTCAGCTTCATGGCGAACGGTCTACTGATGACAGAATAGTCCGCTCCGGTGTCGACGAGGGCTGTGACGCTGTGGCCGTCGATAAGAACTTCGAGGTCGCTAGTTCGTCGTCTTGCGTTGCAGTTAGGTCGTGGCGTCGGGTCACGGCTACGTCGGTTTGTTCCGCTGTTTCCACGTTGCGTCGACAGGTCTACTTCGGTCCGCGAGGCTTCGTCCTCAGGGGTTCGCGTCGTGTCCTGAAGCCTTCGTCGTGGCGGCGGCGTCGGCGGCGGAGGGTCTTCGGTATTTCGTCGTACAGCAACCGCACCTCCATCGGTTGCTGCCCTTAGTTTTCCGGATGCGGGCTAGGTGACCGGCCCCTGGTTGGGCCAGTGTATGGTCGGCGTTGGGGAGAGGCGTAGCGGCCTGGCGACGGCGATCGGGAAGGTCCTCGGGGGGTCCACTGCGCTCCTGCCAGATAGTCGGCGATGTCACGTGGTCGTTCACCCTGCTGTGGACGCGGCGCGTCGACGGCGAACCCACGCAGTCCCATCTGTCGATAATGGCAGCGGCGGTAGGTGTGGCCGGCTTCTCCGCAGTGGTAGCAGAGTGGACGATGGTCGGGGGCGCGCCAAACGTCGGTCTTCCTCGGCGTGTATCGCTGACCGGCTGGCGGGCGGTATGACGTCGGTGGTGGCGGCGGTGGTGCCTGGCGGCGGAACTGCTGGTGCGGCGCGACGTCTTGACGTGGGCGAGGAGGGGGGGCGTTGCGTCGGGCTGCAGCAGCATAGCTCACTGCTTGCAGCTGCGGCTGCGCCGGCTGAGGAACACCCAGTGACTGTTGGATTACCTCGCGTACAGTCTGCAATCGACGTCACTTCGGGCTGTGCAAAAGGTGCGAGCTTTCGCAGCTCCTCTCGCACGATGGCTCGGATCGTTTGGCGCAAGTCGTCGGAGCCGAGGGCATGAACTGCTGCGCTGTCTTGGAATGCGCGGCGATTGTACTGTCGGGTGCGCATCTCGAGCGTCTTCTCGATGGCCGTTGCTTCCGAGACGAATTCCTGAACTGTCGATGGGGGGTTCCGCATCAGCCCGGCGAAGAGCTCCTGTTTGACTCCTCGCATAAGAAAGCGGACCTTCTTGTCCTCGGGCATGGCAGGGTCTGCATGACGGAACAGCCTTGTCATCTCTTCCGTGAAGAGCGCCACGTTTTCGTTCGGCATCTGCACGCGGGTCTCGAGCAGAGCCTCAGCACGCTCTTTCCGGACGACGCTCGTGAATGTCGCGAGGAACCTGGCGCGAAAGGTGTCCCACGTTGTCAGGGTTCGCTCTTGGCTCTCGAACCAGGTACGAGCGGCGTCTTCCAAGGCAAAGTACGCATGTCGTAGCTTGTCTTCGCTTGTCCAGCCATTGAAATGGGCGACTCGGTCGTAGGCTTCGAGCCAGCTTTCCGGGTCTTCAAATGACGACCCGCGTAAAGTTGGCGGCTCCTTGGGCTGCCGGAGAAGTATCGGCGCAGGCTGCACGGGGTCGGTCATCGTCGCTGCGGTCGGTGTTGGGACCTGGGGCTGCCTGGTGTTTTCGGGAAGGAGCCCGTACTCTGGCTGCAGTCCCTTCTGCCTGCGGCTTGTTCGACGGTCCGGGTTTTCTTTGCCGTCGTCCTCCTCGCGGCTTGGGCTTGGGTCAGCGCTTCGCGGGGGCGTCCGGATCATGGAAGAAGCAGCACCTCCACCAGATGTCACGTGGTCGTGACGTCGACGAAGACAGCAGTCGGCGTTTGCAGAATGAAACTGTTTATTTGGCCGAACTTGTGGCCGGGAAAATGAGAACCAGAACTACAGCAATACACGCTGTACAATGATAGCGGCGAACAGGGCGTCGTCCGTCGATCAACTCACAAGCGGTCAAGCGCGTCGGCTTTTATACGGGCGCTATGGAACTTTCCAGCAATATCGCTGGTGGCGGCGTTATCTCTCGACAAAGCTGGAACATTCGCGTGCGGCACGCAATCTTAACAAAACGATCTACTAAAATCGTGAAGCTTCTCGAACACTGCTTCACGGCCAGCGTCGATCGTTGATAACCGTCCTTGCTGGTCAAACTCGAACACATCAAAATAAAAGAAGAAGCGGGCGTGGCAATATGGGGGCGCACACATCGAGGCACACTAAAGCGTCCTAAAAGCGTCGGCCTCGCTCATAGCATCACGTTAATCCAAACCATAAATAGCTCTGGGACGCGCGCCTGCCTCACCTGGCTGTAACACCGGGTTCACCGCTGACGCGCTCACCCCGAGAAAAATCGCGGCTAGGCTACCGGGGTGGCAGGACGCGCTTTGCGTTTCCCTCTAGTCCGGCCGTGGTGTTCAATCACATTTAAACATGCCGCGGGATGGCGACTAAGTTCAGCGTCCAATGTGCGACGCTCTTCTGGCTATCACACATTGTTCTCTGATTACGCTTTCACCGGTAACTACTAAAGCTACCACGAGGGTTTTTTTAATCATTTAACGTGGACGTTAGTCGTCGGGATGGAGATGTACCACCAGTCATCGAAGTGGGTGCATCCAGTTAAACGGTGCTATAATAATAATATCTGGGGTTTAACGTCCCAAATCCACGATGTGATTATGAGGGACGCTGTAGTGGAGGGCTCCGGAAATTTCGACCACCTGGGGTTCTTTAACGTGCACCTAAATCGAAGTACACGGTAAACGGTGCTATAGCTGCCAGACATCAATATACATTGTGCAAACTCTCTTATATCAATTCACTTACTTCTGTAAACATTCAGTTACTTCTGTAAGGGCACGATTTACTTTCGTGTTATTCCGATTCCTATGAAGAGGGGATCAACCATCTTTTTGCTCTCTCTCTCTATACACTTCCTTTCTCGCCCTTATTTCACCACCCTATAGTCATCATCATCATCAGCCTGTCTACGCCCACTGCAGGGCAAAGGCCTCTCCCATGTTCCGCCAATCAACCCGGTCCTGTGCTTTCTGTTGCCACGTTATACCTACAAACTTCTTAATCTCATCTACCGACCTAATTTTCTGTCTCCCGCTCACGCGTTTGCCATCTCTTCGAATCCAGTCAGTTAGCCTTAATGACCACCGGTTATCCTGCCGACGTGCTACGGGCCCGGCCCATACCCATTTCTTCCCTATAGTGCTGGGTAGCAAACCAGGTGCTAATGTCTGGTTAACCTCCCGGCCTTCCTTTTTTCATCTCTCTCTCTCTCTCTCTCTGGCGACGTGTTTCACTTTCGTGTTTTACCGATTCCTATGACGGAGCGATCAGACACCTTTTTGTTCATGTTTGCTGTGGCGTCTGCTCTTCCGCACCAAATATTGCGAAAAACTTGCAGGGTCTCTGATGCATTGACATAAAACATCTGCAAGATGAAAACCATCCGGTGATGGTATGTTATTGTGCAATTTAGATCACACGAACGCCATGAAGACTAAATAAACGTGCACTTGTACCCACGCTTCCAGGGAACGCCGACAAGGCAGAGTGTTAATGAGCAGCTTGCGCGGTCACGTGATAATTCCGTTTTTTTACGGAGAAAGATTAGATGCCTGATCATGCCTCAGAGACCGTCAGCGGCAATAGGAAGTGGTGCAAAAAAGGCATTTTCTGAAACTTCGTTGTAGCGCTGCAAAGGACAGGGACACTAGAAAGAAACGTGCTGCAAATCAGTTCTGCGGAATCCCACAAGGTGGCGGAAGGGTTAGGAAAGGAAAAATAGACAACCACCTGTTTCTAGCACGAAGGCACGAGGAATCGGTCGTGCTAGAAACAGGTGGTTGTCTAGTTTCCCTTTCCTAACCCTTCCGCCACCTTGTGGGATTCCGCAGAACTGATTTGCAACATGTGTCCAGTTGCTTCGAGTTGTCGATGAATTGGTAGAGCGACCGCCCCCGGAAAGGCGTTGGTCCCGTGTTGAAACCCCGGACCAGGACGAATTTTTCGGCGACTATAAGAGGCTTTATTTCTGAGAAATCCGTATGGCTTTCCTTGTGGCTTCGTGCTACAAGCAGGTGGTTGTCTATTTTCCCTTTCTTGGAAGGAAACGTACGACGACACACATCGCTAACTTGCAACAAATGTTTATTTCCGTTTTCCAGCAGTATTTGTTGCTCTCACCATCACGTGACACGTATACATTTAATTTTTTCACACAATCGACTCGTAAACCACGAGGCACTTTTCGAATTTGCCGAATCAATTCGCACTGCAGACAGATACATGCAACTGTTTCTCGGATAATGAAATCGATGGGTTGCTGGCACATCCGTCACCAAGTACGGCTATGTTACGTGCTGCTATAATTAACCGTGTCGTCTCGCACCTATTCCCGTTGAAGAGAAGCGCTACATTAAATTTCAGTTCGCACCCACATTTTGTACAATGAAATGCCAAGAAGCCGTACGCTGCCACATTTATAACTGTGTTGCAGTGCTCACGCAACCTATCATTCACGCATCTCCCAGTCTGCTCTATGTAACCTTTCCCACATGTGAGGGAAATGGGGTAACCACACATGCGGAGCATATGCTGGGGCTGATCCCTTCTGGCCTCGTCTTTCTACAGAGGATTACAAGTTTGTTGCTCTTTTGGGCAACCTCTTTTATTCTTGGGGAGACACCATGAATATATGGTATGACGGCGCACTTATTTACACTGCGACACGCGCCATCCGCATCTCTGGAGCGCCATCCCTATGCTTTTTATAGTGTCCTTCCGCGACTGACACGAGAACGTGGCTTGGTTATGCAGCGCAGCTCATGCGCGAAACTTGTTGTGCGAAGATATCGCGCATGGTGTGCTGGCACGATTTTCTTAGCGCATTAACGCACATTCTAGCATGCGTGCTTTTTACTAGCTTACTGTGCGCTGAGTGAAACGATAAAAGCGGCTTATTTGCCCTAGGTTCAGATCGGAGAGTATAAGGTCAACGTCGAGGAATCTCAACCTACATCCACGCGGCACTTCAAGAGTAATTTCTAGTGGTTTTAGACAGTCGCGAATATTAGTAAAGACTAATGCGCAATGCTTACCAAAACTTTCGGAAGTACAGTCAAGAAAGGCTTCGAGAGACCTTCCATCATCGCGGGGCACGCGTAACCGTTCGCGGTGGTGAAGGTAGATAGCTTGTCGCACACCAAGGTGTCCTTGCACGTGGAAAAAAGTCCACCTCCCTCAGGATCGCCGAGACCTGGACTGTGCTCGTGTATCACGTCGAACGACTTGCCGCGCTGTTCGTCCGAGCGAATCATCGACAGCGGGGACACCTGATTGTCGAATCAGAGTCAATCGCAAACCTCGCCCGTAATAGCAGTACGTCTGATCTACAGTACGTATGGGTAGCGTGACGTTGAAGTTCCCGTTAATCATACCGGTACAACTACGAGTATAAACAGTAGTGCTCTACGATGCGTATATCGTGTGCCATTATTCTATTCTGTGCGCAAATGTGGAGATACTTGCATTGTGTAAGTTGGCATTCCTGCAGTGAGTTTTCGACGCTCACGCACCAATCAGTGAGACAAAGAACGGGTCACTTTAACACTTTCGCAACCTAGTTTTTGACTAAAAACAATAAAAAATACTGATTTTATTTATTTCCCTGTTTGATTGTACGTGTCTTCAAACAAAACAAATTATTCAAAGGCGCTTTATTCGCAAGATACACACAACTTTTTTTAATGCGTGGTTTTTTTAATATATATAGTGTGTATATATATATATATATATATATATATATATATATATATATATATATATATATATATATATATATATATATAAGCTTCTTGCCTACTTCTTCGACAAGGTCCTATACCAACAGCTGCAAGGAGAGACCTTTTCCAATTGCGTTTAACCTCCATGCGTTTCAGTGTCAGTATCGTTGTTCATACTAATTTACATGCTGCAGTTTTTGTTATTTCCAGCTTCTCAAAACCTGAGCGTTTCCCGTCTTCCTATATGCCTCAGGCGTTTGAAACTTAGATCGAGCGCCTAACAGATTTCTTCAAGAACCAAATTTTCCTGTTTTATTTCAAGCAAATAATCACGCTTTTGCACCGTTTTGAATGAACGATTTTCCGCAGACAGAACGTGAAGGTAGAATATCTATTGTCTTACGGTGCATTAGTTGTCAGGCTAGGGCATAGTTTTTTTCCTACGGCATCGGAAGGTGTTTCGACCCAAGCAAGGCTTGTCGAACGTGCTGTCCATGTAGTACCACTCTGGCATAAAAAAGTTACGCTGGCTTTATTTCAATGGCCGGCGTCCGTTGCCCAATGTGCGCGTCGATGATTGCGTGAACGGGCATCCTTGCAATTATTGTACCAAGTTTAAACATTATTTCACCATCTTCCCTTTTGTTCCAATATTCAACACCATTCCATTATGATTATTTGACAAATAAACAGTAAAATTGGAGAATTTACGCAAGGAAAACTGGTGTACAACTTTCAAAATTTCATTTTCGTGCTTAAGCTGGTTTCTGCAATGATGGCGTAACATTCAAATAAACTTCCCCATAAAATCAGTCTTACCACCAGCTCTGCTCCAGATTACGATAGCCGCATGTATAATTGCATTTCGAAGCATCTCAAAAAGTTACCTATAGTGCGATTCGAATGCGGTGTCTCGAAACCCGAATGTCAAACACAGGTGTTCATATATATATATATATATATATATATATATATATATATATATATATATATATATATATATATGCGCAATTCTTACCTTCCACCACTGGAGCAAATTTAGGATGTCGTTTTGGACATCTGCAGAATGAAAATAGCTGTCCAGCTGATCCCTTCATTTCTTTCGTTCCCGAACGTTGTGCCACTCTTCAATACAATCTATAAATGCCTCTGAGGGCTTCTCCTTGCACTTTTCAGCAGTGTTTTTTATGCACGGCTTGCACAGGGCTCTTTTTTGTCCATATTGTAATGATGTATGCCTTCCTAACAATGTTTTACCGGTAGAAGATGGCCTACGCTGGTAAGACTTCACTGGTAGGACTGGCAATAGGTGGACGAAGTGATTGCGATCTATTTTCGGAGTTGCGAATAAACAGTTAAAGGTGCGAATAAACTTACCGACGCTTACTCATTGGATGCATATGATTCGAGGTAAGGGGACATCCCCCGGCATGGAATTCGTGATGCTTATTTCAAGGCAGATATTTCGTCAAGATAGGTGTCTCAAACTCGCCTGGACTTATGCTATTCCTGCACTTTGCAACGCTGTTGTGGCAGTATCATGTAGCTCTCGCACTATGTAGTGCAGGGGTCTCAAACACGCGGCCCGTGGACCTCTCACTGGCGGCCTGCGGCCCGCACATGACTGTCTTTGTCCAATTTTTTAAAATTTATTTATAAGTACGTTTTTGAGCTACACAGGCATGACAGGTCTAAAGCATTTTTTTCGTGAGGCACCGCCTGCAGCCACCACGTGTTGATACATACCCGTGAAACAAAACTGTATAATGCAGAATTGGCGTCCAGATTTTAGTCATTTCGGAGATAGGGTATCGATATATTGGTGGAAACTTGCCGCCAACTACCCTTCAGAGATGACCAGGGCCGTAATTAAGGGGGTGTTGAGGGGGTTCTGACCAACGTTACTAGAACAGTTTCAAAGCTCCGTATCTCCGCCAGCGGCGGAAGGTGGTCCGAACGGCGGTCGCGAGAACTAGCGGCTCTGCAGTCCCGTCTTACGCCACTATGGGCGCGTCGTCTGCTGCCACGGCATAGCGCTGCGGTCCATCGCGCAGTTGCTCGCGGCAACTGCGGGCAGTGGCGTAGCCAGTGGGGAGGGGGGGGGGGGCACACAGGGCCCGTGCCCCCTTCAGAAATTTGTTTTTGCTATGGCATACAGAGACGAAAATGACACTTGACCCACCACTTCAAATCAAAGAGGTGCCCCCCCCCCCCCCCCCCCCCGAAAATAATTTCTGCCAACACCCCTAACAGCGCGGCAACTTTCTTATTGTACTAGTGGCAAACTCAAACATTTATCATTCTTCCATTCGACGTTCGCGCATCTCATTTGCGGACTACTTATAGATGGATATGCATAAGGTCGTCTGTATGCATTGGCCCGCGTGCGTTGTTCATTGATTGGCTAAGAATCGATGTTCGGTCTATATTTTAGCTGTCTACATTGCGCTTAACTTCCAATCATAGGAGTTTCTAAGCGAATCAGGGTTTTCGTGTAATTTTTATAACTACCACCACAATTTTAGCCGCTGCCGTCTTATCTAGACCAAGAACAACCCAACACATTCGTAAAAACCTTTATAGTGTACCTAAGAAGGGTACTTACTCGAGAAACAAAAACGTTCTAAAAGAACAGTACTCATGTTGTCTACAATTTATTAAAAAACCTTTGTCGAAAAACATCACCAATTCTTTGCAATGTGTACAAAACACGTTTGCGCGACGGTTAAGGGGACACTGACCCAAAATCGGAAAATTTTACGAAACTCTGTAAATGAAATTTCAGTGTGCGAGTACTTCGAATAGATGTCGTCTCTGAGCAATTTTTTCAGCCGATAGTTATATTTTCGGTGTCACATCTCTCTACGGTGTCTTGAACAATTCGAACAGATCGGTCGTGATGTGGGCACCGAGCAGTTATTCGCGCGTACTCTGTCGCTAGAAGAGTCGTCAGTATTGACTCCTTCGCACAATTTCAGTTTTTCAACTTCATCGAGCAGATGTTCCATGCCCGCATCACTTCTTACACTGCACGACAGCCGTTTGCGTTGCGTGCTGTAGCCGTTCACTACGCAGTTAAATTGCTCGTCAACTACAATTATCTTTTGCACATCTAAGTCTCCGTTCCCGAGCCGGCGAGTGTAAAATATTCGGCACATCTTGTTCGATACCTTGTCGTAAAATCTCTCGAAATTCCACTGCTTTGAAGGCATAGCAACAGTTGACAACTGATCGAATGTCAGTGTGATGCAACTCAAAGTCTCACTAGCGTATACATCATAGCCTGCCTATCGTTTTGCTGTTCTATTTCTGGCGGCTTCTTCAAACTTGGCACTGGGCTTTCGCGGACGCCGTGCGTTTTGGGGGGGGGGGGGTGGATTTGCGCCTTGGTCCCGAACATTTTGGCTTTGAAATGTGGGGTGGAAGTGCTGGGAACAAGCGCGGCACGGCACCTGGCGCGAGTTCCCCCTTTCCACGCGGGATCAAAACGTTTTGTCCCGCAACGACACGATGATAGTGCTTTACAATTTCGTCACTCTCAACATGAACGTCACAGACCTTGCATTTCGTAGTAAGCTTTCTATCTTTGCGATGTAAAGCTTGAATGGCGTAGGGTCTTTTGGAGGTCCGAAGAACTGTCATGAAGCGGAGTCTTCGTTGCGGTAGCCGCTCTTGCACCCCGGCACGAAGCAAGTCGGCATACCGCACTGTGAATCTCCTCGTCCTCGTTACGATTCATATATGATGCGCGTGTCTTCGTATAAGACGCTAAGCCTGGTCAAGAACAGTCGCAAAAATGACGAGCGAACAAAGCGCAGACGTCGCTGTAACCCACGTGCGCTCGTACGTCGGCGGCGCCGTTCACAACAAGCGCCAGCCGCGGGAGCTAGACGTGACGGCAGCGCCACTAGTGCTCACGACCGGCACGCGGACCGCCTCTCCGGCGGAGCTTTTACACTGAGTTTATTCTAGTGACGTTGGTTCTGACACCCCCCGAAATGTTTTCATGCCTTAACTTTTCGGGTGACACTGAATACTTTCACGCCTTCAAAGCGACCACCATTTGCCAAAGTTAGCCGTTGTGCACAAAAACACAAAAATACCTGGGCACGGCCCTGGAAATGACCTATATATCAAATCTTAAAAAGGTCTTTAAAATGGCAACGTTAGCTGACATCTGGTAGAACCTATTCACCCCCCCCCCCCCACTTTACTCCTACCTTCGTCACGTGTCCTGGCCCTTGCGGAAGTAAATTTTCGTGAATGCGGCCCGTTAGCTGAGGCGAGTTTGAGACCCCTGATATAGCGTAACAAGACGAACGCTCAGGTGTTAACAATGTGGGCATACAAAGCAGGCTGTGCATGTACATCTCTCGTCACATGACCACTGGGAGCCCAGACGAAGATAAGGCAAAAGAATGTCTTTATAGGGATTTTATGCAACGAGAGTGCGAGCAGTCTCTTCGTTTTAGTGGAGGGCTGGAACTTGCAAGAACGTTTCCGCGCCTTGGCGCTCCGTGATCGCACTTGCGATGATAAGTTATAGGTATAAATTTATTATGTTACATAATTACTGCGTTAAAGAATAATATTTGCGCTATAAAATAATAACGAATGCAAATAGACCACGGAATAGCGAGATGTTAGCTATATAAGCGCCTGGCCTATTTACTTTCAGCTCGCCCGTTTCAGA